>NC_040092.1:23403493-23706523 GCF_003369695.1 Bos indicus x Bos taurus | reverse complement strand
AAAAACATTTCATTTTTATGCTGAACAGTTTTTTCTATAGATGTCATCTTTCTTTTTTCTTTCTCCAGTAACCAAACTAACTTTTATAATACAAAAGAATAAGGAAGGCATGCCTACCTTTGCTCCAGGGTAATAGAGAATTGATACCAATGCAGGTTAAATGGCCTGAGTCCTGTGGCTCAGCTGGGGACATGCATCACTCATTTTGGTCCAGTTGTACTGTGTCTGTGTTGAAGAGGAAGGATGTGCAGAGTCTGAAAATAGAGACACATTTGGTTTTGATAGTACAGTCCGCAGCTAATTTTAACGGAAGCATGTCTGTCTTTTGCAGAGTTAACAGCAAACCATGGTTTCCACCAAGCTCCTTTGACAATACATCCTTGTGATTTTGATTACTTTGGTGAAAAACTTTCCAGAAAACTAGTACACGTTAAGTAATCATCATGATAGGTACCCTCTGCTTGCAGTAAAATATATAAATGTGTCCAGTTCCTCTCTCATCCATTAAAATGGA
This sequence comes from Bos indicus x Bos taurus, assembly GCF_003369695.1. Lineage (NCBI taxonomy): Eukaryota > Metazoa > Chordata > Mammalia > Artiodactyla > Bovidae > Bos > Bos indicus x Bos taurus. The sequence goes on along the minus strand of NC_040092.1, from coordinate 23,706,009 downwards.
AGCCAGGGAGAGATGCAATGCAAATTTCATTCATCAAATGTGGTTGTTACAAGGGTTTCAGAAGAATGTAGTCCATGACTTATGATACTTTATTTGGGTCTCCTTTTTCTCATTTGTTCTAGAAAAAAAAAGTTCCATAATTCATAGTAAATGCTACAGAAACTTTGGCATTTATGGAGTAGTTTCAAGATACAGAATGCTGGGTTGGGAGCCATTTCTTCCTTCCAATATTTTTTCTACATTTTTTTAGCACTGTGTAACAGATAATGTGTATATATACCTTATAAATTTTTGCTTTAGCAAAGTATTATTCACTAGTTATTTCTGTGTGTGTGCAAGAGCTAACTGCATGCACATGCTCACACACATGTACATATACATAGAGATAAGTAGTACACAGTACCCTGACTTATTGCAAAAGGAACACACACACACACACACATTAACCAGCACCAAGGTCAAGAAAGAGACAACAGGCAGCATCAGAAGCTTCCACAGTGCCTGCTTCCAACCACCAACCCCATCTTTTCTGGAGGTACTCATTCTACCATTATCCCAACACAAATTTTGCTTGTTATACAGTTATATAAAGAATACATGCAAGAATACAGTTGTATAAGAATACATAATTTTACACGGGGTTTCCTACATTCACGATTTTCTTTGGGAGGGCCATTTATGTGGTCAGGTGTGCCATTCATTCATTCACTGTGCTGCAGTATGATGTATCGTTACACGGGCACACCAGTGTGCTCTTACCCCTTTTACTGTTGTAAACAATAAAATTGCTTCCAATTCAGGATCTTTTGAATAACACTTTAGGATTATAAATAGAGAAAGAATGCCATGAACATTCTTGCACATGTGTTTTGGTGATTCTGTGTATGCACTTTGGGGGGTGGGTATATACTTGAGGGTGAAATTGCTTAGTCATGGGATGTATATAAGTTTGTGCTCAGTCACTCATGGGCTATAGCCCACCAGGCTCCTCTGTCTATGGGAATTTCCAGGCAAGAATAATGGAGCGAGCAGCTTTTTGACATTTCCTCCCCCAGGGATCTTCCCAACCCAGGGACCAAACCTGCATCTCTAGTGTCCCCTGCTTTGGCAGGCAGATTCTTTACTACTTAGCCAGGTGGGAAGTCCCATATATGTTCTACTTGAGTAGATAATGCTAACATACTTTTTCAAAGTGGTTAAAATACTTTTTACTCCCACCATCAGTTACTGAGCTTTTTAGTTTTCAACATCTTTACAAACGCATTGTCAACTTTACCATTTTAACCCTTGAGGTAGTCTTGGGGGATAACTTATTATCTTTCACAGTTTTAATTTTCACTGTGTTAAAGAAGATGAACCTATTTTGAGATTTTTTATATGACACTTGGATATCTCTTCTGAGTTGACAATTCACGTCTATTGCCTTTTTTAAATTGGGTTGTATATAATTTTCCTGTGAATTTTAGAATTCTTTCTGTATTCTGGATGTGAGCTGTTTGACAAACGTTTACATGTATTGAAAATAATTTCTCCTATTCTTTGTCTACCTTTTATTTTATATTTTAAAATAATTTATTTATTTGACCACATCAGGTCTTAGTTACAGCATGTGAAATCTTTTTTTTTCTTTTTTTTTTTTTTGCCCTTATCAACAAAGTTTATTAAGTATAGATAAATAGGCTCACTGATACATCATCAATCTTTCATTGTGGTGTATGGGCTTAGTTGCCTGGGGCATGTGTAATCTTAGTTACTTGACCAGGGATTGAAACCAAATTGGAAGGCAGATTCCCAACCACTGGACCACCAGGGAAGTCCCTGGCTTTCTTTTGGATTCTGAGTTTAATGTAGCCCATTTTATAAATTTTACTGGATAGTTATTGCATTTGTATCCTGTTTAAGATATCTCTACTTATTCCGAGGTCAGAGTAGCTATTCCCTGATGTTTTCTTTTGGATGATTTATTGGTGTAATATTCACTTTATAGCTACATTCCAGCTGGAATTAATTATTGTGCATGAACTTAATGTTCCCATGCTCTATCTAATGTACTCTGTGCCATTGACTGAAAAAAAATCATCTTTCTTCACTTCTCTGTTTTTACAGGTCTATCATGAATTGTGGAAAAGGAAATGGCAACCCAACACAGTATCTTTGCCAGGAGAATTCCTGGTGGGCTACTGTCCATGGGGTTGCAAAGAATTGGACACGACTGATGGCCTAATACTCCATGAATTGAGTAACCATAGATGTGTGAGAAGAGTTCTGGATTCTCTATTTGGTTGCATTCATCTGTTTTTGTCTTTTGTTTTTATCTCTTCTTGCATTAATATCACTGTCTTAATTGCCCTCCTCCAGAGGCTCTTCCCAACCCAGGGATTGAACCCTAGTCACTTACCTCTCTTGCACTGCAGGCAGATTCTTTAACACTGAGCCAATGGGGAAACCCATTGTCTAATTAAGTATTATAACATTAACTAAGGCTTGATAGTTGGGGAAAGATTTCTTTTGACTTTGTTCTATCAATACTTATTCAAGGGACTTCCTGGTGGTCCAGCACTCCCAATGCAGGGGGCCAGGGTTCAATTCCTGATCATGGAACTAGATCCCTTATGTAGCAGCCAAAAGACCTGGCATTCCACAGCTAAGAACCGGCACAGCCAAATAAATAAATAAATATTGATAATAAAACTTATTCAAGGTATTTTTTCCTGTTCTTAGCCTTTTACAGTTCTATATGCATTTTGAATCAGTATGTAAATTTTGACTAAAAAGTATCTATGGAGGCTTTTGCACATTGACTCTGCAGATTAGGGGCTTCCGTGATGGCTCAGTTGTGAAAGAATCTGCCTGCAATGTAGGAAACCCCAGTTAGATTCCTGGGTGGGGAAGATCCACTAAAGAAGGCATAGGCTACCCACTCCAGTATTATTGGGTTTTCCTTGTGGTTCAGCTGGTAAAGAGTCTGCAGTGTGGAAGACCTGGGTTTGATGCCTGGGTTGGGAAGATACCCTGGAGGAGGGAAAAGTTACCTACTCCAGTATTCTGGCCTGGAGAATTCCATGCGGTTGCAAAGCATCGGACACGACTGAGCGACTTTCACTTTCACTTTCTGCAGATTATCGCAGGGAAAAATTGACATCTTTGCAGCATCAATTATTCCAATATATGAAAAGTATTTCATCCATTTATGCATTTAAAAAATTTCTCATGGTACTCTTTTATCAGTTTCACAGTTGTAGTCTAGCATGTGTTTCTTTAGATTTATTCCTAGGTGTTTCAATTTTATGCTGCTGTAAATGTCATTTAAAAATCACTTTGTAATACTTCATTGCTATGGTATATTACAAGTATATAGAAATACAATAGATTTTTATGTATTGATTTGGTAACCAGCAAAACTTGCTAAATTTTCTCCCTGATTCTAATATTTTTTCTAAGATCCTTCTAGACTTTATTCATGAATATGTATTTGTGTATGCATATATATTGAACATATTTTGTGAGAATAATGAGTTGGTTTGTTTTTTTGGTTTTTTTACATTCCTTATACTGGTTTTAGTTTAAAGTTTTTTTCTTGCCTTGTGGACAGGCTGGGCCCTCGGTTTTATGTTGTATAGAGGTGGTGATAGCTGGAAGCTTGTGTCATTCCTAGATTCAAAAAGATAGATTTCAACACCTGACCATTAGATATAATGGTTGATGTAGTTTTCTGTAAATGCCTTTTATCACAAAGGTCAGCATGCTTTTCCCTTCAAGGCCAGAGAGTAAATATTTTAGACTTTGTGGGCCAAGTACAGTTTCTATCACACTTTATTTCTGTTTCTCCTCTTCTTCCTTCCCCTCTCTTTTTTTAATAACCAATCAAATCTTATAAATCATTCTTAGTTTTCTGGCCATATGTATACAGCAAATATGTCTTTGAATGAGTGGAAATAATCTAAAAACTCCAGGTTTTAATTGTTTTTCTTTTCTTCTTGAGAATATGATAAACCTTATTTAAATATTTCTAAATTGAAGTATAGCTGGTTTACAATATTATGTTAGTTTCAGGTATACAGCAAAGTGAGTCAGCTATAATACATATATATATTATATATATATATTTCATATTATTTTCCACTGTGATTTATCACAGGATATTGAATATAGTTTTCTGTGCTATTTAGTAAGACCTTCTTGTTTATCTAATTTATGTATAGTTGTGTGTTTCTGCTAATCCCATACTCCTAAATGGTTCCTCCTCACCACCTTTCCCCTTTGGTAACTATAAGTTTATTTTCTATATCTAAGAGTCTGCTTTAAGGGCTTCCCTAGTGGCTCAGATGGTAAAGAATCTGCCTGCAATGTCAGAGACCTAGGTCTGATCCCTGGGTTGGGAAGATCACCTGGAGAAGGGAGTGGCTACCCACTCCAGAATTCTGGCCCAGAGAATTCCATGAACAGAGGAGCCTGGGGCAGGCTACAGTCCACAGGGTTGCAAAGAGTCAGACATGACTGAGTAACTTTCACTTTATGAGTCTGTTTCTTAAATAAATTCTTCCATACTATTTTTTAGATTCTGCATACAAGCGATATCATATTTGTCTTTCTCTGTCTGACTGACTTCATTCCCTATGATAATCTCTAGGTTCATACATTGCAATGCTGCAAATGGCATTATTTCATTCTTTATGGTGGCTAAGTAATGTCCTGCTTTAGAATTAATAAAGTCCTCTACTATTTCCATTGTCCAGATCTTCTAAACAATGTAGAATTCTAGGAATCTTAACAACCATGATGAAATATGTATTATTTCCTATAAATCTACTGAGATGAATAGAGAATTTGACTCCCTTATGCACAGAAATTTTGCACATTTTCCAAATTCCTGTTCTTTAACACTTAATAGCATGGCAAAGCTTTTTCTTTTTGGTGGATTTTTAAGTTGGTTGTTAAGAGATCAGAAGCACTGACAGACTTTATTTTCTTGGGCTACAAAATCACTATGGATGGTGACTGCAGTCAAGAAATAAAAGACACTTGTTCCTTGGAAGAAAAGCTACCACAAACCTAGACAACATGTTAAAAAGCAGAGAATTACTTTGTCGATGAAGGTCCATCTAGTCAAAGCTATGGTTTTTCCAGTAGTCATATACGGATATAAGAGTTGAACAATAAAGAAGGTTGGGTGCCAAAGAATTGATGCCTTCGAACTGTGGTGCTGGAGAGGACTCTTGAGAGTTCCTTGGACAGTATGGAGATCAAACCAGTCAATCCTAAAGGAGATCAAGCCTGAATATTCATTGGAAGGACTGATGCTGAAGCTGAAGCTCAATACTTTTGCCTCCTTACGTGAAGAGCTGACTCCAAAAGACCCTGATGCTGGGAAAGATTGAAGGCGGGAGCAGAAGGGGACAACAGAGGATGAGATGGTTGGATGGCATCAATGACTCAATGGACATGAGTTTGAGAAACTCTGAGAGATAGAGAAGGACAGGGAAGCCTGGCATGCTACAATCCATGGGGTCCCAAAGAGTCAGACGTGACTCAGCAACTGACCAACAGCAACAAAAGAGATCAGAATGGGAGTTGACAGAGGATCAGGGAAATGGGAACAGTTCTGTGGCTCTTGTAGTGGCCCCAACATAAGACCCAAATGACGGGGGTGGGAGGAAGAAGGCCCAGGCTCATCCTGGGCTTAAGGAATTCAATTTATTTCTAAGCTTCCTCCTCTAGCTCTCTCTTCTTGTTCTTTCTCTTTTAAGAGCTTTATATACACGTGTGTTGGGCTGGGCAGCCTGGGTCTCAATCTAGCCCTGAGGCAGCTGATGTCATGGGATGGGTGTGGTTCTAGAACAGAAAAGTTAGCTGTGAGGTTTGTATATGTCAGTATAGATTGTGCTGTGCTTAGTCGCTCAGTTATGTCCGATTCTTTGTGACCCCATGGACTGTAGCCCACCAGGCTCCTCTGCCCATGGGGATTCTCTAGGCCAGGATACTGGAATGGGTTGCCATTTCCTTCTTCAAGGGATCTTCCCAACCCAGGGATTGAACCCAGGTCTCCCACATTGCAGGCGGATTCTTTATCATTTGAGCCACCAGGGAAGCCCCACTATGGATTACACATCTAGAACCTTGACCCCAGGTTGGCTTGGCTGTGAAGAGGAATATTTACAGGTGACTGTCATGGCTAAATAATACAAGATTTTCAAGTAAACCCCACAAGCTGTGCTCAGCTTTGGCTGATAGGATCATGATGCTACAGACACACCAAGAACAGGTACCATTTATGGAGCACTTATGAGCTGATATGTCTGGGGCTTATTTGGCAGACAATAACCATTGCTTTTCGTTTGTTTGTTTTAACATTTATGTATATATTTGTCCGCACCAGGCCTTCTTTGCCGTGCGCAAGATCTTTAGCTGTGGCGTGTAGGATCTAGTTCTCCAACCAGGGATCAAACTGGGGCCCACTGCATTGGGAACATGGCATCTTAGCCACTGGACCACCAGGGAAGTCTCGATATGACCACTGTTAACCTTTGCAACAGCACTTGGAAGGGATATTGTTACTGTACAAATATAGATAAGAAGATAGGGGATCCATGGGGTGAAGCTCCCAGAGCAAAGACACCAAGGCCAGGATGAACCCAAGCTTGCCCTCCTGCAAAGTCACATGCAACTTGCCCTTGCAGTCCAAGGACTAACTGGGGGTCACACAATCATTTCCTTATAAACCAGCTTGTGACACCCAGCTGTGCCTGGGGTACAAGACCTGTGTTCTAATTCAGCGAAAATCAGGGAAAAGAAATTCACTGTGTCTATCAATCCAGCAGCCATGCCCTTCAGGTCCTCATCCTGTTGGATTGACTGGGAGATCAGTGTGTCAATGGCTAAGCTGACCTGAGTCCTCTTCTCTGCCCCTGGTATGCCTCCCTCAGCTGTGTTGGCTGTCTTCTGTGGTGCTAGGGGTCCCTGAAAACAGCACCCACAAAACCCATAGGGACCATGCATGTGACCCAGCTTGGGACTATTCAGATTTACAACCAATATTGGGTGAACTCAACTTCATTATATCTACTCTCCTATATTCCCATGAGCAGTTTTTCAATATTTGGCTTCTTTTGTAGGCTCAACACTTGTAGACTGGTGCCAATGTGTTTTTTAATACATGCTAAAATCACTCAATTTGATCCCAAGGCTAATGCTTCCCCAAAGAGGATGATTTATGGAGATTTGAGAAGAAATGAGGAACATTTCCTATGGTCTGTGCTGTGTTCTCAAAATGTGTGTCTGAAAATACTCATTCAGGTATACTGCTTACTTGAAGAATGACTTCATATCGCTTTGAACTAAAATATCTTTTATCTTCAGAGTCTAGTTGAAAGAATAAAGAGAAGGAGAAGCGTCAGATGGCGAACTGGTAGGTCCCATTAAATTGAAAATTAATGGCGATGAATTCACGGGATGTTGTTGACAACATCAAATAATCTTTCTCCAAAGCAGAGAGAAAGAAAAAACAAATCAGAAATTCCTTGGCACTGTTTCATATTTGAAATCCACACACACAGGTTTATTTTTCAGATAAATTTATCACTTCTCCATCTTTCTTTTTGGAATGACTTCTAATGAGCTTTATTTCCAATAAATGGTTCTGGGATAAGTTGCTAATCTTAATAAAGGGAGCATCACCATGCAGACCTTCTGTGCCGGGAGCTCTGGTCCTCCTGTCTGATGTCTGAGTCGCTCTTTTTCATGCGGTGTTATTTAGATCCTCCAGCAGAGCAGCCTCATGTCAAGGCCATCCAGGAGGGATCAGAACAACATAGTGGAATGACTACACCCTAGAGGCCTATGCTGTTTCTGCCCAGGGGTCAGGAGTACAGCCAGTATAACAGCGAAGCTCAAGGATGCTTCCAGATGCAGTATCATTCACTATTCTAATGCCAGAGCCTGCCACTCAACTTCAGTGTTGACCTCTTATGTTTCAAAGCACATGATGTTTAAAACAGAACCAGGAAGTGACTTTGGGTCATTGGTGTGGACACACAATGTTACTTTCATTTGTTACAACGATTCTATGAGTGTTATTGTATTTGTAAAAACAGATGAGGGCAGAATATACAAAATAAATAAGAGGCTTGAGCTGTAAGGAATGTCTTCTTTGTCCGGGGAAAAATGTTTCAAAGATGTATAGGATGCAGCAATATCTGTGGTTCTAAACCAAACCCTGCTAATAAATTCTGATATTCACCTCTTGCCTTTCAAGGTTCATTGTGCTATAATGGGCTAGAGAGACTTTTCAAAGTAGTATTGTTGTTTAGTTGATAGGTTGTTTCCAACTCTTTTGTGACCCCGAGGACTGTAACCTACCAGGCTCCCCTATCCATGGGGATTCTCCAGGCAAGAATACTGGAGTGGGTTGTCATTTCCTCCTCCAGAGGATCTTCCCAACCCAGGGATTGAACCCATGTCTCCTCCAGTGGCTTGCAGGTTCTTTACCATTTGAGCCACCAGGGAAGCCATAGGAAATTGCAAATACTGTTTGCAAAAGCTATTTTTTTTTCCCTTCAGACTAAGCAAAAACTGTGGCTTTGCAGAAGAAAAACATTTAGAAATATATGAAACAAATAAGATGTATCCCCTGCCAAATCTCACTTTCTAGATGATTTTTTAAAACATTAACCAGAATATTTTCTGTTTTTACTAACACACACGCGCACACACACACACACACACACACATTCATGCATAAACACACACAGTGATACTCATGCACGCAAACACTGCCTGGAAAGATCTAAAAAAAGACGGGAGTGGTTTTGTTCTTTTGCTGCAACTACAATAAATTATGCAGTTTATATCAAATTAATATAAGGCTATCTTGATTTGTGATATAGTGTTGGGAATTTGGTTGGCATAAACTGTGATCTTGGAGCCCAGCTTAACCTAGGCACTGATAGATTAAATATTCTGAATTCATACCATGAGCAAGGATTGGAAAGCTTCCAGCATTATGGAAATTCATAACAATGTAGATTTTAGCACCCAAGGCCAGAAGTTACTACGCCTATAATCACTGAAATAATAAGAATTGAAATAACAAATAAAACTATAGCCACTCACTCCAGCATTCTCGCTAGAAAATTCCATGGATAGAGAGCCTGTTGGGCTACAGTTCATGAGGTGGCAAAGAGTCAGATATCACTGAGTATGCATGCACATATGTATAACTGAATAACTTTGCTGTACAGCAGAAATTAACTCAACATTGTAAATCAACTATACTTCAATAAAATAAATTATAAAATAGATCAATAGAGACTTCCCTAGTGGTTCAGTGGTTAAAAATCTGCCTTGCAGTTCAGGGGATGCGGGTTTGATCCCTAGTTAGGGAACTAAGATCCCACATGCCTTGGGGCAACTAAGCCAGCACTACAACTACTGAGCCCAAGTGCCACATCTAGAGAGTCCTCCCACAATGAAAGATCCCCCATGACACAATTAAGGCCCAATGCAGCCAAATATATAAATATTTTAAAAGAATACCTTATTAAAAAATAAAGTAAATCAATAAAATATACACTCTGGAGTTTCCCAGCTGGAATTCAAATTCTGACTCAAACTGACTACCACCTGGACTAAGCAAGTTAGTTTAGGAAACAGGGTTGGGTAGATGTTAAATTGAAGAGTGTTGGTAAAGTGCTGTGTGCAGGGCACAGCTAACGCTCAGTGACTGTGGCTACTCTATCATCATAAAGGAGGATGGATCCTACAGTTCACTGCTTCTTCTGCAATCCAGAGAGACGGAAGGTGTCAGTAAAGGCTAGTGAAAAAAAAATCCCAAGTGAGAACATAAAGAGTGTGTGCTCAGTCACTGAGTTGTGTCTGACTCTTTGCAACCCCATGGACTATAGCCTGCCAGGCTCCTATGTCCATGGAAGTTTCCAGGCAAGAACACAAGAGTGGGTTGCCATTTCCTCCTCCAGGGGATCTTCCCAACCCAGGGATCAAACCAGCACTTCTTGCATTGGCAGGTGGACTCTTTACCACCAAGCCACCTGGGAAGCCAGGAGAACAGAAGTCCGTATTTGTTAACAGGCATGCCTGGCTAGGGGAAAGCAGAAGGCTGCAGAAAGGAGAGGGCTTGATGGTGGGGTGTGAGAGGGGAGATGCAGAGGAAGAGCTGTGAGAGGCCTCTTTGCTGTTAGTATTTTTGTGTTCATATTTGTCATTGTGGGCCATGTGCATCTCCTTCCAGACCAGACGAGCAGTGAGACAGAGAAGAGAGTGAGCACTGCTGATGGAATAATCTCACATCTCGAGGGTATTAGCTAATTTGCAAAGAGCAGCTTTCAAATCCTGTTTCAGGTGAAAGTGCTACTTGTTTTGGAACCAGAGGGGTTCAATATAATGTTTAAGATTTGTTGTGGGAGGGGTGAATGGGAAGAACACTATTCACCCAGGAATGTGGCTCCTTCCATGACTGGGGCTTTAGAAACGGAGCGTTCAATTTTTCACAGGAGTGAGACAAAGCTGGATGTGCAGAGGGCCAGGCATGACTGACTTCAGAAAGAATGCCTTTGATGGGAAAGCCTGTCTGGTGTGTTAAGGAGAAGGTGAAGTGAGGTTAGTGGAGGCAAAGAATAAAAATGAGCTTTCACGTTTTATGACATTTTAGTGCCGGGGCTGAAATGGATTAGAAATGACACATTCTTTTTTTGTGACATCTGAGGGTTTGGATCATTTCCTTCTAACCTACATCCTGTCTTTACTCAAGAGTCAAACGTGACCTTCTGCACACAGCCCTGCAGGCTCTGTAAATATGCCTATTGTTAGTAATAATTATGTTCAATCTCACGGAGGACCGATAATGCTAGTTAGATTATGTATTAAGTACTCATGTCATGATTTTTTTTAAAAATCTACACAAATATCATAGAATTGGTAAATTGAAATATTATTCTCATTTGACCCATAAGTAAGCAGCCTCAGAGAGGATAAGAGATTTGTTCAAGGTCGCACAGCTTGAGTGTGATAAAACTATGATTCAAAACTCAAGTTTTAACCTCTTATCTTCGGTAAAGTATTCAGACTGTTGCGTGATACACTAAAAATTAATCTTGGGCTGTTTTAGGCAACCAATTAGAAAATTTTCAGCTTCCTAAATTCATAATTCTGTGGAATTATCAGACTCTTTAGTCCTCTTTAGCCTATTTCTTGGTGTTAGCTAAAAAACCGAGGGCATGTAAGTTGGTTAACAGCAGTGCTCTAGTTTTAATTTCGTCTCTGCTGTCCCTAATTCTGTGATCCTAAACAAGTACTTTTACTTCTCTGAGTTTCAGAGAAGTTCCTATAAAAGAAGAAGAAGAATTTCTCTCACACTGGGCTGCTATTGGGATTAAGTAGGGACATATAGTGCCTCAAACATAGTGAATACTTACCAAATATTAATTATAAGGGGTATCCTAGTTCTTCTTAGTGCTTTATCGAAGACCAGTAGTCACACAATTTTATGTCTCAATAGCATTAACCAGTATACAACCCTAGGATGACACTGGTCTCTCCCTTGGAAGACTGTTAGGGTAAAAAGAATGTACAGGCAACTTGCAAAAAGAAAAATATGAATAGTCAATAAACATGCAAAGATGATCAAAATCACTAAAATTCAAGGGGACTTCCCTGGTGGTCCAGTGGTTAAGAATCCACCTTCCAGTGCAGGAAACTAGGGGTCCATCCCTGGTCCAGAAAGTTCCCACATACTGTGGAGCAACTAAGTCCATGTACCACAACTAGAGAGCCTGTGTGTTGCAAATACAGAGCCTGTGCTCTCTGGAACCCACTAGCCACAACTAATGGGAAGCCCATGAGCTGCAAAGAAGAGCTCATGTGCTGCAACTAAGACCCAATGAAGCCAAAAAGTTAAATTAATTAATGTGTGCAGTGCTTAGTCATTCAGTCATGTCCGACTCTTTGCGACCCCATGGATTGTAGCCCGCCAGGCTCCTCTGTCCATGGGGAGTCTCCAGGCAAGAATACAGGAGTGGGTTGCCTTGCCCTCCTCCATGGGATCTTCCCAACTCAGGGATTGAACCCAGGTCTCCCACATTGCAGGTAGATTCTTTATCATCTGAGCCACCAGAGGATTAATTGATTTTTTAAAAGTCATTAAAATTCTAAAAAAATAATTAAGATCATGGGTGTGAAATAATATAATATCAAATATTGGCTGGCTGTGAGAAACTGGGGGATAGTAACTGAATTGCCATAGTTACAGCAGAGGGCCATTTGGAAGTATTGATTAAAATTAAAAATTGGTGAGCCTTCTGACCCTGATATTAAACATTAAAAAAAAATATCTCAAGATACTATTTCACACACACACATGTCTTTTGCAGTATATTTTGGGTTAGTGAAAAGTTGGAAATAAGTTTAAGTGTCCATCACACTGTTACATCTCCATGGAGTACTTTGCAGAAATTTTTTTAAAAAAGAAGAGTTATCAATACTGAGATCAAAAGAATTCCTAATACACGTTCCGTAGCTCTAAAACCCTACATTAAATAACTCATACAGTATGAGTTATTTATACTGTATGAGTTATTTATACCACAAAAACATTATGAATTTTAATTCCTACCTTTGGTTAAATGCTTTAGGAAAACCTCAGAAAAAGATCTGAATGGCTCTACACCAAACTGATCCCATAGCTACATCGGGGAATAGAGAAGGGGGATGGAGTGATAGTCCAGGGAAAATTAGTTTCTCTGTAGTGTTTCAATTCTTTTATATATATGTATACAAGAAACATGTCTCAGTCTGTTCAGGTTATTATAACAGAGTACCATAGCTTTGGTGACTCATAGAACAGTAGCAATGTATTGCTCACATTGCTGGAGGCTGAGTGTGCAGATTCAGTGTCTGGTGAGAGTGTGCTTACTTTTTCACAGCTGTCTTTTCCTTATAACACTATATGGTGGAAGGGGCAAGGGATCTCTCTGGGGTCTCTTTTATAAGGGCACTAAACCTGTTTGTGGGGGGCATCACTCTCATGACCTAGTCACTTCCCAAAGGCCCTACCTCCTAATATCATCATCTTAGAAGTTGGGCTTCAATAATAAAATTCAGGGGAACACAAACATTCGGTTCGTAACAGGATGTTTAATAAAATTTACTTATGTGATCAAATAGCGTTAAGAATATCATTCAGGGCACTTCCCTGGTGGTCCAGTGGTTAGGAGTTTACCTTCCAATGCAGGGGGGTGTGGGTTGGATCCCTGGTTGGGGAGCTAAGATCCCACATGCCTTGAGGCCAAAAAAACAAAACATAAAACAGAAGCAGAAGCAGTATTGTAACAAATTCAATAAGAATTTAAAAAATGGTCCACATAAGGGTTTCTCTGGAGTTGTTGTTTTGTTGTCATTCAGTAGTGTCTGACTCTTTGTGACCCCAAGAACTGCAGCATGCCAGGCTTCCCTGTCCTTCATTATCTCTCAGAGTTTGTTCAAACTAATGTCCATTGAGTCAATGATGCCATCCAACCATCTTATTCTCTGTTGTCCCCTTCTCCTCCTGCCCTCAGTCTTTTCCAGCATCAGGGTCTTTTCCTATGAGTCAGCTCTTCACAACAGGTGGCCAAAGTATTGGAGCTTTAGCTTTAGCATCAGTCCTTCCAATAACTATTCAGGGTTGATTTCCTTTAGGATTGACTGGTTGGATCTCCTTGTTGTCCAAGGGACTCTCAAGAGTCTTCTCCAACACCAAATTTCAAAGCATCAATTCTTTGGCACTCAGCCTTCTTTTTGGTCCAACTCTCACATCCGTACATGACTACTGGAAAAACCATAGCTTTGACTAGATGGACTTTTGTTGGCAAAGTAATAGCTCTGCTTTTTAATACAGTGTCTGGGTTTCTCATAGCTTTTCTTCCAAGGAGCAAGCATTTTTCAATTTCATGGCTGCAGTTACCATCCTCAATGATTTTGCAGCCTCCTAAAATAAAGTCTGTCACTGTTTCCATTTTTTTTTTTTTGCCATCTATTTGGTTCCAAATTGGGAAAGGAGTATGTCAAGGCTGTATACTGTCACCTTGCTTATTTAACTTATATGCAGAGTACATCTTGCAGAATGCCAGACTCGATGACGCACAAACCAGAATTAAGATTGCAGGGACAAATATCAATAACTTCAGATATGCAGATGACACTGCCCTTACGGCAGAAAGCTAAGAGGAACTAAAGAGCCTCTTGATGAAATTGAAAGAGCAGAGTGAGAAAGCTGGCTTAAAACTCAACATTCAAAAAACTAAGATCATGGCACCCAGTCCCATCACCTCGCAGCAAATAGATGGGGAAACAATGGAATGTCTTGCAGATCCAGGGATTGAACCCAGGTCTCCTGCATTGCAGGCAGATTCTTCACTGTCTGAGCCACCACGTAAGCCCACCCCTGATCTCTGGGCATCTACAAATCCCCACCCATTCTTCAGTTGCTATCAGAAACTCACTTTTTTGCAAAAAAAAAAAAAAAAAAATGTCACTTATTCAAGCTCAAAATGCACGTCTCCTCCTGAATTCTTTCTTCCAGCAGCTGTGTGTACTTAAGGAAGTTATCGATTGTAAGGCTGAAAATCCCAGGGGAGTAAGTATCAGCAATTGGGGTCAGACAGTGCTTCTGTAAATTACTTGTGTGACCTCAGGTGTGCTATTTAATACCTCTGGTCCTCAGTCTTGTGTATCTGTGAAATGGGTGTAAAAGAAATATTTCCCTCCGTGCTTAAATGTGTTAACTTTAGGAGAGACTGTTGACTGAAAAAAGATGCACAATGTAAGAGTTTCAAGTTAAGTTTTATTTGGGGGCAAAATGAGGACTGCAGCCCGGGAGACAGTACGTCAGATAGCTCTGAGAGACTGCTCTGAAGAGGCAGTGGGGGAAGGTCGATAGAATTGATTTTGGTGAAGTTGGAGTTCAATGCAATCAAGCACTTATTTTATAATGTTTTCATCTAGTCACGAGGAGCTGATGTCACCAAAAAGGGATTTAGTGCTTTTCCAAATTTGAGGAAATGCAAAGATTGGGATGATGAAATCAGTTCCTGAAAATATCTAACTATCCAAAGACCTGTTCCACCAATTTCCCTGGAGCACAGAATAACTTTTTCTCCACCTTGAATTCCCTTCAGGATGTGTCAAAAGGTCAGCAGCTGCAGCATTGCAGCAGATGGCAAATGCCCTTGGCAAGACTTAGAAAAGACTCAGTGGGCAGTAAATGTTAGCGGTATCATCATTAGAATAAGCTCTTTTGCTAGAACATAAGACCTTTGAGAGCAGAATCTCTGTGTCTTGGCTTTTGCACTTCCTGAACTTAAGTTGACTAGGCACAAGGCAGACATTCCCTGAACAGATGGGAGGCTTTTCATTGCTAGTTCCTCTGGGTGGAAAAAGAATGTTCTATTAGCCAACAGCGACAAAGGATCTTAATTCCATCTCCCTGTCCTGGTGGATTACCAATGCAATACATAAGCAGGAAGAGAAAGAAAGGAAGAAAAGTAATTCTGATGGATTGGATTTCCTGGGCCAAGGCATTTCTTGGTTGCAGTGGTATTGGATGTTTCATTTTCTTTCCAGTAGTCATAAAACAATGACTCTATGTTCACTGAGAATTTCCCTATAGGACCCTCTGGCAAGCTCATCAGTTTCCCAGCTGGCTGCCCACAAGGGACAGACATTTCCCATCACTTTAATCCAGGTTCAAAGAGACATCTGGGGTCACTGTGGAGAGGAGTGTTGCCTGAGAAGGGAGGCAAGATGTTTTTTTATCTCAGGGCCACCTGCACTTACTTGTTGTCAACAGCACATCAGCCTCAGGGTCCCAATGACAGGGGTCCATGTATCTCACTGCATCTGTGAAGCAGCCAAGAAAGGGCATCAAAGTATGTGGCCACCCTGTTGCGTTAACTCACGTTCTAAGAGGTGTTATTCCTGGCTCAGCTACTCCCTTAGACGTGATTTCAGGATCCTTGCTTCCTTGTCTGCAGGTGAATGCCAGGAATGATCACTCATCTACGCCCTAAACATTATTCATTCTCAACACCCTCAGAAGAGAGCAGAGCCCAACAGAAAGAACAAAGACTCCTTTTCTCAGGACTTCCCTGGTGGTCCAGTGGCTAAGACTCTGCATTCCCAATGCAGGGGACTTGGGTTCCATCCCTAGTCAGGAACTAGATCCTACATGCCACAGCTAAGAGTTTGCATGCTGCGATTAAAGATCCCTCAGCCCCATGCCACAGCTAAGATTCAGCACAGCCAATTAAAGAAATAAAAATAATAAAAAAGAAAGAAAGACTCTTTCTCTGGCCAGGTCTCAGTCAATGAAAAGCCAGGGTCTCTGTTTTCTATAATAGCCCCCTCCTGAACTTTCTTCTCTCTATAAATGCATTCCCTGCCTTTGCTGTGCAGGGTTTTACGTGTGGTTTGTCGTGATTGCAGACCCAAAATGCAATTTTCTTCTGATCCTGAATAAAGCCATCTTTGCTGGGGAAATATCTGGCAGTTTTAGGTCAGATATTTTTGTTTTAGGTCATCAAATATATTTATATACATTTATTGTATGTGTGCAGAATTAATTTAGGAAGATGCAGTCTCTGAAATATGTTTCTAATCCCAACTTTTAAAAAAGAAAATCCCTCTCTATTTTTCTATTTTTCCCCTCACTGCATGGCATGCGGGCTCTTAGTTCCCCAACCAGGAATTGAACCGTTGCCTCCTGCAGTGGAAATGTAGTCTTCACCACTGCACCACCAAGTAAGTCCCTCTAATCCCAATTTTTGTGAACCCCAAAGAAGCCTTTGTAACAGTTTGAATTTAACTGCACTCAGGAGAATTGGGGGGCTAATTTTGTTAATGTCAGTTTTAGGAAACTCAAAGATAGTTTAAGCATAAAAGATGTCTTGGTAGTTTTATTATTCTGAATCTTAGATGTTAGCTTCCTCAATGATTCTGATGGTCCTGTGTTTCCTAGGTATGCAGAGTCCTGACTATTCCTGTAAAGGCTCTTCTGAATCTGTTCTGCCAGGAGGCTGGGCTGATCTGAGCTCCCAGACAGGTAGAACCTGTGAAGAAGCACTGCAATTTTTATTATTTTTATTTATTTATTTACTTGTGTTTGGCTGTGCTGGGTTGTTGCTGCTGCGAAAGCTTTTCTCTAGTTGCCAGGATCAAGGCTACTCTCTAGTTACAATGGTGGGCTTCTCACTCCAGTGGCTTCTTTTGTGACAGAGCACAGGCTCTAGAACAAGAGGGGTCAGTAGTTGCAGTTCCTGGGCTCTCTAGAGCACAGGATCAATAGCTGTGGTGCACGAGCTTAGTTGCCCTGCAGCCTGTGGGATCTTCCCAGATCTGAGATTGAACCCATGTCTCCTGCATTGGCAGGCAGATTCTTTGTCATTGAGCCACCGGGGAAGCCCCCACCTCTGTACTTTGAACAATTGCTGGGACCTCTGATGAGACCATCATCATAAACTCTGTTGCCATCCAGCAGGTTGATACAACATTGAAAAAAGGTTCAATAGAATTTTGTCAGTGACTTCGGAAGGTGAAAAAAGCAGAGTGGGAAATTATAATACCTATCTAAGAATTCTACCTATTTTTCATTCAACTAGAAGAAATCAAGATTTGTAACAGTATAGGATAAGTTGCAAAATAAATGCCTAATACAATGACTTAGGCTCTCTCTTTTCATGATATTTCACAGATAAAATACATTTACTCTCTGAAATATTCTCTGTTTGTTCTTCCCAATAATGATTTCAAGTTTGAAGAACTGGGGAATTTCATTAAAAATAGAAAAAATGGGATTTATTTTTTTTTGGACAGAAAATATTTCCAAACCATGACTTCTCAACCTACTTGCAATCTCAGATATTTTTCAGCCATCCTGAATTTGACTTTTGTAGGAAAATGACAGTGAATCAACACTCAGTGGAAAAAAAGAGATGCCTAATTAGATTCACTTGATTCAAGTAGCATTTCAGTCAAGGCATTCTTTGGGAAGAATGTTTATGTTCCCAAATACTACTCTAGAAGCCAGCTTTACTTCAGTAAAAGCCTTACGGTCAGGTCAGTTCTTGTAATAATCAAATGAA
Source organism: Bos indicus x Bos taurus (assembly GCF_003369695.1). Classification (NCBI taxonomy): domain Eukaryota; kingdom Metazoa; phylum Chordata; class Mammalia; order Artiodactyla; family Bovidae; genus Bos; species Bos indicus x Bos taurus. Next base: position 23,687,884 of record NC_040092.1, on the reverse strand, counting down.
ATATGCAATCAGAGTATATTTACGGACAGCTTTTTAGCTGAGTCCTTTTTAAGTAGACCTGACCTGCATTTTACAGTTTTATCTGTTGGGAAAGTGGAACAGATTTAAATGCACACATAACTTCTACAAAGCTACCGTTTTCATCTCTCCTTTCTCACACAGGAGGCTCATAATTTTCTCAAGCCAAGTACGATTTCTAATGCAAAATTGGATTTCCCCACGACCCTAAATCTAGCTGCAGAGGGCTACAAAACGTCACAACTTCAAGGGGAAAAGACAGACTTTGATTCACTCTACACTCTAATAGCACAATAAGCTCAAACAGAAACTATATAGGGCTGCAAAATCCTTCTGTATGATACTCGAATGAGGGACATTTGTCAAAAATCTCTCTCACACACACTGAAATTGTATACACTAAAAGATATATATATGGATTTATTTATTTATTTTATTTTCAGCTGTGCCAGATCTTCATTGCTTTTTCTAGTTGTGGTGAGTAGAGGCTACTCTTCATTGTGGTCCACAGGACTTCTCATTGCAATGCCTTTTATTGCTGCAGAGAAAGGGCTATAGTCCATGGGCTTCAGTAGTTGCTGTCATATGGGCTTAGTTGCTCCGAGGCATGTGGGATCCTCCCCAACCAGGGATCAATCCTGAGTCCCTTGCCTTGGTAGGCTGATTTTTAACCACTAGACTACCAGGGAAGCCCGAAAAGCTATATTTTTAAATTATTTTGCTGCTGTTGTTGCTCAGTCACTAAGTCATGTCTGACTTTTTGCACCCCCATGGACTGTAGCATGCCAGGCTTCCCTGTCCTCCACTATCTCCTGGAGTTTGCTCAGATTCTTGCCCACTGAGTCAGTGATGCTATCTAACCATATCATCATCTGTTACCCACTTCTCTTGCCCTCAGTCTTTACCAGCCTCAGGGTCTTTTCCAGTGAGTTGGCTCTTCACATTAGGTGGCCAAAATATTGGAGCTTCAGTTTCAGCGTCAGTCCTTCCAATGACTTTTCAGGGTTGATTTCCTTTAGGATTGACTGGTTTGATCTTGCTTGATCTTGCTTGACTTGTTTGTCCCTTGCTGTCCAAGGGACTCTCGAGCGTCTTATACTAAAAACTATATTTTTAAACTATTTTACAGTATGTAAACTGCCAATAGCATCATTGTAACACTTATTCAATGTCTACACTCTCTCTCCCAAAAAACCCACAATGCCTCTTCAAAGACTTTCCCATCAGAATCAACAGTGATTTTTCTCTTTACCTTGAAAATTTTCTATTCTGAGCGGCTGCTTATCATCATAGTTGATCCTAGAACTTGCAACAAATTCTCTCAAGAAGAGAAGATTAAAAAACAAAAAGGTGTTTAATCCAAAATGAACCACTCTCAACCAAGATTACTGTGTATTTATCATTTGAAACAATTTAATTCCCCTCAACCAGCGCTGATCGATCGCCTGTGAAGTTTCCCACTGTGTTGGATAAAGATGAAATATAGTCACATAAAGGTCAGTTGAGCCTTTGGATTTGTGAGTTTATAGTTTTCATTATGTTTAGACATTTTGGGAGATATTATTTCTTCAGATATCTTTTTTTTCTCCTTACCTCTCTGTCTTCACATTAAGCTGCTTGGCGTCATGCCAGCATTCACGGATGCTCTCATCCTCTGTTTTGGGGGATTATTTTTCCCTCTGTGTTTCATTTTGAATAATTTCTTTTTATTTTTATTATATTTATTATTTGTTTATCTATTTGGCTACTCTGAGTCTTAGTTGCTGGGTTCTTAGTACACTGGGTTCTCTGTGAACTCTTAGTTGTGACATTTAGGATCTAGTTCTCTGGCCAGGGATCGAACCTGGGTCCTCTGCATTAAAGGCATGAAATGTTAGCCCTGGACCACCAGAAAAGTCCCCTAAAGATTTTCTACTGTTGTGCATTAAAGTTCAACAGTCTTTTTCTCTTGCAAAATCTAATCATTGTTAATCTCTTCCAGTATATTTTTCTCCTAAGACTGTTAAGGAATTGGTCTTATAGAGCCCTCATTTGGACCTTATTCTAGTTAAAGATCCCTGCCTCTGGCAGTGAAGATTCTTTTTTTTCCTTTGGATTTGCACAGCCAATAACAAAATGGATGCTAAGACAAACAAGCTTTATTCGATGGTCAGAGAATGGAACTTAGTTTGGAAACCAGCTTCTTGTGTGGGGTACAGGTGGCAGTCACAGCCAGATTTTAGAGGTTTATGAAGTGGAGGTATACGTATTGCTTTTCTGAAAAAAGGAGTTCTACCTAGAACTGGGGTACCACCTTTTTTTGCCCTTGTGTGGATGGTCCCTGGGCATCTTGGTCCAAATCAAGTTGAAGCATCATGGCACAAGTGGGCAGAGATCTTACTATTATAATTATACATATATATTTTCCAAGTTTCTTTGCAACTCTGAATTGCCACAGGGTCCATTTTAAGCCTATGACAGAAAAGTGGAAATCCTTAGAACAGACATCTCCTCCCCTCCAAACAAAGCAAAACATTTAGAGCAGGAGATGTTGATAGTCCTTCTTTTTCCTTTCTTGAAATTTAGGTGTGATGTCTGGAGATAAAGCAGCCATCCTGCTAACATGAAGATGAATTTCACATAGTGATGCTGAGTGAGAGTGAGAGGGTAACAGGCAAGAAGGCCAGGGGTCTCCAAATGGAGGAAATAGGCTGCAAGTGTCAGGTGTTTTTTTATCTCTCTCTTAAGTGGCAGGAAGAAACAAACTACAAGCATCAGATTTTTTTTTCCTTCTCTATGCAAAGTTAAAAGGAGGTGTCTTTTAAAATTCTGTGTAGCCATGATGACAACTGGCTCCACCTGAACTTAACTTTTCTCAAACATTGAGCTAACCAGTGTGTTTTTCTCATGGAAATGTTTTTCTTAAGCTATGTCTACACATGGACATCACTAGATGGTCAATAATGAAATCAGATTGATTATATTCTTTGCAGCCAAAGATGGAGAAGCTCTATACAGTCAGTAAAAACAAGACCAGAAGCTGATTGTGGCTCAGATCATGAACTCCTTACTGCCAAATTCAGACTTATATTCAAGAAAGTAGGGAAAACCACTGGACCATTCAGGTATGACCTAAATCAAATCCCTTATGATTATACAGTGGAAGTGACAAATAGATTCAAAGGATTAGATCTGATAGACAGAGTGCCTGAAGAACTATGGACAGAGGTTCATGACGCTGTACAGGAGGTAGGGATCAAGACCATCCCCAAGAAAAAGAAATGCAAAAAGGCAATATGGTTGTCTGACGAGGCCTTACAAATAGCTGAGAAAAGAAGAGAAGCTGAAGGAAAAGGAGAAAAGGAAAGATATACCCATTTGAATGCAGAGTTCCAAATAGCAAGGAGAGATAAGAAAGCCTCCCTCAGTGATCAGTGCAAAGAAATAGAGGAAAACAATAGAATGGGAAAGACTAGAGATCTCTTCAAGAAAATTAGAAATACCAAGGGAACATTTCATGCAAAGATGGGTTCAATAAAGGATAGAAATGTATGGCCCTAACAGAAGCAGAAGATATGGAGAAGAGGTGGCAAGAATACACAGAAGAACTCTACAAAAAAGGTCTTCATGACCCAGATAACCACGATGGTGTGATCACTCACCTAGAGCCAGGCATCCTGGAATGTGAAGTCAAGGGGGCCTTAGGAAGCATCACTATGAACAAAGCTAGTGGAGGTGATGGAATCCCAGTTGAGCTATTTCAAATCCTGAAAGATGATGCTATGAAAGTGTTGCACTCAATATGTCAGCAAATTTGGAAAACTCAGCAGTGGCCACAGGACTGGAAAAGGTCAATTTTCATTCCAATCCCAAAGAAAGGCAATGCCAAAGAATGTTCAAACCATAACACAATAACACTCACCTCACACGCTAGCAAAGTAGTGCTCAAAATTCTCCAAGCCAGCCTTCAATAGTATGTGAACCGTGAACTTCCAGACGTTCAAGCCGGTTTTAGAAAAGGCAGAAGAATCAGAAATCAAATTGCCAACATCAGTTGAATCATCAAAAGAGCAATAGAGTTCCAAAGAAACATCTACTTCTGCTTTATTGACTACGCCAAAGCCCTTGACTGTGTGGATCACAACAAACTGTGGAAAATTCTGGAAGAGATGAGAATACCAGACCATCTGACCTGCGTCCTGAGAAATCTGTATGGAGGTCAAGAAGCAACAGTTAGAACTGGACATGGAACAACAGACTGGTTCCAAATCGGGAAAGGAGTGCATCAAGGTTGTATATTGTCACCCTGCTTATTTGACTTGTATGCACAGTACATCATGAGAAATGCTGGACTGGATGAAGCACAGCTGGAATCAAGATTTCTGGGAGAAATTTCAATAACCTCAGATAAACAGATGATACCACCCTTATGACAGAAAATGAAGAAGAACTAAACAGACTTGATAAAAGTGAAAGAGTTGGCTTAAAATTCAACATTCAGAAAACGAAGATCACGGCACCTGGTCCCATCATGGCATTTAGATGGCAGTTAGATGGGGAAATAATGGAAACAATGAGAGACTTTATTTTGGGGGCTCCAAAATCTCTGCAGATGGTGAATACAGCCATGAAACTAAAAGACACTTGTTCCTTGGAAGAAAAGTTATGATCAACCTAGATAGCATATTAAAAAGCAGAGACATTACTTTGCCAACAAAGGTCCATCTAGTCAAGGCTATGGTTTTTCCAGTGGTCATGTATGGATGTAAGAGTTGGACTATAAAGAAAGCTGAGAACTGAAGAATTGATGCTTTTGAACTGTGATGTTGGAGAAGGCTCTTGAGAGTCCCTTGGACTGTAAGGAGATCCAACCAGTCCATCCTAAAGGAGATCAGTCCTGGGTGTTTATTGGAAGGACTGATGCTGAAGCTGAAACTCCAATACCTTGGCCACCTGATGTGAAGAGTTGACTCATTGGAAAAGACCCTGATGCTGGAAACATTGAAGGTGGGAGGAGAAGGGGATGACAGAGGATGAGATGGTTGGATGACATCACCAACTCGATGGACGTGAGTTTGAGTAGGCTCCAGGAGTTAGAGAAGCCTGGTGTGCTGCAGTCCATGGGGTCGCAAAGTGTCAGACATGACTGAGCAACTGAACTGAACTGAATGTTATTGGACTATGTATTTACCCTGTACTCTGCCTTTCTTCAAGTGGGTTCCACTCAAGACTCAGAACAGATAAGGGCTCAACAAACCTGTATGTTTTACTCATACATTGTCCTCCTTATCTATGTTAATGAAACTAAGTAAATGGAGACCTGCCTTTCTTCAAGATTCCTGCCTATCATTTTATGGCCCAGGATTACTCACCTGGTGCCAGTGTTATCTCAAAATACTTGTTGTGGGTGAGGGGCCTGGTGCTACTCTGAGTTTTGAGACATCTCCTTTCACTAATTAACAGCTTGCTGATAGGTATATAACATGCTGCTAACGGCTAGCAGGCGCATGCTTTCTGCCCCCTTCTGATGTCTATGTCAGAAGCTTTCTCTATCTCTTTTATACTTTAATAAAACTTTATTACACAAAGCTCTGAGCAATCAAGCCTCCCCTCTGGTCCCAGATTGAATTCCTCTCCTCTGGAGGCCAAGAATCCCAGCGTCTTTCACAGCTCAGCAACAACCTTTCAAGAGCAGGAGACTGGAGTTTTTATAGCAACCATGAGCCATCACAACGGCCCTAAACTGCCTATTTCTATGTGAAAACAGAATTCCTTCACATATTTATGCTACTTGAATAGGAATTGGTGTTTTTCCTGTTAAACACAACACCTGATAATATTTTGTACTCACTTATAGAAGAACAAATGAAATCTTTTGGCTTAATTTTCAATAAAGGAACTCTTAAAATTTACATTTTTAACAAACCTTTCTTATTTTGAATACAAGGACTCCACTTCCTATGTATAAAAAGAGAGTGGTATATTAATAAAATCGGTGAAATTTAGAGTGTGATAAGCATAGACTGAGTCCTGGTTCATCAACTTTTAGTTGAAACAGAGATGGTTCTCTGTGGTCTCTTTGCAGCATCCATCAACCTTGTGTTGTTTGCTTTATTATTATTATTATTTGGTTTGTGTCTGTGGAATCACATTCACCATGGGGGTCAAAGGGCTTCCCAGGTGATGCTAGTGGTAAAGAATCCACCTGCCAATGCAGGAGACTTAGGAGACGTGGTTTCAATTCCTGGGTCAGGTAGATCCCCTGGAGGAGACCATGATAACCCACTCCAGTGTTCTTGCCTGGAGAACTCCATAGACTGAGGAGCCCAGAGGGCACAGTCTAGGGTCTCAAGAGTCAGACATGACTGAAGCAACTTAGCTCACACACACCCATGCATAGAAGTTAAGAGTAATGAAGAAAATTCCCAGTCTGTAAAATATGCAGTTATGATCTTCTAGTCTTTAGGAACTCAAGTAAGAAAAACTTTTGAACTATGCGACTTAGCCCAGGTGAGGTTACTGGTAGGGAAACATACCCCCAGGTAAACTCTGGCTTTGTCCATTGCTATGGTCTGTCATTCTCTATTTCTCTTTTTTTACTTCTACCATTCAGAGTCAACTACTATTTTTTTTTAATTATTTATTTATTTATTTTTGGCTATGCTTGGTCTTTGTTGCTATGTGGGCTTTCTCTATGGTGAGCTGGGACTGTTCTTGGCTGCGGTGCAGGGGCTTCTTATTGCGATGACTCCTCCTGGTGTGAAGCACAGGCTCTAGGTGTACAGGCTCCAGTAGCTGCAGCGTGTGGGCTCAGTAGTTGTGGCACATGGGCTTAGTTGCTCCGTGGAGTGTGGAATCTTCCTGGACCAAGAATCAAACTCCTGTCTCCAGCACTGGCAGGCAGATTGTCATCCACTGTACCAATAGGGAAGTCTTCCCTTTGTTCTCTTAACTCTTGAAACATCCTGATGGAAGTTGGATTGAGTGGGATTCTTAAGTGGGAGGTAGTAAAATTCAGTGCAATGTGAATCACTCGTCAATAAAAATTGGTCTCAGAGATACCCTGTCACAAAGACATTAAGAAAACAAGTCTGTGAACTTGACTCCTCTAAGCCCCTGCAAAATTACGGTTTTTCAGAATGGCATTAAATAGTCACAGCCTGATTGTTCCCATGATTATGTAAAATAATTGAGTTATGTTGGCTCAAGCTTGTAAAATAAACTTCTTATGCAAAATGTATTGATTAATAAAAGATGAGCATTTTAAATTCAGCTGTCCTTGTCCATCTAAATCCTAATCATTTTTATTTTATTCACACGAAGCTTTTTTTAAATTTTAGTTTTTAAAATGTAATTATGGTTTTAGTACCCTCATGGATGGTTGTTCAACAGTGATGCTGGTCACGTCTTTTCCAGTTATGATTTTCAAAAAGAATTTCATTAAAATGAGTTTTGTACCAGGGTTCACCCCACGAATTGAATCTTTGACAACAGCATAATGTGCCACCTGCTCTTCACGTAGTTTTCAAGAATGTTTTTTACATATTATCCATCACTGTCTGGAAAACATCATTGTCCGTCTAGGATAGAGAAAAGGGGTTAGAGTGCTATGAATACAGAAACAACCTCAGAACAGAAAGTGTCCACAGTTCCTTCTCAACAGTTCTTTAAACTTTCCGATTTTTACTGAAAAAAATAATGAAGCCCTCGGCATCCTAGAAATAGCGTGGGTGAAAGAAAATGGCTTCTAGGAAACTCTTTTGTGAGACTTCTGTTTTTAACGCTACAGTCACTCAGTCAGAGGTAATGTTCTTCAACATGCCTCTGGTTCTACTCTTCCTGGGAAACTCTGAGGAAGAGACACCTGGGAAAGTCCCCAGGTAGAGGGCAGTGCATGTTATGAAAAGATTGCTTAAGTGAACAAAATGCCTTATGGAAGAAGTGATTTATCTCTTGTTTAGTTGCTAAGTTGTGTCTGACTCTTTGCAACCTCATGGATTATAGCCAGCCAGGTTCCTCTGTCCAGGGATTTCCCAGGCAAGAATACTGGAGTGGGTTGCCATTTCTTCCTCCAATGGGATCTTCCTGACCCAGGAATAAAACCTTGGTCTCTTGTGTCTCCTGCATTGGCAGGTGGATTCTTTACCACTAGTGCTCCCTGGGAAGCCCCATATTCACTATAATTTCTACACACACACACACACACATATGTATAATTGAGTCACTTTGTACAGCAGAAATTAACACAACATTGTAAATCAACTACATCAAAACAAATTTTAAAAGTCATTTGCAATCACTTGCATCTATAGACTGACTTTATCATTCCCAAGACAAGGCTTTGTGCACGAGGTTCACCAAAGTAGTTTTACTATTGCTCACACTGCCCCATGACATGATTCAAGTTTGGAAGTTTTCTCCCTTTTATTTTTGTATCCGTGTTGAAGGAGGAAACAGACAGAACAGGCTCCATCTTGAAAACAGGACTCCATCTTGGGCCAGACTGTGGACTTTGAGCTATATGCCCAGTATCTATGGAAATGGCATATCAACTTGAAAACCAGGCCCCTCAGATGGAATAACCCCAGGGCTCATACCTAGACTCTCCATTGCCTAAAAGAATACCCTAATTATCTGTGTAACCAAACAGAATCATAAATTCTTTTTTGCTTATTGGGGTATGACCACAGGCCTATTGATAATTGTCCACTGTTAACTACCTAGGCTTAAGGCATATGAATCATGGGTTAACTTTGATTGTATCTTTCTCTTCCTTTGTTCAGACTAGTTTCAGGGAATTTGGGGATGTGGGTTTGGGCACGTGCACTTAAGGTATATAAGGTTTTCACAAAAACTGGTTGGGGTCCTTGGCTAAGAGGAGACTCTGCCTTGGGCCCACAGTGTAATACACTGCACTTCACTCTCTGCATTGTCCTTCTGAGTGAGTTTGTTTCCTGGAACACGTGGTTACAACAGTGTGACTGCAGGCCCATGGTGGGGAAGCAAGCCTCTGATGAGAATGTGTGGGTACAAGATTGGGTTTTTTTGTCTGTATAAAGAGAACAGTGGGGGAAGACACACATTTGCATTGCTTTTTCAACATGAGTGTATTGGAATTGCAGGGGATCTATCCATGGGCTATGGGGCAGAAGTCCAGACAATGAGTCATGCTTCTTCTTGACTTCGTGTGAACTCAGGTCACTCTGACAGCATTGAAGTTACAGAATAAACTCAGGGAGGCCAACAGGCTGTAAGTTATTTATGACAAAGTGGGAGGTGAAATCAATTTCCTATGGAGTATAGTTTGCCACACAAGTGATCAAACATATTTTTCTATGACAGTCATCTTAACAAACAACACATCCCCCAACAAGTATTCATCATCTCAATGTTATAAATCATGGTCCTGCCACTATTGAAGCAAACCTTTGTAACACCCAGAAAACCTCTTTGCTCTTTTGTATAAATGATTTCAATGAATCTCAATTTTATGATGATAATACACCAGGTTAAGTGTCAGCTTCAATTTCATGGTAACTGGTGTATAAATATTCAGTAACTTTCCTTTATCTCTATAACGTGATGCCAGCTATAGCCTGTAGCTTGCCCTCTCCAAGCACCTGAGTCTACAAGGTCCCTTAGTAATCTTGGGACGTTTAGCTGATGGCTTTCACTATAATATCTAGCCAACACTGAATTAAAGGAAATGGAGCAAGCTTATAATTTTCAGTTTTTCCAAAAGTTCCTTAAAGTACCACTGAACAAAATTTTCAGGCTTATCTTTCAGAAAATGTCACTCACAACCTGGTGTTATGCTGGTACTTGTCTTGCCATGGATGAGATGCCTCTGTCTTCTTAAAAGGTGTTTAAAACACAAATTTGAGTGTCATAAAAGTCCTTCTTCTCACTGCCTAGTCCCCACCATCTACCATGTGTGTGTGTGTGGGGGGGGCCAGGGTCACTAAACATATTTAATGCTCATTTTTCCTCATCTATAAATTAACAGTAGTAACTATTTGGTAGGGTGAGTGAGATTAAGGAGAGGGAAGCACCTAGGACTTGACCATATTTAATAAATGTGCATTGTTTATGGCGAATTTTGTCTTGTCCTCACAGCTCTTAGAAGACACTGGACCAAGTTCAACTGTCTGACTGTCCTGAAGTCATTGGGCTTCTCAGACACAAGTGATGGAATCACAAAAAAAGGAAGGGACTGCTTTGTGACAACCAAAAAACAGATTAAACTGGAATATTTAGAGCAGTTTTTTTTCTTTATATTATGGTAAAACTATTTTTTTCTTTATATTATGGTAAAACAATATAAAATCTGTACTCTGAACAGATTTTTTAAGTACCTAGTATAGTACCCACAGGCACAATGCTGTACAGTGGGTCTCTAGAACTTAGTCATCGCAAATAACTGAATTAGGTCTTGAAGCAATATTAGCACTCCCTTGTTCATCATAGCAGTTCAGTTCATTTCAGTTCAGTTGCTCAGTCGTGTCCGTCTCTTGTGACCCCATGAATCACAGCACGCCAGGCCTCCCTGGCCATCACCAACTCCCGGAGTTCACTCAGACTCACGTCCATAGAGTCGGTTATGCCATCCAGCCATCTCATCCTCTGTCATCCCCTTTTCCCCCTGCCCCCAATCCCTCCCAGCATCAGAGTCTTTTCCAATGAGTTAACTTTTAGCATGAGGTGGCCAAAGTACTGGAGTTCAGCTTTAGCATCATTCCTTCCAAAGAAATCCCAGGGCTGATCTCCTTTAGGATGGACTGGTTGGATCTCCTTGCAGTCCAAAGGACTCTCAAGAGTCTTCTCCAACACCACAGTTCAAAAGCATCAATTCTTCAGTGCTCAGCCTTCTCCACAGTCCAACTCTCACATCCATACATGACCACAGGAAAAACCTTAGCCTTGACTAGACGGACCTTTGTTGGCAAAGTAATGTCTCTGCTTTTGAATATGCTATCTAGGTTGGTCATAACTTTCCTTCCAAGGAGTAAGCCTCTTTTAATTTCATGGCTGCAGTCACCATCTGTAGTGATTTTGGAGCCCAGAAAAATAAAGTCTGACACTGTTTCCACTGTTTCCCCATCTATTTTTCATGAAGTGATGGGACTGGATGCCATGATCTTCGTTTTGTGAATGTTGAGCTTTAAGCCAACTTTTTCACTCTCCACTTGCACCTTCATCAAGAGGCTTTTGAGTTCCTCTTCACTTTCTGCCATAAGGGGTGGTGTCATCTGCATATCTGAGGTGATTGATATTTCTCCCGGCAATCTTGATTCCAGCTTGTGTTTCTTCCAGTCCAGCGTTTCTCATGATGTACTTTGCATAGAAGTTAAATAAGCAGGGTGACAATATACAGCCTTGACGATCTCCTTTTCCTATTTGGAACCAGTCTGTTGTTCCATGTCCAGTTCTAACTGATGCTTCCTGATCTGCATACAAATTTCTCAAGAGGCAGATCAGGTGGTCTGGTATTCCCATCTCTTTCAGAATTTTCCACAATTTATTGTGATTCACACAGTCAAAGGCTTTGGCATAGTCAATAAAGCAGAAATAGATGCTTTTCTGGAACTCTCTTGCTTTTTCCATGATCCAGCGGATGTCATAGCAGTTAGTAATGGCCAAAAGGTGGAAACCACCTGAATGTCCACAGACGGATGGATGGGTAAAGCAAATGTGGTCTCTACATACAATGAACAATTCAGCCTTAAAAAAAAGAAGGAAATTCTGCAATATGTGACCTGGAGGACATTATGCTAAATGAGAAATTAGAAACAGAAGGACAACCATGACATGACTCCACTTATATGAGGGATCGAAAATAGTCAAACTCATAGAAGCCAAGACTTGCTTGCCAGGAGCTGAGGGGGTGGGGAGAATGGGATTGTTAACATGAATAAAATGTTAACATACTATTTTCTATTTGTCAATTCATTAACTTTTTTTTAAAGGAATTCTGACTTGGGAAACGACAGGTTCAGGCAAAAAATGCTTTCAGGAATCCTATTAAATCTGAGAATGGTGAAGTTATGTCTGAGTGGAAACATGAAGCGATTCAAGCCATCTGCAGCTTGAGGACAAGATATCACCAAGAATGGAGACCAGAGAGATGGGAAGAACGTTTTGTTTCCTAACATATTGCAGTTAAGGATATATATCTCTTCACTACTCTAACTGTATCACACATCTTAGTACATAATATATTCATTTGCATTTTTAAAACCTTTTTACTTTGTATTGGGAAATAGCCAGTTAACAATGTTGTGATAGTTTCAGGTGGACAGTAAAAGGACTCAGCCATACACGTACATGTATTCATTCTCCCCCAAACTCCACCCCCATCCAGGCTGCTACATAACATTGATAAGAGTTCCCTGTGCTATACAGTAGGTCCTTGTTGGTTATTCATTTTAAATATTGCAGTGTGTACATGTCCATCCCAAACTCCTTAACTATCATTTCCCCCCGTCTTTCCCCCAGCAATCATAAGTTTGTTCTCTCTGTCTGTGAGTCTAGAACTTGGCTTCTTGAGGGTATATTAAGTCCCCAACACAATTAGCCCTGAAGCCATTCTTACTCTGGAGTTCTTCTTAGATTAGTCGACAAAATGTTGTTATGATTAAGCCACTGTGAGCTACAGTTCTGTCATTCATGGCTGGAATCATCCCAACTTGTAAAGACTGTGCTATATATTTTTAAAATTTTATAGCATGCAAAATAATTTAAGAGACTTGTGTGCATAGCATAGGTTATGAGAGCCAGGTCACAGAACTGAATTTCATTATTCTGGATTCCTATTTATTGATGGGAAGAAGGGAGAAAAATTAGGAGAATTATCCTTAATATAGAAATATGTGTGATGACTGAGCGTAGATTATAATGCCTGCTGATAACAATTAAAGTATGAAGCTAATAATAGCCCATCTTAAGACTTCCCTGGAGGCCTGGTGGTAAAGAGTCTGTCTTCCAATGCAGGGAGCAGGGGTTCTATGTTTGGTCTGGGAATTAAAAGCCCACATGCCATGTGAAGTGTCAGAAAAAGTTCATTTTTCCACAACATTATCAGTCAACTATATTTCAATAAAAATGAATAAATAAAAATTAAAAGAAAGATAAAATAATATCCCATCTTTCATTAGATTCAGGTCCTCATTTCAACCATTTGATTGACTTCTGAGAAGGAAGGTAAACTGAAAGATGGGATTCCATCTCTTTATCTTTTTACACTTAAAAGACCAATTGTCCACTCCCATTGGAGCCCCCTCCCCACTTTTTTTCTGAATCTCTGATTATTCACTAGTCCTCAGGCACTGAGGTCCCCAGTCTCATGCAGACACATGGCTGTGATGTGGGTTGCAGAGTGGTTTTTTGTGGAGTTCAGTGTTTAAAACAAAATATGAGTTTGTCACACTTTCCTGAAAACTGAAGATTTCACGAAGTATTTGAAGTCAGTCCCCAGTTGCCCCATTTTAGGCAAGAAGTGAGCTCCCCTGCCGACCATAGTCTCCACTATAGTAAGTCTCCTGCATATGAACGAGTCCCATTCTGAGAGCATGTTTGTGAGTCACATTTGTTCTTTTAAGTCCAATGAAGTTAGCCTAAGTACCCAACTAACATAATTGGCAATATTGTAATGTATTGTAATTGACTTATAGTACTTCTCACACCAATAGTACATTAAAAAAATGGGCACAAAAAATAGAGAAAACATTTTTCATCTTACAGTGCAGGACCTTGAAAAGTACAGTGGTACAGCTGGCATCCAGGAGCTGGCATCTAGTGAACAGGCAAGAAGAGTTACTGACTGGAGGAGGGAGAGGAGGTGGGAGATGGTAGAGCTGAAGGATCGTCAGCAACAGGAGATGGAGGGCAACTGCAATTTCACTCATGCCTGATGTTGAGGGCACAGATTCTGATTCCCTGCTGGATTCAATTCTATCTACCCTCTTAAATGATACAGTGATATCTGAGTAGTAGCTCCTTTTTCCTCATCATAGATTACACGGTAGCACCGGATTGCTTTCTGTACAGCTGCTGCAGCCTTCAAGTACCATTCTATGTTTGCCAAAGCCTCAAAACTCAACAGCGCCCCCTCAAATAAAGCAACTCCATTTCCTGTGTTGATAATTTCTTTGGTTCATCAGTTACTTCTTCCTTTTCTTGTTACTTCACTCTCTCAATTATTTTCATTTCCATTGTGATCGCTTGGAGCTTCTTAGCTGTACCAGCTACATCACTGCTGCTTTTTCCCTTGCTTCTGGACATCCTGGGCTGAAAACAAAGACACTGTATTCTATATAGTACTGTGAGGCTTCCCAGGTGGCACTAGGTTAAAGAACCTGCCTGCCAATGCAGGAGACATAAGAGACACGAGTTCTATCCCTGAGTCAGGAAGATCCCCTGGAGGAGGGCATGGCAACCCACTCCAGTATTCTTGCCTGGAGAAACCCATGGACAGAGGAGCCTGGAAGGCTACAGTCCACAGAGTAGCAAAGAGTCGGACACAACTGTAGTGACTTAGCAGGCACACATGCACACACAGTGCTGTACAGGAAAGTACACAGAAGCACAATCAGTTATAGAGGATGCACACACGTGACAATGTACACCAGATACGTGAACTAACTTACATGGTTGGACATGTGAATGGACATCTTTGAAAATTCTCAACTTGAACTTTCCTATGTAGGGGACTTACTGTACTCCCTATTGCCTTATAATCAGCCACCATTCTCACTCATATTGCTTTCCTTGACTCCTGTTGGCATTTCAGTTTACTACCTATGTAAGTCATTTCAAGCCTGTGTCCTATTGGATCCTTTATTAAAACCAAATATTCTACATAAAAACGTTCTCATTCCAGACACATAGATGTTTGCAAGACAGGACAAAACATTAGTGACTGGCAAAGTCAAATTTTGCCCGAGAAATGAGTGAGATCTTTCACTTTATTTTAATCACTCTAATGAAAAACTGAACTGAACTGAACTGAATGAAAAATATGAAGGAAGCAATTTTTTTAAGAGGAGGAAAGTTGATTTACACTATTATTTTTTAAATTGACTTTTATCTCTGAAAATTATCTCACAGTTGAAGAAATAATATCTGGACATGGTAATCTTAACATTTTTAATCATTTTAATATTATGAAAATAATTGTTATTAATGTTGCAAATGTCTGTTTTTCAATAGCTGAATTTCATTAAGCTAAAAGGTTTTTGAAGGTTGTTTGTGAAAGCTTTTCTTCTTAATACATTGATGAAATCTGTAAAAAAAAAAAAAATAGAATTGATGTATCATCTCAAAAGCCATTACAGAGGCTGAAAATTACCCAGCAGTGTTTATAACCATATCCAGGCTTTAAAACCCAACTCTTGCCCTGTCTTAACATAGTATGGAGCTCTGGTAGGCTACCATCCATGGAGTCGCAAAGAGTCGGGCACAACTGAGCGACTTCAACTTTCACTTTGATCATAAGCCATTGAAAATCCCATCAACCACCACTAACCTCCACCACTTCAACAGTGTTAGGAATTTAAGATGTATTTGGATAAGAGTCATCTTTCAATTTCTGCAATATCTTGGGTTTTCTCAAGGACTTAAGCTGGCATATACCATTCACAAAACCACTGTTTAAAAATTGATCAAATATGCTTCAATAACAAACAAACAAACTCACAGAAAAAAGATCAGATTTGTAGTTACCACAGACAGGGATAGGGGGAGAGACTATTGGGTGAAGGAAGTCAAAAAGTACAAGATATAAGATGTATATAAGATAAATAATACTAGGGATGTAATGTACAACCTGATAAATGCAATTGACAAGGCTGTATGTTATATATGAAAATTGTTAAGAGAGTAAATCCAAAGAGTTCTCATCACAAGGAAAATATTTTTTCGATTTCTTTAATTTTGTATCTATATGAGATGATGTTCACTTAAGCCCTGTGTCTCACTAAAGCTGGAAGAAAATGCAGAAACAATAAAGAATAAAAATTTTAAAATACTTTGATTAAAATTACATTGAATTACCAAAAAATTATTTTCACTAAAAAAAAAAAAAACTATTGCACTATAGTTGATTTGCAATGTTGTATTAGTTTCAAGTATGCAGAAAAGTAAATCAGTTATTCATATACATGTACCCACTCTTTTTTAGATCCTTTTCCCATATAGGCCATTCCAGAGTATTGACTAGAGTCCCCTGTGCTGTACGATAGGTCCTTACTAGTTATCTATTTGATATATAGTAGTTAAAAGACGCTTACTTCTTGGAAGAAAAGTTATGACCAACCTAGATAGCATATTGAAAAGCAGAGACATTACTTTGCCAACAAAGGTCCGTCTAGTCAAGGCTATGATTTTTCCTGTGGTCATGTATGGATGTGAGAGTTGGACTGTGAAGAAAGCTGAGCACCGAAGAATTGATGCTTTTGAACTGTGGTGTTGGAGAAGACTCTTGAGAGTCCCTTGGACTGCAAGGAGATCCAACCAGTCCATCCTAAAGGAGATCAGCCCTGGGTGTCCTTTGAAAGGAATGATGCTAAAGCTGAACTCCAGTACTTTGGCCACCTCATACTAAAAGTTAACTCATTGGAAAAGACTCTGATGCTGGGAGGGATTGGGGGCAGGGGGAAAAGGGGATGACAGAGGATGAGATGTCTGGATGGCATAACCGACTCTATGGACGTGAGTTTGAGTGAACTCCGGGAGATGGTGTTGGACAGGGAGACCTGGTGTGCTGCGATTCATGGGATCGCAAAGAGTCGGACACAACTGAGCGACTGAACTGAACTGAACTGTGTATATGTTAATACCAAACCCATAATTTATCCCCCCTACCCCCCGTTTCACCTCTGGTAACCACAAGATTGTTTTCTACTTCAATAACATTGCACCTAGCCATCACTGCAGTATTCCAGACAGGAAATAGTGAGAAAACAGGAGAAAGTGAGAAAAGTCAAAGGACAACTGTGAGTTGAGTCAGCTCTTTACTATAGTTTTCTCTGGATATCTCATCTAACAACTTCAAAACATCCATTTCCATCTTATTGGTCAAAATTGACAATGTCAATCTGCAACAGAAAAAAAAGTTTTCCTCTTAGTTAAGAATCAGTGTGGTTTAATTCTATTATAGTCACATTCCTTTTGAGAGACAATATCACACACTGTTATTAGATGCTGAGACACATCGTGTTCTGACATGTATTCCTCATCAATGGGCAGCAAGCAGAGATGTTTCTGTCTGAGAGGAGGCTGTCATTAAGTCCAGGTGGAGAGGCAGGGCAGCATTCATAGAGGAGCCGGTCCTTTCATAAAAACCATCAGTCCCTTTGGTTAGATATTCAATTCACCAAAGGGAACTATGAAGGATTTCCTGGTTATAAAAAATATTGATCCCTGAAATGTGGAACAAAAAGAAATAAATTTCTTTATTATTTATTAAGATGAGGATTTGGAAGGTTGATCTAGTGAATGATTGTGAGTAAAGTGATTGGATAAGGATTGGGTCTGCTTTACATGAAGGAACTCACAAAGTTTTGGGGGCACTGATGATTTGCCAATTAGGAATTCTGATCAGTGGAAGATAACAGAGATCTCTCCCAATGTAGGGGTTTCATTTCTCTCATACGTCTTATGGAGTCCAAAGGTAGGCAGTAGGGCTAGTGCAGTGGAATATTACTGCTACCAGTATCCACACACATCCTGGTTTTCTCTTTCTCTTTTGGCTTTTATTCTCAAGATTACCTCACTATCACAAGATGGCTTCTGGACACCAGCCATCAGTGCAGTATTCCAGACAAGAAAAGGGAGAAAGTGAGAAAAGCCAAAGGACAACTGTGATTTGAGTCAACTCTTTACTATAATTTTCTTTGGATGTCTCACCTAACAACGTCACAACATTCATTTCCATCTTATTGGTCAAAATTGACAATGTCTACCTTCAAGAGAAATCACTACAGGTGATTTCTGTTTATCTGTAAGTTTATTTAGATATTCTTGTTCCACTCCCTCAAACTCAGAACACTTTCAGTGAGGAAGAAAGAGTGATATTAGAAAAATCTGATTTTAAGATCAGTCTGCAGAATTTAATGCATATTAGGGTTGTATGTACCATCTACAAATATCATCACACCTGAGGTCTACCTATTCTATTTCTTAGTATTTATCTATAAGTTGACACTGTTTTAGTTAAATCCATTAATTTAAAAGGGGGCATCTTATTGAAGTGGAAAAAATTGCCATATCTTGCCATTAAAATAATATAATGATGAAAAAATTTATAAAATTCTAGCTATAGAGTCATATTGTCAAAATTCTGAACATGAATTGAATCTCCAT
This sequence comes from Bos indicus x Bos taurus, assembly GCF_003369695.1. NCBI lineage: Eukaryota > Metazoa > Chordata > Mammalia > Artiodactyla > Bovidae > Bos > Bos indicus x Bos taurus. The sequence goes on along the minus strand of NC_040092.1, from coordinate 23,669,527 downwards.
TTCTTAAACAAGAGATTAAAGTGTTAAAAATTGCTGTCACCCAAAAGACTATTTCTCCACATCACACGAAGGCTCAAGGGGGTTGCCAATGGGGAATAATTCCTCTTAATGTTATTTCCTGTCAGGACTGGTGCCATGTGAAATCACCTTGCATTCCAGACAACACACATCTGCTGTCTTAGCACCATTGATTTTTATTTAAATTTCCAAGAATTTTATTTAAAGATGAGAAATTCAGCTCACGTAGGGTTTGCAGTGCCTTTTAGAAAAATAATGTTTGTTTTATTTGTATATTTATTTTTGGCTGTGTTAGGTCTTAGTGGTGGCAAGTAGGATCTTCAGTTGCGTCTTGCAACAGCTGTGGGATATGGGCTCAGTTGCTCCACAGCATGTGGGATCTTTGTTCCCTGACCAGCGATTGAACCCATGTACCCGGCACTGGAATGTGGATTCTTAACTACAGGACCACCAGGGAAGTCTTGGATCTGTAGGTTTTTCTCAGAGGAGGGTCTAAGACACAAGTCACCTATCTTCTAAGTTCGAGATCATTACAGTGCCTCTCATCACCTATCAACACCAATATACTGGAGAATTCTGAAGTCCCAAAACACAGATTACTTTGTAAAAACAACATGTGGATTTGACCACCAGCTATGCGACCATCACTGTGGAAGATAATGAGCAAACATTGGTTTTTAAAGCAGCATGATATCCACCCTTGTGGAGTGCAAACCCTCCACACAACTACCTCCTAATGACCGATTTGTTAGAAAAGAGGACAAAAAAATAAACTCCAGTGTAGGAAAATGCCTGTGATTCACTTCAAATGCAATAAAAGCCCACTGATTTCTGAGAATGGGTCATGTGGGTGGAGACTGGCAGTTCTCTATTAAAAAGACCCTATCTGTCCATTTTCAGGCTACAGTCCATGGGGTAGCGAAGAGTCGGACATAACTGACCACACACACACACAGCACACACACATCTGTCCATTTGGCTCACTCTCCATAATGAAAGCACGTTATTTCTCTTCTCTGGAAATGATAACATTTAATTGAGCTGGCAGAGATAGTAAGTAATATAAGAGTTGAAAGGAATTCTCAACTGCTTCATTTCTACCTATAGAAAAAAAAAGATGCATCTTTAAGTCAGACTTGATGATCATTTTTGTTATACTGCAAAACACATTTCTGAGAGTCTATTTAGGGTTTTGAGAAAGCCCGTGAAATATTAAAATTCAGCCAGACTTGTGAGCATCTAGCATGGATGCTGGACTGAATTTTGTACTGAAACTCTCATTAAGTTAATGGGAACCATGCCTACACAGTAGCTAGGGAGTCTGGCTTCCCGTTAAGGGGAAGGGTTATAAATATATTTTCCTAGCATTTTTTTCTTCTTGAACTCATAAATCAAAGCTGAGGTTTAAAACTTGACAAAGCCGCCCCATGAGCTGAAGGTGGGAATAGTTCATGTTTTAGACTGATAACCATCTTTAATAGGTGGGAATCATATGTGGGCTTATGCCTTACTGTCAGTTATCCAAGTATATCCTTCCTTGCCTCCAGGCACAGGCAGGAGTCCATGTCTTAAGTAGGAAAGACGGTCCCTCCAGATTTGAGTTCCAAGGATTGTGAAAAATATTCAGAACCAGCCACCGCCAGCCCCATCAAGCGGAACTCAACAGTGTAAGGAGAATTCATCCGGAACAACTCTATGTAGATCAAATCCAAAATCAATTCCCCAATACAGAGCTTTTAATCTGCTATCCAGAGGGTGTATCTGCTCTCTGAGACCTGTTTTAATCTGCTGGTCTCATGCAGTGTTGACCTGCAAGATGATAAGAAAAAGTGACTTGCTTGCCACATTGAAAAAAATAAAGATATCTGATAACAAATGCTGAAGAGTGCAGAGGAAAGGGAACCCACCTACACTGTCGGTGGGAATGTAAATTGGTGCAGCTACTATGGAAAACAGGGAAGAGTTTCCTCAAAAATCTAAAAACAGAGGTGCTGTATGACCCAGCAGTCCCACTTCTGGCCATATATCCAGACAAACCTATAATTCAAAACTATGCAGGCACCCCCATGTTCAAAGCAGCACTGTTCACAATAGCCAAGGCATGGAAACCACCTCAACGTCCATTGACAGATGAATGGAGAAAGAAGGCACGGTGCGCATATGCAATTAAACACTACTCAGCCATAAAAAAGAATGAAGTAGCGTCATTTGTAGCAACATGGATGCAACCAGAGATTATCCTACTAAGTGAAGTTGTCAGATAGAAATACCATGTGATATCATTGATACGTGGAATCTAAAATATAACAGAAGTGAACTTATCTACAGAAATGGACTCACAGACATAGAGAAGAGAATTGTTGCCAAGGGAAGAGGGTGAGGCAGGGATGGAGTTGGAGTTTAGGGTTAGCAGATGCAAACTGACATATACAGGATGGATAAGCAGCAAGGCCCTACTGCACAGCACAAGCAACAACATCAAAAATCCTGTGATGAACCATAATGGAAAAGAATATGAAAACAGTATGTATATAGATATAACTGAATCACTTTGCTGAACCACATCATAAACCAACTAACATAAATTTAAAAATAAAGGTATTTGGCATCAGATTCCAGATTTCTGTTACTCCACTGGTAAATCTGCCAAATCGAGGATCATGTTTCATCCGAGTAACGACGACCTCAGACTGGTGTCTTCACTTCCTGAGGCTGCCACAACAAATTTCCCAAACCTTGATGACTTGAAACAATAGAAATTTATTCTCTTTCAGCTCTGGAGGCCAGACTCTGAAGTCAAGTTGCCGGTAGGATCAAGCTCCCTCCAAAGATTCCAGGAGGGAATCCCAGTGCCCCTTTTAGCTCCTAGTAGCTAGAAGGCTTTCACTGACTGTCTGCATTGCTCGGATCTCTTTCTCTTTTTCACATAGCCTTCTTCCCTGTGTCTCCACCTCTCAGATCTCCTCCAGCTGTAAGGATACCACTTGTTGGATTTGGGGGTCCACTTTAAATATTGACAGCCTTTTTGAAAACTTTTAATTTTATGTTAGAATACAGTTGATGAACAATGTAGCATTAGTTCTGGTTGTACAACAAAGTGATTCAGTTATACCTATATATGTTTCTATTCTTCCTTAAATTCTTTTCCCAACTAGGTTGTTACCTAATATCAGCAGAGTTCCCTGTGCTATACAGCAGGTCCTTGTTGGTTATCCATATTTTTTATTTTTTTAATTTTTAAAACTTTTTATTTTATATTGGGGTATAGCTGATTGGCAACATCGTGATAGTTTCAGGTGGACTAGGGAAGGAGTATAGCCACTCAAATACATGTATCTGTTCTCCCCCAAGGACTTCCCAAGTGGTGATAGTGGTAAAGAACCCACCTGCCAATGCAGGAGATACAGGAGATGAGGATTTGATCCTGGATTGTAAAGATCCCCTGGAGGAGGAAATGTCAATCCTCCAGTATTCTTGCCTGGAGAATCCCATGGACAGAGGAGCCTGGTGGGCTACAGTACATGGGGTTGCAAAGAGTCAGACATGACTGAAGCGATTTAGCAGGCAGGCGTTCTTCCCCATACTCACCTCCCATCCAGGCTGCCTCATAACACTGAGCAGAGTTCCATGTTCTGTATAGTAGGTCCTTGTTGTTTATCCATTTTAAATATAGCAGTGTTTGCCTGTCAATCACAAACTCCCTAACTATCCCACCCTGCCACCCTTCCCCTGTGGCAGCCATCAATTCATTCTGAGAGCTTTACTGTAGTTTTACCTGCTAAAGTCCTATTTTCAAAGAAGCTTTATAGAGACCAGGGGTTAGGAGTTGGATTTATTTTTCGGAAGATCACTATTTAACCTACTGTAACAGAAATTGGGTCTCCAACATCTCACAGTCACTAGCATCCTTTTCTGTCTTGCATCTGACCACATTTACCTTGCCTACCTGGTCTGTGCAGGCATCTGAGTTTTCAAGACCTGATTCCAAAGCATCTCAGAGTGCATGGTTCTGAACTGTCAACATTTTAAAAATGCTCTAGACAAAGCTTAAAAGGAAAGGGAGACTTTATAAAAAGCTATTGTAACAGAGAAAAGATGCCAGAACTCATGCAGAGCTCAACTTCATCAAAACAAAGGGTGGGAGAATTTTTAAGAGCAGAGGAAGGGGGCTCTTAGGTCATCTGTGTGTGTTAATTGGCTTTACACAGGGAAATGTGGACTTTTTAAAATATCTTCATGATAGGAGGGAGTTTCACAGCTTGGAGCAAGGCTCCCACTAAAGTTGGGCTTCTTCCCTCCCATGGAGACTGAGCTCTGTCTTCCTTGATGTTAGTTTTCAAAGAGCTGACTCCCAGGTCCAGGAAAAAGACATTCCAAGGATGAAAAAAAAATGAAAAGAGGCTTTTAAAAATATTTACATCTCAAAAGAGTAGAGAAAGAATTTCCAATTACAAGTTTTCTAGAGTAAATGCAACAAAAAATGACATGTCCAGGGCCATGATGTAGGAAGAGCCTGTATCATGGTCAATCAGAAGGAAATATTAAGATTCTCTTGGTCAGAGTTGATCCATCTTACCTGGCCGCTGACATTACATTTATTCAATTAGGTGATTTCTAATTTCTGGGGCTTCCCTTTTTTTTTTGGTGGGATCCAACATTTTCCTGTTACTGGTTGTTCAGCAGCTAGTTGAGATTTTGGTTTTTTCACGGGAGAAGATGGGTCCATATCCTTCTACTCTGCCTTCTTGGGGCTTCCTTGATGGCTCAGTGGTAAAGAATTTGCCTACAATGCAGGAGACCCAGGGTTGATCCCTGGGTTGGGAAAATCCCCTGGAGAAGGAAATGGCAACCCACTCCAGTATTCTTGTCTGGAGAATTCCGTGGACAAAGGAGCCTGGTGAGCTATAGTCCATGGGGTCACAAAGAGTCAGATACGACTGAGTGAGTAACAGTTTCACTTTTCACTTTCTAACTGCAAGTTTCAGGACCCTTCTGAGTCTCATTTCCTTCATCTGTAAAATAGACCAATAAGGTTACTTAACTCACAGGGTTGTTAGCAGGAGGACTTAAGATCTCATACAGCTAAAATACTATGGGGACATGGAAGTGTGTACACACAGCATTCCGATGCCCCCTGCTGCATTTCAACATGACAGACAGTTCTATTCCCTTTTTTACTTGATCTCCTTTGAAGATGGGAAGGGTTACACGACTCAATTCAGGTCAATAAAACACAAGCATGAGTCTCTGTGGGGCATTGACTGGCAAGCTTTTGTTTTTGAATGAAAGGGGATACATAATTGGCATCACTTCTTCTGGCTCTTTTTGCTTTGATTAGGATGTGATGGCTGGAGATGCAGCAGTCATCTTGCAACCCTGTGGGAAAAAAACAAAGACTTGCAAAGGATTTATTTCTTTTAACTGGCCAACTAATTCCTACAATCTCTAGACATTTTATTATGTGAGATACCAATCACTAAGTTGTAAGCCACTGTGATCAATATTACTGTCACTTGTGGATAAACTCAATTTTGTTTGGTAGAAAATATCACAGTGGTTTTCACATTTTGCAATGGGTTATATCTTGTTACACACACATCTGTTTTTTTTCTACCATATTGAAAGTTCTTAGAGACAGACACAACTCTTATTTACTTCTGTATTCTTCAGAGTCCAAAAGAGAAAGAGTTTCTAGAGTATACTTGAAAAGAAAGGCTTAAGAATATTGACATCTTGTTACAAATAATTTCTGACATAGAGAAAAAAGAATATTGACAGTTATCCCTAAATTGAATTTCATAAAAAAACATTCATAAGCATTCACAGCACCTGATTCTGAGAATTAAAGAATTTTAAAAACCCTCAAGAAGATTACAGATTTCTGGGAAGAAAAATGAATTTCTCTAATAAAACAAATTTGTTGTAATAGACATATTGCAGAGGACAAGTGCACGGCCATTTACAAAGATGTTTTTGTATTTATTGAATGCTTTCAGCTGCAGTAACAGAAATTCTGACTCATCAGACTTTTACAATAAGGGGTCTTATCATCTCTTAAAAGCCCAAGCACCATGGTAGGAAGTTAGGAGTCCAGAATTGGAAAATTTCAACAGCTTGGCCATGTGACGTGTCCCTTCATCTCTCTGCTTTCCATCCTCAGGTTGGCTTTCTCCTTCCACTAGTAGCAGGATGGTGCCAGAAATTCTGGGTGCCATGATCAGACATGAAAATCTCATAAAGGAAGGAATCAGAAGGCAGTAGAATTTGGATATGTGACCAACACTTTTCACTGCAGATATGAAGTCTGCATTCAATAAAAAATTATGTCATTCATAAAAATTCCAGAATATTTGAGCACACATCCATAAGGATCATTACAGAAATTATAAATACAGTTCTTTGCTTAGTATTTCAGTTTTCCAAAACTGACATTTCAATTCATAACTCTGTGTGTGTGTGTGTGAGAGAGAGAAAGAGAGAGAGAGACCAGGCACCAAAGATGGCTGTTCTCTTGCTCTTTGTACATCCCCTCCTTGACCACTCTCTGCTTCACCTATACCTACTCATGAGACTGACCTTCCTACATACTTACCCTTGGTCCCAGCTAGTGATTGCTCTAATCTTTGGATCAGAATATCTCCACTCTGAGAGCTTATCAAAGGGATGGTGAGGGGTGTGCTCCTCTGCTGGTTTCACTGGCAACTGATGAGCCAACCCTGAGGTCAATTGTCCCTATAGCCTCCCCTTCCTCCTGGAAGGGAAAATTCCTGCTTTACGCTGCCTGCTATTTACCACACACATTGAGGTGTCACTCCAGGACCTTGCTTCAGACACATAAGATCCTCCATCCGTTAAACCACTGATGTCTCTTTTGCCGTCTCTGGGCACTTTCTTTGGTCTTGAGGCTCAGGTTTTTGAAGGTGTAGCCCACGGGTGTCTATGTGTGATGTAATGAAGAAACGGAAAGATACTTGGCATTTTCCCACAGATAAAGCCCTTGAAACAAAACCAGGGATGATTTCAAGGAAATTTAGCTCCCTTCTGGAAGTCTATGAACATTTCTCCACAACTTTTGTTGTTGTTGTTGTTTAGTTGTAAGTTGTGTCAGACTGTTTTGTGACCCCATGGACTGTAGCCCGCCAGGCTCCTCTGTCCATGGGATGTCCCAGGCATGGAAACTAGAGCAGGTTGCCATTTCCCTCTCCAGGGGATCTTCCTGACCCAGGGATTGAACTCACATCTCTTGCATTGCAGGTGGATTCTTTACCAGTTCCACCACTGGGGAAGCCCAAGATATTTATTCAGTAGCATTTTATTTATTTCTCACTATGTGCCAAGCACATATCTTCATTTTAAATTGGAAATGTAAAGACTCACACTGCTAACCATTTCCTCTATGGGAAGAATTGAAAACTTCATGCCAACTGAAAACACCACCTCCTCAAATCCACAGCTATTTGCTACAGCCTTACCATCTGCATTTCAGTAGCAGTCACAAACTGGAAAAGTATGCTTCAGTATGAACCAATACAAACATTTAAAATACATTTGCTCTGAGGGAGGAGCTCTTTGTAAGTAAAGATTGAGTTATTGAAGAGCCGGTGTATGGGGGAAAGCTGAGTATTCAGAGTTAATGAAATTAAGAGGAACTGATTATACTGAATTGAAAGGAAGATGGAAAAAATACATTTAGTTCAGACCAGTTCTTCTAGTGGAGAAGGCAATGGCAACCCACTCCAGCACTCTTGCCTGGAAAATCCCATGGACAGAGGAGCCTGGTGGACTGCAGTCCATGGGGGCGCTAAGAGTCAGACACGACTGAGCAACTTCACTTTCACTTTTCACTTTCATGCATTGGAGAAGGGAATGGCAACCCACTCCAGTGTTCTTGCCTGGAGAATCCCAGGGACAGAGGAGCCTGGTGGGCTGCCGTCTGGTGCGATCCCTGGTGGGATCGCAAAAAATCAGACAAGACTGAAACGACTTAGCAGCAGCAACAGCAGTTCTTCTAGACAAAATTACTAGACATATGATGTCCGATTTCCCAAGGGATCCTCCCCCACACCCACATCTTGTACACCTTCAGGAGGCTTTATGTATATAGAATTCCATGTGAATGGAGTTATAGAGGTGTGAGTGAGTCTCTTCTGGTCCTTCCTCTTTCATCTTCACATTCTAAGCTGGAAGTACCAGATCCCAAATTCACATCCCTGAGCTGGAAGTATCAGGAGCCTGGAAGCTGCACATCATTAGATTTTCTCTAGATTCTAGTCAGATCCTGTTACAGCCATTCCAGAGGCTGGACTCCAGGAACCAAGCCTTGCCTTGGGCTTCTTCAGTTGCTGTGTTGTCCCATGGGTTTAACCAAAAATCATGATTGTTTGTCCTCCTCATCTGAAGTCCAGTTCTGCCTGCTCCTTCAAGATGCTCTCATGTTTTGCCATGAGGTCATGAGAGTGACCTCTGTGTTCAAGGAGCAGGTAGCAGGCATAGTATAAATGGCCTGAACTGCAAATTGAGTTGCTGATTTCTGTCCTCTTCTGCCTCTACCTCTCCATCTGAATTTAATTAAATCCAAGTTTCACTCTGTTATTCCAAGTTTCTAATGGGGGATATTTCTAGAAATTTTTAGAACGTCAAGAAAATATATGGGGCCATCTTCAGTAGTGATTTGAATAAGTGGACTAAAGAAAGACTTTAACCCATTCTATCTTGGAGTATATTTCAAGAGAGCATGTGTTATTTCAGGGGCTGGGACTCTAGGTCCTTTCCTGGGTATCAGAGCCTAACCTTCACAGCTGGACAAGTCACAATAACACAGGATACTTCTATTAACATCTGCCAAAGAGGAACAATTCAAACAGAGACTTTGGTTGGCTCAATTTATTTTTGCTGAAATATTTATGCAAATTTAATTTATATGCAAATGAACCCCTTTCTTCCTGACCCTTAGGTGTCCTACCAAGGCCACCATATTGCCACTGGTGCCTGGAATTTCTGGTTGGAAAATGAGTCCTTCCATAATTAAATTATTCCAGTCAATTCAAAGGCTCCTCCTCCCACCGGGATGATGCTTCCTATTACTTTTCAGAAATCACATTGATGCTGCATATAAATGCACTGTCATCTCAGTAATAGCTCTGTATTCTATGTCCAACCACTAAATCTAAAGTATGCCCTTTTCGTATAAACCTGTGATCGTATCCTGTAGACTTCATGACTTATCCTTCTGAGCCTTTCAGGTAAAATATTTCTCCCAGACCTAATTGTTTAGTTTAACTGAGTCATTTAAAACGTCAGTTGTTTTCTACTCTTCAAGTGACAAAGCAGTCATAAATTTGTAGATAATTTTCTGAGTGATCAGTAAGGAGGGCTAGAAGCCTGCTTGACAGTGAAAGTCGCTTACTTGTGTCCGACTCTTTGTGACCCCATAGACTATACAGTCCATGGTATTCTCCAGGCCAGAATACTGGAGTGGGTAGCCTTTCCTTTCTCCAGGGGGATCTTCCAAACCCAGGAATCAAACTGGGATCTCCTGCACTGCAGGCGGATTTTTTACCAATTGAGTTATCAGGGAAGCTATGTTTAAATGATCCTTTCTGGGAATATGATGCAGTAGATAGTATAATCGATTGCAACAGCTCTCAGTAACTTCCCAACTTAGACTACCCTTTCCAGCAAATCTATCAGTTTATGAAAGTCTTCATCTCTTACTTCATTTTTCAAAAGTATTAATATAACAACAGAATATTTAAAAATATAACATATATAATACTAGAAATACAGAATTTAGAGGTTTAAGAAATATTTTAGAAGAGTTGTCCATAGGAAAACTTTATGGTTGAATAGTCTATGTCCTAAAATCAACAATAAAGTATGTTACATGTGTTTTAAGTGCTTCCCACTCATTGAAGAGTGTAGCTATCTCTTGAAACCTTGATTTCCATTCTTTTGGATATATATCCCAAAGTGGGATCCCTGGCTCATATGCTAGTTCCACTTCTAATTTTTGATGAATCTCCATACTGTTTGCATAGCTGTTGCACTGTTTTATTTACATTCTCACCAACAGTGTTCAAGGACTCCAATTTCACCACAACTTTGCTGTCCAGAGTCTGGAGTCTGATGCCTTACAATACTTCTCAACTTATTTCTTAAATAAAACAGATAGTAAATTTTGCATCTTGTACTTTTAAACCCTATTCATATATATATTTGGCTGCACTGGGTCTTGCTGGGCAAGGCCTTTCTCTAGTTGCTGTGTGCACACTTTCCATTGCTGTGGCTTTTCTTGTTGCAGAGCATGGGTTCTAGGTGCACAGGCTCAGTAGCTGTGGCCCACAGGCTTAGTTGCTCCGTGGTATGTGGAATCTTCCTAGACCAGGGATTGAACCTGTGTCCCCTGCATTGCAGATTCTTAACCACTAGACTACGAGGGAAGTCCAAACACTATTCTGTATCGTTACCATTTCTCTCGCATTCTCTAAGAAATTTAAGCAAGGATGATACAATGGGTTTTGATCCTAGTCAACTGAACTCTTCATCTTCAATTTCCTTCTTTTTCAAAAAGGAGTCAATATCTTCTTTACCACAAATTTATTATACAGAGCTAAAATGGAATTAAATGCATGAAAACAATTTGATAATTGTTTAGTGTTATCAACATGCCAGTTGCTGTCACTATTTTTGTTCAGGTTGTTTTTACGAAGAGTATCACTCTTCCTCACTCTGGCCTGGAACCAAAACACAAAGGCACTAAGCAATTCTTGCAGACTGGAAAAATGAGAAATATTTATGTCAGTTATATTTGTCCTGTTAGCATTTCTTGGCAGTGGGGTATGTGACTATATTGGGAATATCTGCTTAGTTTGTTCTTACTAGTTGCACACATAATATAGATGGTTTAGAGACTGTTGTCCTTGAAGTTGGATGATTTCTAATCCCTGTCCACATCTCCTCTTTGCCCCAGTACCAATCTGAAAGCTGGAAGCTGATCTTTTCATAATGGATTAACTGGACTCCCATGTCTGCTGGCTTTTGGTTAGATTTTTGAATGGGAGGCTAGGGAAGGAAATGACAATCCATTCCAGTATTCTTGCCTGGGAAATCTCATGGACAGAGGAGCCAGGCGGGCTAGAGTCCTTAGGGTCGCAAAGAATTGGACACAAGTTAATGATGGAACACCAGCAGTGGGAGGCACTGGGGTTTAGGGGTTAAGATATGAGAGAGGTCAAGGGATTTATGGTTCTCATTCTCTCCCTACTCTTCCATGATTTAGCATCATATGTGTTGTGTTCGCAGAAACTACAATTCCCATTGAATGAGCGCTTCTTGAGCGCTTCTCATTGTCTCCCTTCTCGCTACTCTGGAATCTGCTCCCTCCCCCTGGCCCTCTGGTTGGGGTGAAGGTGGGAAGTAGTGTCATGGCTTTCATCTGATGCTAGGTCCTGGATGTGGGACCATCCTCTGTCTACTTACCCTGACCATGCCATTTAAATGCTACTTTTATTAAATCCTGTCCTATTTTGAGTCACAGAGAGTCAGCCATGACTGAGTGACTAAGCACATCCTATTTTAAGAGTGCCATGTATTTTCTATGAAGACTTTAATACAACAATAATAACAATACAGCGATGACAGCCAATTCTTACCCTGTGTTTTTTATACTCCAGGTCCTGTTCTCTGTGTGTTCCCAAAGTCTGGTCAACCTTGCCCTCTCAGTGACTATGAGATAAGTATTGAAATGGTGTACAAGCCCCAGAGTCCTTGTCTTCTGAAGACAATTGATGTCCCAAGAGTTAATGATTGGGAAGTGTAGAAATAAAGAATGGCTGTTGGGCTGGGGAACTATTAACAATTTAGACCATAATCCTGCCCCATAGCAGCATCTCCGAACTCCCAGTTCCTGAAAGACACAGATAAAGGTCTGACACACATTCCTAAGTTTTGTTTTTTGTTTTTGTTCTTGTTTTTTACAGGAAGCAGACCCCTGCCTCCAGATGAAAATTGCTGACCACAAGAACACAGACCCTAAACTGGTTGAAACCGGAAAGCTGACGCTTGAAACTTCACCCTGATGCCAACCAATCCTAGAACTGCCCACAAGCTGACGACACCCTGCTCATTGAGCGTTATAAAACTCCTCACTACTCCCTCCAGGCAGTTCACACAATCTTAAGGTCATTAGCCCACTGTGGCCCCCTTTGCCTGGCAAAGCAACAAAGCTACTCTTTTCTACTTCATCCAAAACTTTGTCTCCACATTTCTATTTGACACTGGTGAACAGAGGCAGAGTTTCGGCAGCAATATGGCTGTTTTTGTCATTCCCACCTTGCAGATAAACAGATGCACAGAAAGTGCAACCAATTTCACTAAGGTCACACAGCGAGCAAGCAGCAGAGCCACGACTTAAACCTTGATGGCCGGGTGATGGGATCCAGGCTTCAACCTATGGCTACATGCAGTGCAGCCATCTAGGCTGCCTCCGAGTTCTGAAATGAGAGCAACTCAGGCTAGTGACTTTTCTTATCCAAGTACTGGTGGTGAGATGTGTCCCATGATTTCGTTTTCTTTAGCCGCCACTACTTGTGAAATTGTAAGAGTGCCTATTCAGTGTAACTGGCTGAAATCCTCTGGCTCAGACAGCGAGACTTTCAATTAATCTACTAAAAAGCTCTTTGGGCCACCAATGTCCACGTGCTTGTTACCGCATGATGGCTGCCCTGCTGCAATGTTCTCTTTCCCAGACAATATGAAACCAGGCAGGAGTGAGGATGATTTAGGCACAACTGAGTGCATTACACAAGCACATTTTCACGTTAATGGGAGCCATAAAAGACTTCACAGCCATATTTACACCCAAGCCTTTCCATATTTTAGAATAAAGGCAGAGGATCAAAGAAGTTGGTATATATAGCACATTTATTATTTCTCAAAGCTCTCTGCAGCTGCCTGCAGGACTTTGGGGAAAAGACGCAACAAGAAAAAAAAAATGGAAATAGCTTCTGTCACCAGTTAGAAATTTTTGTCCTAAAATTATGAGACGTATATTTGTGCAGCAAATCAGATTGATTAAATAGCTTTTTTGGGTATGTGTGTGTTCACACTTCTAGAGTTAATAATGACTCTCATTTATTAAGGAATATGCAGAGATTTGCCCTAATGTTATGTATCTCTTAACTCATTGTATCCCATAAGAACCATAGCAGGTAGGTCCTATCTCGTTCCCATCTTGCAGACAAGGAAAGTGACACACACAGGGATTATTTAACTTGAATGCGTTTCAACCACTGGGAGTTGAACACAAGTTTACAGAACAAACTCCAAAATCTGGACCTATAGTCACTGTAATATCTCGATCACTGCATTCGCTATTCAGTATTTCAGCAATTTTGTTTTTCTCCTTGACTTATGCAGAAACCTTTGGACTTGCCAGCCCTAAAAGCTGAATTATGCTCTGAACGCTTATCTGCCCCAATATAGATCCTTATGCTTTCATGGGTGACCACCAGCTGGATCTCAATATCAGTGACCTGACCAGGAGCAAAAGGACCAGAAAGTGTCAGGAGTAGCTCATGGCAATTTTGGTCCCAGACTCCCTAAAAGGGCCTGAAGTCAGCAAATTGCATTCCCCAGGAGACATATAGCACCTGACCTATTACTGGAGCCTCTCTTCCCATGGCCAAGTGTCCCTCCCACAGGTGACCCCACGATATGATGGTACCCAGAGCTCTGGCAGGGACAAAATTGAAGCCACCAGCATCAAAGACATTTTGTTTCTGTTGTTCAGTTGCTAAGTTGTGTCTCACTCTTTGTGACCCTGGGGACTGCAGCACACCAGGCTTCCCTGTCCTTCACCATCTCCTGGAGTTTGCTCAAACTCATGTCCATTGAGTCCATGATGCCATCCAACCATCTCATCCTCTGTTGCTGCCTTCTCCTCCTGTCCTCAATCTTTCCCAGCATCAGGGTCTTTTTCAAAGACATAACCTACCTGAGTAATGGAAATACATTAAAGAGACTTCATCATGACTAACAATAATTGGATTGACCCAAAAGTTCAAGGTTTCCTATAACACTGTATGGAAAAACCCAAATGAACTTTTTGCCCAATCTAATATATAAGCAGTTTTGCACAATTCTGAATACTCAGGTTCTGGAGTCAGGCTGCCTGAGCCTGACTGTAATTCTAACAGTATCAGTATTATTACCTAAATTTTACTAAAGGTAAACTGTGCATAGAACTCTGCATACACTCAGTTTTCTTGTAAGACACCTCTTTGAGGCCGATACCAGCATAGTACTTATTTTACAGGGGAGAAAACTGAAGCAAAAACGTAAAAGATACACATGCTGACTGGGTTCACTCAGGTAGCCAATGGCAGAGCTGCAATTTGAACCCCAAACAGTCTGTTCAAAACCTGAATTTCAGGGTCCTGTACCCCAGTGCCCATCATTGAAGGTGGGTTTGATGAATAAAAGAATGACTGAATGGTTAATAATTACATCTGCCCTTTCCTGGAAGCCAAGAACTTAGCGGGTGTCACAGCTCTGATAGGCAAATCAAATCATCCCCTTAAATAGATGAGGCCATGGAAGTTGGGACATCGACCTTAGCCAGAGACAGGTATCAGCAGAACTAGACCTTGGAGCCCAGGTTTTCCTGAAAGAGGCAAAAGAGAAAAGCTACTTCTGTGACTCAGCAACCCACTTGAGTTTCTTCCAGATGCCCGTGAAGAACAAGATCCACAGAAATACAACCCCAGAGTGACAGTCTAAAACCATAGCAGTGAGATGATGAGAATGACTGGTTCAAGGCAACCATGCAGAGTCCAGGGATGGATATGGAATGCACTCGACCACGCCAGCAATCATTAGGGAATGTACCCAGGAGGGATGGTTGTGACACAGGCTGCCTCTGCCTATACAAGGACTCTGGAGGGGGCCAAACCGCTGCCTTCCATGAACAGGAAAAGCATGCACGATAATGCCCAGGAGAGGAATGAGAGGGAGATAAAAGTGGGGGAAGAAGTAGAAAGGGATCTCTGCCATCAGAGCCTGTCTGGAAAAGGAAAGTTAATGTATCAAGACTCAAACCCCTGTTTCTGTGTTTTATGTGTGTGTGGTCCTGCAAAAGGGAAAAGTACAAATCTGACTCTCTCCTGGATCTGTTTCTTTTCCTTTAACCTTTGTGTGCTATTACTTTTTCTACAAGTTAATCACCAAAGGAATGTTGTTGTTTAGTCACCAAGTCATGTCCGACTCTTTTGTGACCCTGTGGACTGTAGCCCGCCAGGCTCCTCGGTCCCTGGGATTCTCCAGGCAAGAATACTGGAGTGGGTTGCCATTTCCTCCTCCAGGGGATTTTCCACACCCAGAGATGGAAACCCTGCCTCCTGCATTGGCAGGCAGATTATTTACTTCTGAGCCACCAGGGAAGCCCAAAGGAATGTTGCCCAGGAGCTTAAATTATACATAATGGCCCATCTCCAGGAACCCTGCCTCCCAGGTAATAAGCTTTAAACTAAAATATCTTTGTTTAACTCAGGGGAAATATTCTGAGCAGGCCCACCTGTGAACGACTGCAGGAAAGAAGAAATGAACACATTTCATCCAGAGGCTGATGGGAACCAAGAAGTGTTTGACTTTGCTCCCCTACTTTTAGCATAAAAGAAGCCTGAATTCTAACTCAGGGAAGATGGTTCCTGAGTTATTTCCAACGCCTGGGCTGGGAAGATCCCCTGGCAAAGGAAATGGCTAGTCCAGCAACTTCTCGGTCGGCTGGCTTTCTGAATAAAGTCTCTATTCCTTGCCCCAGGACCTCGTCCCTCTGTTTACTGGCCTGTTCCCTGACAAGCAGTGTGAGCTCCGGCTTGGTAACAGTCCCCTCATGCTGAATCCATCTCTATTTCCAAAGGGTGAATGGCTTCGAAGGGAAGGTAACACCCTGGGCTTTCCAGCAGGTAGAAAGATAATGACATTGATGTTTCTCTTGTTAGCCTAATATTATCTGTGTGCAGATTTTAACTCACAAGGCACTTGTACAGGGGCCCAAGCCCAACAAAAGAAAAGCTGCGCAGTTAAAGTCTTAGCTGAGGAAAATGAAAATAGGCTAAGGAGCCTTTTTTCTCTAGGCTCTTGAAATTGGAAAGACTGACAATGAACTTCGAAATGGTGCTTTCACCACTTGTACCATTTTCAAAAGCATAGTTACTTTGTCGGTAATGACACTCCACCGGCAAACTGTAAGTGTGTTTCTCATTTTGTTCCATAATAAGAAATCAAAGGCATACTTAGAGCAGCTTAGAAATATGGATGCATACTTCAGGAGACCCAAGTGGCCAGAAATAAATAGAATCACTATTTCTCGCACTTTTTGCCCAAGGAGAGTAAAGAATGCTCATTGTTCCCTGTTGGAGGATATTAATCATTTATTTAGTGGTTTTAAATGTGGTAAAAGCATTCATTTAATACACATATATTAAGCATCTTCTATGTGTCAGGGATGTACCAGGGTTTGTGATGCAGAGGGGATATAATTTCATTCTCCATTCCCAAGCAGACATTGGTCCTTTGAAAAGTGGCAGGCCAGGGAGGGGTGAACTAGTGTTTTACAGATGGGGTGTTTACCTCTGGTTGCATTCATAATTTGCCGCTGAAACAAATGACCATAAATCTAACTTTAAAGGAACACAATATTTAATTTTTTTTTTTAAGTTCTACAAGTCAAAAGTAAATGGATTGTACTGGGATAAAATCAAGGTGTTGTCCAGGCTCTGTTTCTTCTGGAGTCTCTGAGAAGAATGTGTCTCCTTGGTCTTTTCAGCTTCTAGAAGCTACCTACCATCCTTGGCTCACAGCTACATCCCTGATCTCGGCTTCCATCACATCTTCTTCTTTGACTCTGACCCTCCTAACTTTCACTCCTAAGGATGCTGTGATTGCATTGGCCTACCTGGATAATGCAGGACAACTTTCCCATCTCGAGATCTGTAGCTGAATCATGTCCCTTTTTCCATGTAAGATGACATATTCACAGGCTCTGGGGGCTAGAACATAGATATCCTTGATGAGGGGCAATTATTCTGCTTACCACAATGATCAACTTTTAAATACCCAAAGCTTTACCTTACAAACCATATATCCTTCTGATTAAAGTTTGGACTTCCCTTACTGAAAGTACTAATATCAGTTCATGATGTGAGCGTGCTCAGTGGCTCAGTCGTGTCTGACTCTTATCGACCCTCTGAACTGTAGCTCGCCAGGCTCCTCTGTCCATGGGATTCTCCAGGCGAGAATACTGGAGTGCATTGCCATTCCCTTTTCCAAGGGATCTTCCTGACTCAGATCGACCTCACATCTCCTGTATTGGCAGGTGGACCTTTTACCACTGAGTCACCAGGGAAGCTCAATATCGCTCCATAAAGGGTAACAAATGCACCCCACAAAGGTCAAGTGTTAGTCGCTCGGTGGTGTCCAACTCTTTACTACCCCATGGACTGTAGCCCACCAGGCCTCTCTGTTCGTGGAATTCTCCAAGCAAGTACTCGAGTGGGTAGCCGTTCTCTTCTCCAAGGGGATCTTCCCAACCCAGGGATCAAATCCAGGTCTCCTGTATTGCAGGCAGATTCTTTACTGTCTAACCTACCAGGGAAGCCCCCTACAAAGGTAAGATGTGGATAATAGGGAGGACGTGGGTGTGTCATCTAGGGGAACACTCTCTGCTATCTTCATAGTAATTACATAAATCTCAAGCTGTTTTAAAATGAAAAAAGTAGGGACTTCCCTGGTGGTCCAGTGGTTAAGAATCTGCCTGCCAGTGCAGGAGACATGGGTTCAATTCTGGTCTAGGAAGACCCCTCATGCTTCAGGCAACTGAGCTCTCAAGCCACAGCTACTGAAGTCCACACGCCTAGAGCCTGTGTTCCGCAGCAGGAGAAGCCACTGCTGTAAGAATCCCGAGCACTGCAACTAAACAGTAGTCCCCGCTCACTGCAAGTAGAGAAAACCCACATGCTGCAATGAAGACCCAGCACAGCCAAAAATAAACAAATACATTAAACAAATTAAAAATGCATTAAAAGCAATCATCCCTGCTGCCCTGGAAAACAGGAAATCAATCAACAGTGGGTCATTCTGGTAGGGAAAAGCTGATGGGAGGTGAGTCCCTGCTGATCCCCTTATTGGGGTGCATACACCTTCTTTGGTTAACTCAAGTCCCCAGCTGACCACTTCATCTATCTGTGTCACTTCTCTGGTGGTTTTGGAACTTGAAATTGTGAGTCTTTTGTTTGTTTGTTTATAATTAAATTCATTTATTTTTAATTGAAGGATCATTGCCTTATGATATTGTGTTCGTTTCTGCCAAACATCAACATGAATCAGCCATGGGTATACCCATGTCCCCTCCCGCTTGAACATCCCTCCCCATCCCAACCCTCTAGGTTGTTACAGAGCCCTGGTTTGAGTTCCTTGAGTCATAGAGTAAATTCCCATTGGTTATGTATTTTACATATAGTAATGTGTATGCTTCCATGTTATTCCCTTCATACACCCCATCCTCTCCTTCCTCCCACTCTCCCCTCCCCCAACCAGGTCCAGAAGTCTGTTCTCTTTGTCTGTGTCTCCACTGATTCTGACTCTTGAAAGAAGCAATTATATGGAGAGTTGAGTCATTGCCCCAGTGATCTGCACCAGGTAGGCAGAGACTGGGGGACACTGAGAGCCACTCTGAAGGAGGACCTTGCCTCGTCTCAGGTACTAGCCCCTCAGAATCCCTGCATATCAGATGGAAACTCAACAACCAACCAGATGGGCAGGCAGGTGAAGCTTCTGTTCCTCTCTGTGCTTTACAGAGTGTAGCAATTTCAAACTGTATTCAATCAGAAGTTTTTCCTTTACTAGTTGATGTGATTTTTTTTCTGGCTAAGTGCATTCGTTGCCAGGAGCTGACATGCTTCAAGGATTGTTGCATAAGAGCTTGACAAGACATTCTAGTTATTGCGTGGGGGACGAAGGGAAGGGAGTTGTTAATATCTGGGGACCATGTGCCTGTGGCTAAGAATAATGTAAATCCCAGTATTATAACTCTAAGCAGGCTGCTGAGCCATTACAGTATTCAATTATTTTGATGCTGTGAGGCAAATGTTTCCAGGTCTGAAATACTAGTCTACTTGACACTGGGCAAACGAGGTGGCATTTTTATGGAGTGATGCCCATTTGTGAAGGTGGGAACTCATGTCTCTCAGTCTGGCCCTTGCCTGCCCTAAGCACCTCCACTGATGCTCTTTGTACTAATATTAGTGGTCATGCTTAATGTTTTATAAAGGGGAAAAGCTTTCTGGAGAGATGTTGCCAGGTCAAAGAAGACTGTCTAAGGAGTAAAGCTCCATTTCCCCTAACTCTGAATCTCAGAACTGAACAAAGTTCCTTAATCTTCCTTCCTGATGATTGGTGATGATGTTGAACAGGGTTTCGTGTGTCTGTTGGCCATCTTCTTTGGAAAGATATCTGTTGAGATTCTCTGCACATTAAAAAAAAATTTTTTTTTTTGCTTATTTATTTACTTTTGGCTGTGCTGGGTCTTCGTTGCCACAGGGGCTTTTCTCTAGTTGTGGTGTGTGGGCTTCTCATTGGGGGCCTTCTCTTGCTGTGAAGCATGGGCTCTGGGGCACATGTGCTCAGCAGTTGCAGCTCCCAGGCTCTAGAGCTCGGACTTGGTAGCTGTGGTTCATGTGCTTAGTCACCCCGAGGCATGTAGGATCTTCCCGGATCAAGGATGGAATCCATGTCTCCTGCACTGGTAGGCGGATTCTTTACCATTGATCCACTAGGGAAGCCCCTGCCCATTTTTTCAATTGAAATTTTTATGGTTTTGATGTTGAGGTATATGAGTTCTTTGTATATTTCAAATGTGAAGACAGCATATTAAAAAGCGGAGACACTACTTTGTCAACAAAGGTCCCTCCAGTTAAGGCTATGGTTTTTCCAGTGGTCATATATGGATATGAGAGTTGGACTATAAAGAGAGCCGAGTGCTGAAGAATTGATGTTTTTGAACTGTGGTGTTGGAGAAGACTCTTGAGAGTCCCTTGGACTGCAAGGAGATCCAACCAGTTCATCCTAAAGGAGATCAGTCCTGGGTGTTCATTGCAAGGACTGATGTTGAAGCTGAAACTCCAATACTTTGGCCACCTGATGTGGAGAGCTGACTCATTGGAAAAGACCCTGATGATGGGAAAGATTGAGGGCAGGAAGAGAAGGGGACGACAGAGGATAAGACGGTTGGATGGCATCACCAACTCAATGGACATGAGTTGGGGTGGACTCTGGGAGTTGGTGATGGACAGGGAGGCCTGGTGTGCTGCAATTCATGGGGTGGCAAAGAGTCGGACATGACTGAGCGACTGAACTGAACTGAAACCCTTATCAGATATATGATTTGTGAATATTTCTTCCCATTAAGTAAGTTGTCTTTCCACTTTGTTGATGGATTCCTTGGCTGTGCAGAAGACTTAGTTTGATATGGCCCCACAAGTGAGGGACCACTGATTTCTTACTCAAAACAGGGATTTAATTCCTCCAAAGCCAATACAGAATGTTGGAGCATTTGACTCTGAGTCTCCAGGTGATAAAATTCAGATTGTCACCTTCTCCTCTTGTGGTAATTGGCCATAATGCTGTCCAAGAAAACCCATGGCAGACAGTCCCCGTTCCAGCCAGGGAATTTGTGTCAAATTCTTCACAAACCAGCATGTTCCATTTCTGACATCCAGTGATTAATCTTACCACCTCACTAGGAATGCTATCATTGCCAAATCAGAGCATACATGGGGACCTAATTAAATTCATTGATTCAATTTTTGCGTGACTGAGTTATTGACACGGATGTGAATTAACTTATTTGTCTGCAGCCAAAGGCCAGTAACAGAATTTGAAGAAAAATTATGTCTAGATAACACTCAGCATGAGTGAGAGTATGTCTAATTCAGATACTTGCTCACACAATAAAAGGAGATCTCCCAGGGCATAAAAGTCAGTGAAAGTTCTCCAGTGGATTAACCCCACCTATGAACAATCTCTTGGATACACTCTGTCTCAGGCTAATGTTAACTGAAAAAGTAATGACTAAGAAACTCTTGTAAAAATCATTTCATGGATGATCCAATTTGGAATTCTAGGAGAGGAATATGTTTTCTGCTATTAAGTCTAAGCATGTCCTCTATTCCAGCCAACAATCTATATATTAAATGTAACAAATCGAAAAACAATTAGTTGAGACATTTTCCTAAGTGGGAGATAAGCCAGTTAGAAAACCAAATACTGTATGATTCTACTGATAGAAGGTCCCTGGAGAAATCAAATTTGGGGAAGCAGAGTGTAGGAGAGGTTTTTCCAGGGTCTGGAAGAGGGCTGATAGGGAGTTAATGTTCAATGGGGACAGAGTTTTCATTCTGCAAGATGAAAGTAGTTATGGAGATTGGTTGCACAACGATATGAATGTACTTAATGTTACTGAAAGGACAGTTGAAAATGATCAAGGTGGATGGATGATTTTTAGATTATAGGCATTTTGTTATAATTAAAAAGAAAATATAGGGCTTACAACAATAGATAAATCTGGAACCACTCAAAGCTTTTAAGAGGAATTATCTTGCATAGGGAATTAAAGGTTTACTGAACAGTGGGAAGGACGGGGCAAGTGAAGTTCCTATTGTTACGGAACCAAATTGGGGGCTGCTTGCTCATGCTGAGGAAAGTCAGTCTACTGACGTGGTGAAGGGAAGTACAGTATTTATTGCAGACACCAATCAAGGAGAATGGGCAGCTCATGCTCAAAAGACCTGAACTCCATGATGGCTTTCAGGGAAGGCTTTTTAAAGACAGTTGAGGGAGAGGGTTGTGGGATGCATAATCAGCTCAAGGACATTCTTCTGATTGGTTAGTGGTGAGGTAATTGGTAGTCAGCCAGTCAACTGGAACCAGCCTGGGGACTACATGCTGGTGGTCAGCAGATAGTTAACTTCTTCCACCTGGTGAGGGATCTTAGTTCAAGCAAAACAGCTCAAGGATATGGCTCAAAATACTATCCGTAGTCCTTGAAAAGGAACTAAATATTCTTTCTAGACTTCATTTAATCGATAAACTATCATTATTTTATCTTCCTTGACTATTTTCCTTTCTTTCTGCATTTTCTCACTTCTCTGATTAAATTTGTTCTTTGGACCTTGGGGAAGGCTTAAGAAGGTAAAGCTTTTCTATAAACAAGAGACAAGTCTGTCCCAGGAATGTCCCACAGGGTCCTGCTTAATTACACTATGTCACTGCCTACAACACCCAAGTATCTGATTCTCAGGAATAAACCAGAAGATGATGGAGGAACTTCATTTTTATCATCCATCATTATCCATCTGCTTTTCTGCACCTGCCACCAGAAAACAATGGCTTCCCATCTTTTCCACTTTTCAAATCTCACGCAAGTGCCTCTTAGAGGTGAATACTAATCAGAACTCTTCTGGCAGGGAGTCTAGACCATCTTCTGTAGAATTCTAGAGGTACTGAAAAAATGCTAAAGGTTACCTATCAGGACCAATCTCCTGCTGGAGTGCTTAAAAAATGTGAAAATTTTAGGAACTTCCCCTGCAGTTCAGTGATTGAGACTTCACTCTTACACTGCAGGGGACAAGGGTTTGATCCTTGGTCGGGAAACTAAGATCTAACATGCCATGTGGCACAGCCAAAAAGAATAAATAAAAAAAAAGCCAAGTGCAAGAATTTCTTTATTTAAAAATATGAAAATTATGATACAGATCCACACGTCTTGAAATTATCACCAAATCTGGAGAACAGGTGATAGTAGGTGTTTTCTACCTCACAGGTGAGGTAGAAAAGGATGCTAAATGAGTCAGAGAAGATGCTTCACCAGACCCACAGGGGGTCTCTACCTGGGGAAGTAAGGCACCCTCAGGACTTCTGGAATTGAAGAAGTTGTTGATGGCTGTGCTCGGAGATGTTAGCGATCCTGGAGGGGAGACCCATGAACATAAAGACTTTTTTTGGCAAAATGCCCACAGCAACCTTTTCAAGGAACCCTGGGGGAGGAGAAAGGCTTAATGATTGGGTAGTTTGTGGGAAATGCCATTTGAAGTGAAAAAGACATTTCACTTTGACCTCTTCCCTACAGTGTGGATAAAACTGCTGACATAAAAGGCAATTTGGGGGTTAATATGTAATATTTGTTTTTCTCTTTCTGACTTACTTCACTCTGTATGACAGACTCTAGATCCATCCACATGTCTACAAATGACCCAATTTCATTCCTTTTTATGGATAAGTAATAGTCCATTGTATACATGTACCATGTATATTAACACATATATGTGAAATCTAGAACAATGGTACAGATGAACGTATTTGCAGGGCAGGAATAGAGACACAGACAGGTGGGACATGTGGATGTGGTGGGCAGGATGGGATGAGTTGGGAAGGTAGCATTAACATATATACACTACCAGGCGTGAAATAAGTAGCTAGTAGGAAACTGCTGTATAGAACAAGGAGCTCACCTCTGTGCTCTGTGATGAGCTAGAGGGGTAGGATAGGGAGCGTGGGGTCCAAGAGGGCAGGGATATATGTATAGATATAAAGCTGATTCAACGGCTTCCCAGGTGGCGCAATGGTAAAGAATCCACCTGCCAATGCAGGAGACACAAGAGATGCGGGTTCGATCCCTGAGTCGGGAAGATCCCCTGGAGGAGGAAATGGCAACCTGTTCCAGTATTCCTGCCTGGAGAACCCCATGAACAGAGGAGCCTGGTGGGCTACAGGCCATGGGACACAAAGAGTCAGACGTGACTGAGCACCAGCAACCCATAGCTGATTCACTTTGCTATGCGGTAGAAACTAACACAACATTGTAAAGCAACTATATCCCAATTTTTTAAAAAAGACAATTTGGGTGGAACAGAAGACTATGAAAAATAGGAATTTATTTGAACATATTAGAGAGTATTAGCATAAAATATCCTGTGATTTCAGACCTACAGTTACCAATAGCATGGCGAAATTCCTACCATGGAACTGTAGCTTCCACAGACAGCATGCGTTTCCACCTTAATTTAGGGCTGGGAAAGGAGTCTAACATAGGTTTACACCCCAAGGTTTTCTATTTTTTGTGATGGACATATTCTTAGACTTTTTTCCACATGGTGAGCCCTGGTTTTCTAGACTTATTTCCTTCCAGGAATAAGTTTGCTTGAAAGACAACTAATTTCCTTAGTCCCATTAATGTTTTGGGTTCATGCCTGGCCTAGGACTGGACTGGGTCAAGTTTCCAGTTGAACAGATCATGGAGGCAAAAGAATGAAATATACTAATTTCTTAGACCTGAGTCTCAGGCTGCTCTCTCTGAGTTGAGGAAGTCTTCAGGTCCACTGAAACACATGGTTAGACAGTGGGGAAGTCGGCGTGGGCATCCCCCAGGAAATTTGGGGTGCCAGTAGCAGAAGTAATAATAATGTTTCCTGAGCAGACAAAAACAATAGTGACATCATTGAAATTATTTTTTTAGGATACATTTTTACAAGTGAAATATGGATGCAAAGTGTAAATACACTATTCATGTTTCTGATGTAATTGATCATTGTCCTTTGAAACAAAATGTGCCTCTTGATTTGGATACTAAACCTGGGTGACTTTTTTGGTGATATAAGATGATAAAGCCTTAAAAAGAAATGTATAAAATTATTTAGAGTATGCCAAGTTGAGTTTTGATAACTAAAGACTTTCTCTATAGGTGCTAGCCTGTTAGTTCATTATCTAATATTCAATTATAGCTAAAAGAGACCCTGATATTAACTTTCAGATAGAGACTGATAAAGTGTTAAAAAAAAAAGAGGAGACAGAGAGAGAATGAGTAGGAATAAACTGAGATGGATCATCTTTGGAGGAGCTGGAGCTTTCTCCTTGAACAGACATGCTGCTATCGCTCTGTGTGTGCATGTTAAGCTACTTCAGTCATGCCTGACTCTACGACCCTATGGACTGTAGTCCATATGTAGCCATAATCCTATGGCTCCTCTGGCCATAGGATTCTGCAAACAAGAATACTGAAATGGGTTGCCACGCTCTCCTCCGGGGGATTTCCTGACCCAGGGATCAAATTACATCTCATGTCTCCTGCATTGGCAGGTAGGTTCTTCACCGCTAGCACCGCCTGGGAAGCCCTTTTGCAGTTATCCATTCTAGTACTAATACTGGTCCAGGAAAATAGCCACAGTTTTCCATTCTCACTGGTGAGAAAATCAATATCAAGTTTTTAAAAACATTTTCTGAAAGGTAGCAATAAAGTCAAATAGAATAAAATTGAAACCAGAAGGGAATAAAAACATTCAAGATGATTGCTTCAATGTCAAATTTACCACAAGAAGAAATATCACCATGGATCCAAGATCAAATTAGGAAACTCTCTAGATCTTTCTGAATTTCCAAACCACCTTTCCACCCAGCCTATACTCTTAAATACTTTGAAATACCTCTGCTTTGAAAGATCTCTCAAAGAGTTCTTGCTGTCAACTCTCTCCTGGTAGGGACCTCTCTCAGTATGGGTCAGAAGAGACAAGAGGTGGTTCCCTGAGGGTAATTCTCAAGTCTACAAGTTCCTCTGCTCCGGAAGGGGGCGCTCCCGGTGCAATCTCTAAGCGTGATGGATGGTTCAGTACCTGCAGAATCCTGCTTGCTAATGGTACCTCCGCAGCTTCAATCACTGTCTGTCTTTTTCCCTCAGCCTGACCTTGAAACTTCTGCACGGCCACTGAAAGTGCATGCATGCATCACTTGGTCTCCATAGCAACTGCATCGGACCATCAGCAAAGCAAAAGGATTCAGTATCCATTTGTTTATGATGCTTTTACCTAGATGAGGATTTCTCAGTCTTCGTTGCATCGACATGATAGGCTGACAATTCTTTATTGTGGGGGCTGTCCTGTCCCCTGTAGGATGCTTAGCAGCATCCTTGGCCTCTACCCACCAGATGCCAGTAGCAGCCCTTAATTGTGACAAACTACATTATCTTCACGCATTGCTGAATGTCTCCTGGGAAAGACGTTGCTCCCACTTGAAAAACACTAAACTAAATCATGGAAACACGGGACCAAATTGGATATTGTTGTTTTAGTCGCTAAGTCATGTCTGACTCTTTTGTGACTCCGTGGACTGTAGCTTGCCAGGCTCCTCTGTCCACAGGATTTCCCAGACAAGAATACTGGAGTGAGTAGCCATTTCTTTCTTCAGGGGATCTTCCCAACTCAGGGATCAAACCCGTGTCTCTCGTATCAGCAGGTGGATTCTTTATTACTGAGCTACCTGGGAAGCCCAAATTGGATGAGGTTTCATGTAATTTATAATTTCTTTTCAGTTTCAACATGAAATCATTCTAAATCTTGTCTGTTAATCACAGGGAAACCAGCAAGTATCTGCTTGGTCAGCGCTTTGTGAATATTGAGAAGTAACTCAAAACTCTCACCTCTGTGTGTCACTAATTGAGACAAGATATATACAATTTATACAGTATTTTAATGTTTTTTCTTTTATAAAAGAAGTGAGTGCCTCTCATAAATAATTTCCAAAAAACTTGAAATTTACTTTAAAAATGGCAAAGTAAAAAAATGCAAAGCATTCTTTCTTTTCCTGCAATAAGTATTCTCAGCATTCGTGTGTCCATCCTTCTAAACGAATTGAACATTTAAAAACTATAAATCAGGAGAAAACCCATTAAACCAGTTAAAATGTCTCCAAACAAGCTCTCCCTGCCAATATTCCAGACATGATAAGGCTGCCAGTTACAACGGGGGAAATAAAAGTATGAGCTATTTCCCTGAAGAACCAGTGACCAAAAAAATTTGTGTCAATTTCCAGTCACAAAATTAAGGATTCCATAATTATACCTATCAAAGGGTTTTAGAAAGAAGTGCACCACAATAATATCTGAAGTAAATAAAAAAGGTGAAATATGATCAAGAGACTGAAAAAACTCAGGGGGAAAAATTATCACTGCCTCATTCCCACTGGTTCATTTTCCTCCTGGCGTGGCTGAGATCTTAGTTCCAATGAGTGCTGTGGATGGAGAAAACAGACAGTGGACGCAAGGCTATAAAATCCAGCAGACAGACAGAAGGGGCCCCCATCACCATGTATTTTCCTAAATGAGCCAGTTCCCATCAGTCCTGAAACTATAAAGGGCTCTGCAGTTGTAATTTGCCAGGAAGCATGAAAAACCCACAAAACACATGCATCCCTTCCAAGAAGCCACAGAGCAATGCATATCACGTTTACATAAAAAACAGGGCCACTTGGACCTGTGTTCCATTGCACTCTGCAGAAGCTCAAATCACTGAGCAATAAGCAGCCTAATTTTCTATCAAAAGTAGTTTGCCTCACAGTCCAGTCTCAGTGAAACAAAGGATGTGTTCTTGAACCAAATTAAGGGTTTTGGCTGCTACTACTGAATCCTGGGAACAAAGGTCATTTATATTGGACTTCACTGGGTTTGGCTCATATCCTAAGGATGGAACCTGCAGTATTGATGAGATCCTCATAAAAGCCTGTGTGTGTTGTATTATTATCCTTTCTTGCAGACAAAATACTGATGCTTACACAGGAGGTAAATTCAATAACTGAGGCAGTCATGAAAACCAGAATACATCTGAAGCTTGCTCGTTCCAAATTCTGTGCTCCTAAACCCCACTATTGATACACTTAATTTTTAATTTAATTTTTACTTTATATTAGAGTATGGTTAGACTTCCCTGGTAGCTCAGTTGGTGAACAATCTGCCTGCAATGCAGGAGACCCTGGTTCGATTTCTGGGTCAGGAAGATCCCCTGGAGAAGGGATAGGCTACCCACTCCAGTATTCTTGGGCTTCCCTGGTGGTTCAGTCGGTAAAGAATCTGCCTGCAATGTGGGAGACCTGGGTTCAATCCCTGGGTTAGGAAAATCCCCTGGAAGAGGGCATGACAACCCACTCCAGTATTCTTGCCTGGAGAATCCCCATGGACAGAGGAGCCTGGCAGGTTGTAGTCCATGGGGTCACAAAAAGTCAGACACCACTGAGCTACTAAACACAGCAGAGAGTATATTTGATTTATAATGTGTTAGTTCAGGTGTCTAGCAAAGAGATTCAATGATACACACACACATACACACACATATTATATATATATATATATCCTTTTTCAGATTATTTTCCCATGTAAGTTATTACAGAATATTGAGTAGATGTCCCTGTGGGATAAATTAGGAGTTTGGTATTAATATATACACACAAATATATAAAATAGTTACTCAACAAGGGCCTACTGGATAACACAGGAAACTCTATTCAGCATTCTGATAATTGTGTTTACTCCCCCAAATTCCATTTATTGCACCAAATTTTCATTTTCTTATTTGGTGAATACAGTGTAAGCTACATCTTGATGTTCATTTGCATTTGAACGTTCTGATGAAAATGAGGACGGAATCTATGGGCATCAGGCTATTCTTTCAGAACAAAGGTTAGTAACTGGTGGCCAGCCTGCCACATGCCTCCTGCAAACACATTGTGTCTCGTGCACAGAATGTAGAAAAATGCTTCATCAGTATCCAGCATAGGAAAATAAAGCGATTTTATATAAAATTCTCAGTTTCTGGCTTTTTATGAAGCCTTGGTTGGTTTTGGAAATTCTGGAAACATTCTGACTTGGCAAAGACAACCTGAGGGTGAGGGATGCCTGTAGAGCTTTCTCCATCTACTCGCGTCCCTTCCTGTTCTAGCTCCCTGGTGCTGGTGGCTCCCATTTCAGAAGCTTCTCATCCTTCCCCTTGTAGGTCCAGGGGCACACGACTGAACATAAAATAAAAATAACTTCTATCAGAGAAACAGACGAACTTGACTAAGGAAGGGGATGAAAATCAAAGCCATAATGAGCTGCTGTGTCATAAATGAGCATAAATTATTTTGTCAGGGCTATTTGCAATTTCACGTGGCACAGAACCTTGTACTTAGGTCTATTTAATTATTCCATGCAGAGTTCCTTTTTCAATAAAGATTTCTCATCGTGGCCAAATAGCTCATTTAGAAGCTTCTCTTGTATATGAGATTCAAAACTAGCTATAAAAGGTTCATCATCATAGATTCAGAGGACAACTGTAGCCAAGGATCTAAAGATTGGAACATTTGTGCAGAGAAGTTCGAGAGTTTAGGAATAAAGCATAATGCCTATGACCTCCCTCCATGGTTGTAGAAATACTGAGTTTAATTCCAAATAGCATGCTGGTCAGGTCAGCATGCTCCTACCAGGAAAAATATAACAAACAAAACAAAATTTGGAAACAAAATGTACTGGCAAATTTTTGTAAGGGTTGAAAAATCCCTTCTGAGTTTTTTTGTTTCTT
The DNA here is from genome assembly GCF_003369695.1 of Bos indicus x Bos taurus. Lineage (NCBI taxonomy): Eukaryota > Metazoa > Chordata > Mammalia > Artiodactyla > Bovidae > Bos > Bos indicus x Bos taurus. The sequence goes on along the minus strand of NC_040092.1, from coordinate 23,640,077 downwards.
TGATATGTTGGGTGTCTTTTTTAAAAGCATATAATTCACAGACATTTCCTTATGTGTAGTAAAAACCTATGACTCCTTTTTAAAAAATGATCATGATGCCATTATTATTCTAAAATACAATAAAAATATGCCTTTAAAATCATCAAATATCTAATCAATGTTCAAATTCCCTGCATGCCTGAACCTATTTTTAAATCTTTAATAGATCATGAGTAGATGCTGCATTTTTTTCCCCATACATGAGTATGGCCGTTTTTAATCCACTTTCTTTCCACCAAACTTAGAAAATCCTGAAATTACATCCATCTTTGCTGTATTATACACAGATGCTCATTCTATCATGACAGTGGAGCTTGGTTTCCCGTAGGAGTCAAGCTAGATAACTAAACTGTGTAGACAAACAAGGCTTAGCTTGATTTAAAATGAGAATTACATACCAGTCTCATGTAAATTTCCAGTACAGTAAGTCTCCTACATACAAACCTTCAAACTACAAACTTTCAAAGATGTGAACATGTGTTCCATCAGTCTCAGGCATGAGTGAAATTGCAGCTTGCCCTCTGTCTCCTATTGCTGACGATCCTTCAGCTCTACCATCTCTGCCTCCTCTCTCTCCTCCATCAGTAACTCTTCTTGCCTGTTCACTCGATGCCAGCCCCTGTATGCCAGCTGCTGTACTATACTTTGCAAGGTCCTGTACTGTAAAATTAAAATATATTTTGTTTACATTTTATTTGTTTTTAAATAAAGTATTTAAAACCTATTACAAGTGTAGTACTATATAGCAGATTATGTTAGTTGGATACTTAAGTTAACTTTGTTGGACTTATGAACAAATTGGACTTACAAATGCACTCTCTATAAAGAACTCATACATATGTAGGGGACTTGCTGTATTGGAATAGAAGAAATAAAATCTGCTTTTAAAAGAATGAAAGTAAATGCTAAGCTTTGAGCTGCCATAACAGAGATGTGAACTACAACCCCTGGGCTGAGAAAGTGACCTTTAGCATCTTATTACTCTATAATATTCCCAAAGCATGCTGGGATTGTTTAACCAGCAACTACTATCTCAGACGCAAACAGACAAAGCCCATGATCTTAAATATAGCTACAATGCTTCAGTTGTTTTCAAGAGCAATTGTCAAACAAAAGTTGTCCTGGGGGAATTCTTGGCAGAATGACAGATACCAGAAAGCCCACCCTGCTTCTGTGATGGAGGCTTCTCCACCTGTGGCTTCAGTAAACATCTTACATGCCTTCCTCCAAGCAAACGACATCTTATTAGAAGTAAAAATAAACACAAAAACATCATCAAACACTCTCTCTGTTTGACTACTTGAAATTATGTGCTTCAAACCTGCTTCATAAATGATTTGTTTACATTTGGTTAAACAGTCAACACGCATACCCTCATCTCTGTTTCTGGAACAAACACCCAGTTTCTGCCCAACCTTTGCTCTTCTTGTCCTCTTCCTGAAGCTTCTGCTTGGGTCTGTCTCCTTTGCACCCTCCTTCACGGAGGACAGGGTCCTCATACTACCTCTCAGAGGAGTCTTTCTGAACCTTGCTGTCTATGGTTTCCCTGCTGCTGCTGCTGCTGCTAAATCGCTTCAGTCGTGTCCGACCCTGTGCGACCCCATAGACAGCAGCCCACCAGGCTCCACCGTCCCTGGGATTCTCCAGGCAAGAACACTGGAGTGGGTTGCCATTTCCTTCTCCTATGCTCATTTAAATGAAATCTACCAAGGTACAGTTTGCATACAATACAACACATTCTTTTATTATTTTGTTATCTTTTGGGCCTGCCACATGACTTGTGGGAGCTTAGCTCTACAACTGGGGCTTGAAGCCAGGCCCTCTGCAGTGGGAGCATAGAGTCCTAATCACTGGACTGACAGGGAATTTCCTACAACACACTCATTAAAATTTTTTTTTAAATCATTTTACTTATTTATTTGGCTGTGTCAAGACTTGGGACATGTGTGACCTTTCCTTGTGGTGCATGGACTCTCTAGCTGTAGCATGAGGGCTCCAGAGTGTACAGGGTTCAGTAGTTGTAGCACATGGGCCCTCTAGTTGTGGCACGTAGGCTCCAGAGCACGTGGACTCAGTAGATGCAGAGTAAGGGCTCAGCTGCCCTGCGGCATGTGGGATCTTAGTTTCTGAACCAAGGACTGAACGCTTGTTCCCTGCATTGCAAGGCAGGTTCTTAATCATTGGACCACCAGGGAGGTCCCTACAACACACTCATTTACAGTGTACATTTCAGGTGGTTGAAAGGCCCCAAACAAGCACAACAAAATTACATATTTTTCTTCATCATCAAGAATTAATTATCCCCAAAAGCCTACAGTCTAAATCCTTATTTCCTGATTCCCAGAAAGTATAATGTTTTCCTCCAGATCATACAGTTTAATCTAAAAATTGAAAATATACACAAAGAGATTAAAAGTCACACACAAATCAAAAGTTTTAAAAATGCAGTCATTAAATAATTTTACCCAGATGGGCCTCTGAACCATCCAATGCCCCCTCTTCTCTTGAGTTTACAGGCTTCCCCTTCTTCCTCTTCACCTCTCATTCTCCCACCTTTGAAGCCCTTCCTTCTAAGTCCCCTGCTGAGGCTGAAGGTGTGTCCTCCAATAAGGAGACAGAGAACAAAATAAGAGATTAAAGCCACAAGCTCTGTCATTGGTGGAGGCATCCAGCCCAGAGGTCCCCATTTTAGAGGGCAGATTTTGCCTTTGCTGTTATTTTGGGCAGAGAATGGACCACTGAGGATTGAGCAGACTGGCACCCCCTGCTGACACGGGCAAGCAGAACTTGTGGGGAGGAAGCAGCAGTTATTCTTGTGTGTGGAGATGCCACATGCCCTGCTATTTGCTCCTGGAACCAGCTGCCATGCTGTGAGGAGGCCAAAGCAGCTGAGCTGGTAAGACCCTATGGAGCAGTAACGGGACCCTCCGCCGTCCCACACAATTGTGGGTCAGGTCACATGACAATCGTGAACTTGACAGCCATGGGATGTGTCCCCTTGAAAGTAGATTCCCTGCCCCCAGTCACAGCATCACAGCTGACACCATAGAGCAGATTGAAGATTCCTGGGCCACCCAATGACTGATGTTATTTTAGGCAATTATGCTTTGGGGGAGGGGATTATTACACAGGGATGGATAACTGGTAATTCACCAAATGTCTTGGGAGGAAAAGCAGCATAGAATGGTGTGCTTATCAAATCAGATCTTCTCTTCTGGTTTTTCTTTATTCAAATTTTGGATTTGGAACAGCTCTTTAATATTTCTGGGCTTCCCTAAAGAGATGTTGCTCTTTGTGTATTTTTAAATAGATACTTAGTTTTTTTGCATTGGGAGAGTTGATAGACTATAGGTTGGTTTATCTTGGTTGGAAATGGAGATATGCTAGGCATGAAATTGCAGCCATGAAATTAAAAGATTGCAGCCATGAAATTAAAAGATGCTTACTCCTTGGAAGGAAAGTTATGACCAACCTAGACAGTATATTAAAAAGAAGAGATATTACTTTGCCAACAAAGGTCCGTCTAGTCAAGGCTATGGTTTTTCCAGTGGTCATGTATGGATGTGAGAGTTGGACTGTGAAGAAAGCTGAGCACCAAAGAATTGATGCTTTTGAAGTGTGGTGTTGGAGAAGACTCTTGAGAGTCCCTTGGACTGCAAGGAGATGCAACCAGTCCATCCTAAAGGAGATCAGTCCTGGGTGTTCATTGAAAGGACTGATGCTGAAGCTGAAACTCCAGTACTTTGGCCACCTCATGCGAAGAGTTGACTCATTGGAAAAGACTCTGATGCTGGGAGGGATTGGGGGCAGGAGGAGAAGGGGATGACAGAGGATGAGATGGCTGGATGGCATCACTGACTTGATGGACGTGGGTTTGAGTGAACTCCAGGAGTTGGTGTTGGACAGGGATGGGGTCACAAAGAGCTGGACATGACTGAGCGAGTGAACTGAACTGGAGATTTTCTAAAAATTCCCCAAATTCTCACTCTTATTCCTCAAAATAAGAGTGGGCCTCCTATCTCTTAAACTATCTTAAAGCCATCTCCTATTTTTTGGGTCCTTGTTTCCATGTTTAGCAATAGACATCATATTGATTTCATTAAAAAAATTTAAAGGGCTTCCCTGGTGGTTCTGTGGTAAAGAATCCTACTGCCAATGCAGGAGACATGTGATTGACCCCTGGTCCTGGAAGACCCCACAAGCTGTGGACTGGACCCCACAAGCACTGGACTAAGCCAGTGCATCACAACTATTGAGCATGTGGCTTAGAGCCTGTGAACCAGAATCACTGAAGCCCATGCACCCTAGAGCCTGCGCCCCTCAACAAGAGAAGCTGCCTCAATGAGAAGCCTGACCACTGAAACCAGATAGTAGCCCCACTCGCTGAAACTAGAGAAAATTCCACGCAGCAATGAAAATCCAGCACAGCCAAAAGTAAATAAATAAATAAATACAATTTTTAAATTATTTAAGACATTTAAAATCTGGTTCACTTTTAACAGCTAAAAGAAAGTTCTAAAAAAAAAAAATGAGTAAGATCTATTCCTTATTCTCAGATATTTTTATTCCAGCTTGGGAGACAAAGATAACCCACACTAATGAAGCAGAGACTAACCCCAAACAATTATATTTGATTTAGAACACTATTATGTTGAGTGCAGAAACATATGCCAAAAACAATAAGTACGACGTCTACCATGGCTCACTGTGGAATTAGCCAAACTGTAACTGACAACCGCATTAGCAATTGCAAGTAAAATCTACTAGGAAAGCTGAACTGAAAATACATCTACAAACAACTTAATTTCACTCTTAGAACTTTGGTAACAGGGCACATATGCGCATTTTAAACACCACTGTGACTTTTATATAAATATAGAAGGTACTCTTTGGACTCATCATTTTGGTGGAAATAGAAAGTTTGCTTTAGAACTCTCAATTGCACAGGCTTTCATCTGATCCTGGAATAACTTTGAGGAATTAATTTTATAGTTTTGGTAAAAATATATTGGCTATTTGGGCCCACCAGAACCCTGGGTGATACGTGGGGAGGGGACCAGCCTCTAAGATACCCTCAGAGATCCCCATCCCCTGGTACCCACACCCATGGATGATCCCCTCCCCTTCAGTATGAGCTGGATTTAGTGAATCTCTTCCAACGACCAGACTATGTCAAAGTGATGAGATGTCTCTTCTGAGATTAGGTTATAAAAAAGACTGCTGTAATTTGAAGCACATCCTCTTGCCTTCTCTGGAGGAAACCATATGCCAGAGACAGCTGGTAGAGCTTCAGTGACTGAGAACCAAGAGTTGGCAAGGACCACGTGTGTTAGCGCATAAGCTGAGTTTGGAGTCACTCTATTCCTGTCTCACATTTTGACGGCAACCTCATAAGATTTACTAAGACTACTGACTCAAAAAAAAAAATGGTGAGATAATAATTGTTTGTGGCTTTCAGCTGCCAAGTTTGGAAATTATTTTTGTTATACTGCAATAAATATCTAATATACTGAGATATCTGCTTGGAGCAAAGGTTCTATGCTTTATGTTCAGTGATTTATAATTTATTTGAAACAGAAGGTTGACTTTGCTATTATCAGGAAAGATTTTGGGAAGGCTGAAATTTCACAACTGCCAAGGGCTTCCCTGGTGGTTCGGTCACTGAAGAATCCACCCACAATGCAACAGACCCACATTTGATCCCTGAGATGGGAAGATCCCCTGGAGAAGGAAACAGCATCCACTTCAGTATTCTTGCCTGGAAGAAAAATCCATGGACAGAGGACCCTGGTAGGCAATTGTCCATAGGGTTACAAGAGTCAGACACAGTGTAGCAACTAAACTGCCACCACCACCAAGATACACTGGAAAAGGGAAAAGAAAAAAAAAAACAAAAAAACCAACCTCTGTATAGAGAGGATGCTCCATTATAATCTCAATCACTGGTTCACAACCCTGGCTGAGCATCCAAAGTATCTGAGAAGGATGTGTTAGGTACATATTTATATATGATTCAGATTCATTGTTGGAGAAGGAAATGGCAACCCACTCCAGTGTTCTTGCCTGGAGAATCCCAGGGATGGGGGAGCCTGGTGGGCTGCCGTCTATGGGGTCGCACAGAGTCGGACACGACTGACACAACTCAGCAGCAGCAGCAGATTCATTAGATGTCAGGTAAGATCCAAGAATCTGGATCATTAATAATAACATCAAATAACCTGCTGAATATTTCCCCAATAATAGTTTCAATCAGTCAGTCAGGCAGCCCCTTGATTGACAACAATGAGTTCACTGACCGCTAGCTATACCATTTGAATTTGTCCCCAGATTTACTTGATATATGGTAACTATAATATATGCTCATCAATTCAGTGAGAGATAGACCCTGTAACTCTCAGTAAAGAGAACTCTACTCCTTTCTTACTAAAGAATGCTCTTGCATTGACTTAACTTATAACTTACATGCTATTTGGGGTAAACACATTATTAATTGCCTTCAATTAATGTTAGTTTTGGTCTTCCCTCGTGGTTCAGATGGTAAAGAATTTGCATGCAATCCAGGAGATCTGGGTTTTATCCCTGGGTTGGGCAGATCCCCTGTAGCAGGGAATGGCTACCCACTTCAGTATTCTTGCCTGGGAAATCCCATGGACAGAGGAATCTGCCACGCTACCCTCCATGGGTTGCAAAGAATAGAACACAGCTGAGTGACTTTCACTTTCAATGATCGTTTCAGACACCTGTGAGATCACCTGATATCATTAATTAAAGAAGAAATAAGAGAAAAAGAGGAGTGGGGGAGATAATGTTTAAGAAGGGAAAAAAAAAAAAGCCAAGAAGAGGAGAAGGGAGAAGAGGAAAAAAACAATAATGAGACATTTAACAAAGATTTAAGGGCTATTTCTTAGGATAAAACTCTAAAAATCAAGGACGTTAAATACTGTTGTAAATATTGTTTAACAAGCAATGTGGAAGTTATTGGGTTGTGATTCTGGAATACCCACCGGACTAGGGAATGACATAAGTGTCCTAAGTTTAAACAAATAGGCACTGATCATTTGGGATGAAAACTCTAGCCAAAACATCAAATACACGTTCTAAATATGCTTTATTTCAAGCAACTTGAAAGGTGTGCTCTAGAATAATAAAGATTCAAAAATAATAAAGATGTTGCTGCCATATATATATGTATATGATGTATTTAAATAAAATGATTTAGGAAATAGAATCAGAAAAGCAGTTTTTCAAACACCCTGTATAACACTGGATTCAAAATGGGTTTAACTAAGTTAATATGTGTTGTAAGTAGATTATTGAATTTTTCATCCACACACCTAAAAGTTTATACATGCAAATTCATTTTTTCCCCTTCTCTTCTCTTCAAGGAAATATTCAACACACACTGAAATGTTTCCTGTGGGGCTATCAGTTAGCACAGACCTTAAGACTCAGTTACTACAGCATGATTAGGAAATGAGTTGCACAGTTAACAGAGAATTTGTTACTGCTAATGATCTCATTGGAAAATCAAGAGATTCTGACAATGAAGCAGGATCTGGGCTGGAATAAACTGCAACTCTCAGCCAGCAACAGAAGCCTTAAAGCAGTATCAGAAGAAAAATGTTATGAATGTAACGATTTTGCATGTTACCCTGGTCTACTTTGATTGTGGACATCTAGCAAGAAAATTGAGAGATCAGAGGATTGCAATAGGGGATCAACAAATAATTCCATCTATCCCCAGAGGAACACCTGTGAGCCTTGGAACTTAAAATGAACAAGGACCAAGAACAACTGTTTAGGTTGCTAAGGACCGTGGTTGCTGTTGTTTTGCTAAGTCGGGTCCAACACTTACACAACCCTATGGACTGAAGCCTGCCAGACTCCTCTGTCCGTGGGGTTCTCCAGGCAAGAATACTGGAGTGGGTTGCTATTTTTTCCAGGGGACCTTCCCGACGCAGGGATCGAACCCACATCTCCTATATTGGCGGGTGGATCCTTTATCACTGAGCCACCTGGGAAACCCTTGCTAAGGACTACAGACAACAAAATATAGCTGACCTAATAGTGGAGTAAGAAATAACATAACAGGAATTAAAAATATAGTTGCATTAACATTTCAGATTATTGAAATATTTTAAGTTAAACTCTGGGGGCACTGTCATCCACATGTTTGAGTTCTTTTTTTCCCCCTCCTATTCTTTTGAGAAATAGAATATGTGTCACACACATAGAAATACTTGCCTTGGGATTATTGGTCACTGCTGGGGAGACTTTGAGACTCAGATGCTACCTGATGGGAAGACAAAATTCAACTACCAGTTCATATAAAGTGGCATGACGGTTTTAAGAGTTTTGGGGTTGATGGGCAATGGAGTTGCAAGAAACAACTGAGTTTATCAGTTTGAACAAGAGAGAGAAGTTGAGAGAGCTCCTACAAATAATTCAAGTATTATTTGAAGATCTTAGAAGAAATGATACCTCAAAAAGGATATAACTGTGAACATCAGGGACTACAAATGACCAGAAGAACTCAGAGTGTCTGATTTATTTGTACTAAAACACACACAGCTACTAGAACCGGCCCACGGAATCCTAACTTGAGTTCCCCCAGATCCCAACTTTCTATCCACTCGAATTTTATCTTCATTCTGTATATTAAGTAGAGCACACTGATGGTGCTATTTTGAAGGGGTAATATTATTCCCAATAAGTATTTACAAATAATTTATAGGATCACCTGCTTTCAAAAATGCAGATTGAGCTATGGTTTGGTGAATGGAAGATCTTTATTCTAAATTTTATCCTTCCTAATTGGATGGAAAAAAAGCACTGGTTTGCACAGTATAAAATTCCAGCTATAGAGATTTGCTTGTCTACTTTCCGATTGATGCAGACATGTTGGAACAAAGTAAGGCAGTTTTAAAGAAGACATTCATACTTTATGTACTCTCTAATCAAAGGTGGTGAATTAATTTTAACTAGTGCTTTTCCATAATGGATATTGGGTGGCAAGCATTCATAAATGATTAAAGGGGAAAGTGTATAAAAGATCATTTAAGGAATGAAAAAGAAGATGCTATCACTTTCGAGAAATAAGACATTGTAAGAGACATATTCAGTGGATTAAACTACCTCCAAAAGAAAATATGTTGGTTCTGAATTAATAATGAAAATGATTTTTCTTACTCTTCTCTGGCTCATCTTTAAGGATATTCTATTTCTCATTTGGCTGACAGAGATGAAAAGAATTACAGAACAAGCTAAGAACAGTCATTTCAAAGTAAATTGAGAATTCTTCCTCCTTATGGAAGTCTTTGCTCTTTTTTAAATATGCATTTTAAAAAGATACTAGTAACAAGCACATTATAATCACATTTTTCTTTTTCCTGAATCTACTCTTCGGCTCCCTTTGCATTTTTTACAACCGTTCAGTAGAAAGAAAAACAAGTCCATGGATTTTGAAGTATTCCATTTCTTTATTTTGCTTTGAGAGAGGAAATTTGCACTATTTAAGTTGTGAAACTACTATCAAATATGGAATACACTTAAATTTTTTTAAGTTTTTGAGTGTTTTGTCCTAATTATAGAACAAAATGATCAGTGGATAAACTTGAAGTAAAAAATGATTTTATATGTGTGTGAATATATATAGATTACACATTATATATATAAAGTATATATACATGCATACACACACACACACACACACACACACACACACACACACATATATATAGTTTCCCCAGTGGCTCAGTGGTAAAGAATCTGCCTGTAATGCAAGAGACATGGGTTCAGTTCCTGGGTGGGGAAGATCCCCCAGAGGAGGAAATGGCAACCCAGTCCAATATTTCTGCCTGGAAAATTCCATGGACAGAGGAGCCTGGCGGGCTATAGTCCATGGGGTCACAAAGAATCGGACATGACTGAGTGACTGAGCACGCACACACACGCACACACACACACATATGTATAGACATAAATGAATATATATATACGCACTGTATGTATATATATATACATATATGTATACATATATATGCATGTTCGTGCTCAGTTGCTTCAGTGATGTCTACTCTTTGCTACCCCACGGACTATAGCCTGCCAGGCTTCTCTGTCCATGGGATTTCCCCAGCAAAAATACTGGATTGGGTTGCCATTTCCTCCTCCAAGGGATCTTCCCAATCCAGGGATCAAACCCAAGTCTCCTGAGTCTCCTGTATTGGCAGACAGATTCTTTACCACTGAGCCATCTGGTAAGTCCTGCACACATACGCTCACATAAGTAGAAATAAGAACAACTAGAAAAGCCAACCTTTCAGTATATTATTTATTAAAAAAATATTGGTTCTCATGACAGTACATATTATGCATAATTTTGCATATTGCTAACAATCAAGACTACTTCTCAATCTTGAATTTTTCTATTTTAATTTTTGGGAGATGAGGACTACTGAGGTTAATTGATTAGAAAATATAATAGCTTGAACATTAATGGGATTTTTATATATTACAGACATTTTAATCTGTTTCTCTGTGAGAAAATCCAAACTCAGTTGTTTAAATTAATAACATTTATTTTCCCGGGAATATTCCTCGTGCTCTGGGCTAGAAGGAACATGCTGATCTCTGCCTTACTTGGCATCAGACAGGCCAGCTGAAGCCTGGGATGGAGTCATGTGAAGGCAGCTCACACACATCTGAGGAGTATGAGGGTCTCCCACTGGGTCCTCACTGGATCTTTCCATGTGGCTGCTTGCTTTCTTCAAAGTATCGTGGCTGGATTCAAAAGTGGGAGAGTCCCAGGAGGGCCAAGAAGACATTGTGTTGTCTTTTCTATCCTTACATCAGAATGCCCACAGCCCAACTTCTGACACAGTCTTTTGTTCAAGCTAGTCACCAAAGACCACTTCATCCCAAAGGGAGAGGGGAAAAATAATCCAAAATTGGGAGAGGACACACTGTAGCCTTTTCTGGCAGATTCAGTCCACACACTAATAATTCCTGAGATTGTCAGTTTTAGCATTATCACATCATCAGAAATACTGTGTTTTGCCCGCATCATGTAATTTGTCCATCACAGTGATCATATAAGGGAGAACCTCTTATCACCCCCATCATCACAGATGAAGGAAGTACAGTTTGAAGAGGTGGGTGACATGACTGTGTTATACAGACAGTACAAGACAGAGCTGAGTTTGATACCAAAAATGTGAATGAGAAATTTGCATTATCAGGTCAGGATTGAAGAGGAGAAATTTTGACCTTCGATGCAACCTGTATCCATGTTGAGATTTATTCCTATCTTGTTTAAGAAAACCCCACTGACACAGAGTAGGAATTTGCATCCCTAATTTCCTAATTTCTCTTTACTCAACCAATGAACCTCCTGGACAGAGAAAAATAAGACATTTTCTATCCTTGTGACCAAGTCAAGACGTAACATTTAATATGTATAAAGAACAGTCTTTCCCGCTCCAGGTAATGGAATTAGCCAGTTTAGCAGGCGAAGAAGTTCAGATGCCAGTTACCGAGGTTGCAAGTTTTCCATTCCGCATGTCTCTGTGCCTGGAATTTCAAGCATGTGAAATGTCACGGGACGCTGGAAGGTGAAGGAGGAGTCTTTACCTCCTTCATCCCCAGGCTGCAGGACAGAGGGGATTCTTTGTGTTCTTGTTGTTCAGTCACTGAGTCATGTTCGACTCTAGCGAACTGCAGCAAACCACTGAACTGCACACGCCAAGCTCCCCTGTCCTTCACCATCTCCCAGAGTCTGCTCAAACTCATGTTCTTCACTGTATGCCATCCAACCATCTCTTCTCTGCCACCCTCTTCTCTTCCTAACCTCAGTCTTTCCCAGCATCAGGGTCTTTTCCAATGAATTGAGTCTTCACATCAGGTGGCCAAAGTATTGGAGCTGCAGCTTCAGCTTCAGTTCTTCCACTGAATATTCAGGGTTAATTTCCTTTAGGATTGATTAGTTACAGAGGGGATCCTTTGTATTAGCTTGTGGTTTTTTAAAATTTCTGTTTTCTGTTGAGTTGACATCTGGAGTCTTTCTGATTAGGGAGAGACTGCCCACCCCACCCCCCCCACTCCCCAGGATTAGCTAATTCCTAGATATAGCAAAAGGCTTCACATCTTTCCTTTGTAAACCAACTAATCCAAAGTCCACACCCACCCGCTCCTCTACTGATTCTTTATACTCAGGGGCACCATTCACCTGCCCTAATCATCACAAGGCCAGTAGCTGGATACCTAGGGGCAGCCCTTATGTCCTAAAGTTCAATGGAGACATTCAAGCTGTCCAGTCCTAAGCCTGCTTACTGGCCATTGCCTATTACTTCCCAGAGAAATTAAAATAAAGGCTCTTGTCCACATTTTCCTCCCCTTTCTCTGCCTCCTGAGTGACACTGCTGCTTCCGCAAGTGGTCCTGGGTGGCCTGACATGCCCCTTCCTCATGGGAATGGTAACAAACTACGTTTTTTCTATCTGAGACTTATGGTTATAACTTCCTTTTATTTTCTTTTATTGGAGTATAACATTAACATTTTTGTGCTAATTTCAGGTGTACAGCAAACTGATTCAATTATACATATACATATATTCATTATTTTTTCAGATTCTTTTCTCATATAGGTTATTACAGAATATTGAGTAGAATTTCCTGTGCTATACAGTAGGCCCTTGTTGATTAACCATCTTATATAATAGCGTGTGTGTGTTCATCCCAAGCTTCTGATTTATTCCTCCCCTTCAGATTTCTCCTTTGGCAACATTACGGTTATATTAAATATCTGTAAATCTGTTTCTGTTTTGTAAATAAGTTCATTTATTTCTTTTCTTTTCACAGTATCTTTCCAATAACAGTCTTGTCTTGATCTGTTTGCCTCATCATCAGTTCAGTTCAGTCACTCAGTCATGTCTGACTCTTTTCGATCCCATGAATCACAGCACGCAAGGCCTCCCTGTCCAACACCAACTCCCGGAGTTCACCCAGACTCATGTCCATCCAGTCAGTGATGCCATCCAGCCATCTCATCCTCTGTCGTCCCCTTCTCCTCCTGCCCCCAATCTCTCCCAGCATCAGAGTCTTTTCCAATGAGTCAACTCTTCGCATGAGGTGGCCAAAGTACTGGAGTTTCAGCTTTAGCATCATTCCTTCCAAAGAAATCCCAGATCATACTTGAGCATTAATAAAACTTACATTTGGCAACATCCTTTGAATATAAACCTGAAGTTAGCTGAGATGATCTTGTAATTGTCTACAACCTTCCATAATAAAAATAATAAAGATAGAGCCATAGAGGTCTGGGCATAAAATTGTATATAATACTGAATGGTCATGATGTTCAGGACTTTTCATTAGCCTTTGACTCCATAGGTCAGAATTTCAGGTGTGACATATGAATGCATTTTTTTTTTTTTGCTATATCTACCATCAAAATTGCTGATCAGTCTGTTGTCAGCATCTATCCAGACGTCTTTTGATGAAGTCCCAGAAGAGAAGTTACAGAAGAGTAGGAACCTCAGAGATCAGGCTAATAAGAAGAAATTTCAAAGGCGATAAAATGACCCCTGATACCTCCCCTGGCCTGAAGGGAAGCCACCGAGTCTTGATTTAATTAACTCCATTTTGCATTTGATAAGACCTGCTTGCTCCTTGGAAGAAAAGCTATGACAAACCTAAACAGCATATTAAAAAGCAGAGACATTACTTTGCCAACAAAGATCCATATGGTCAAAGTTATGGCTTTTCCAGTAGTCAGGTATGGATGTGAGAGTTGGACTATAAAGAAGGCTGAGTGCTGAAGAATTGATGCTTTTGAAGTGTGGTGTTGGAGAAGACTCTTGAGAGTCCCTTGGACTTCAAGGAGGTCAAACCAGTCAATCCTAACAGAAATCAGTCCTGAATGTTAATTAGAAGGACTGATGCTGAAGCTGAAGCTCCAATACTTTGGCCATCTGATGCAAAGTCACAACTCACTAGAAAAGACCCTGATGCTGTTACTGAAAGGTAAGAGTTGGAGGGGGATCTGGCTGATCACTGCTCAATAGCCATAAACAGGCCAGGTTGGTGGAAAGGAAAGTTTGGTTTATTTCAGATGCTGGCAACTGTGACAGGGGCGGGGGTCGGGGGGCAGTGGCAGACATCTGTCCAAAGGCCAACTCCCTGCCTAACAAGCAGGGGGTGGGAGCTTTTATAGACAGAGTGGAGGGCGGGGAGAGGTTACATGCAGAAACAGCATAATCATCTCTAACAGGCATCTTCAGTTGGTCATCAGTGGTCCGACCAGCATCACCTTGGTTGTTTTAGGTACAGCTCATCTTCAGTTCCGGGGTGCACTTATTCCCATTTCTTTGTGGTCAGTTCTCAGAATTGTGGCAGCTCAAGTCCTGGGTGCAGTCTGGTCATCACGTAGTTAGCTTTTCCACCTGGTGTTTTGGTATCTATAGGACAGCTCATAGGATATGGCCCAGAATATTATCTACAGCCCTTGAGAAAGAACTAAAGGTCCTTGACTATGCTTAATGACTACATTATTATTATTTAGTCTCCTTAATACACTAAGTTTTCCGTTGTTTCAGCATTTCTCACTTCTCTGATTAAATTTATTCTTTGATTAAAGTTTTCCACAGACAAAAGGAAGGCAGAAGATATGGTTGGTGGTGGGGCGGTGGGGAAGGGTCATAGAGTCCTGCTCCGTTTCAATGCTGGAAAGATCGAAGACAGGAGGAGAAGGGGATGACAGAGGACGAGATGGTTGGACGGCATCACCAACTCAGTGGACATGAGTTTGAGCAAGCTCTGATGTGCTGCAGTCCATGGGGTCGCAAAGAGTTGAACACGACTGAGCGACTGAACAACAACAAGCAATTACAACAAACGTCTTGTGATTTCAAAAAATATTTGTTGGTTATTGTGCTCTACCCCCCCCCACCTAACTATGTTCATTCTAGCAAAAAAGAAAAAAAGTTTCCAAGAATTTCCATTAGGGAGCTTGCAACATAATAAACTATGACAAATTTATTTTTCATTTGTGGAGAAAATAAATTAAAATATTGAGTGCCAGTTGCACCACCAGAATTAAGACACATTTCTCCGTATGAGCCATTGGGGATAAGTTGGTTCCTGGAAGATACAATAAATTCAGCCTGGCCTCTGAATTCCAGGATGAATATAAACACATTTCTTTAGAAAGCTGGTCCCCAAAATTCCATAAGAAAATGGCTTTGCTTCACCTGCCAGCCAGAAAATTATAGGTCTCAAAATAGCCTTTATTTTTGCAATGATTTACAACTACCCCATTCAGTTACTCTAACTTGTATCTGACTTAGATGTTGGTTTGGCTAACATTGTATTCATCCCAAGGACTGATAAAAATCATAATATAATTAGTATGGGGTGCTTGCTCACTTATTTTCTAATTCTTAGAATTTATAGAGTTGAGAGATTTTGCACAGTCTTAAAGGTTTTTCATGTATTTTGACTATTTCTCTCAAGGAGGCTGTGTTCATTAGCCATCCTGGCAGCAGGATATACATGGGCCAGTTTTTCAGTACCTGTAACACACACAGGTATCTCCCTGAACAGAAGCTTCCTTACATTACTAGCTACCCCCTTGTTTGCTTATTTGTAGGACTTGCCATCCCATGAGTTCTAAACCTGGTAACAGCCAACCCAAGTCTCCGTGAGAAGCCCTAGGTAAGCAGTGCTTTTAGACAGTCCTCAGCTGCAGACAAGAGGGTTGGAGTACCATCCTGGCTGGAGGGGAACCCATGGAATACCTTGTCTGCCTGGAAAACTTGAGAGCATGAAAAAAATGTTCATTTTATTCCATCTACCAGAGTTCTATTTATCCTACCTCTCTCCAACTTCATGTTAGTGAAAGGGGGAATACTCATTCCAAGAGGCTAGTTAATTAATCACAGCAAGACAATGTCTTTTTTTTAAATTATTTTTTATTTAATTTATTTTGGCCATGCCATGTAACATGTAGAATCTGAGTTCCCTGACCAGGAATCGAACTCTTATGCCCTGCAGTGGAAGTACTGAGGCTTAACCACTGGACTGTCAGGGAAGTCCCTGCAGTGCTCTTTTATTTTTAAAATTAATTTTTTATTTTTGACTTCACTGGGTCCTCATGGCTACGTGTGGGCTTTTTCTAGCTTCCGTGATGAGGGGCTACTCTCCAGTTCACTGCAGTGGCTTCTCTTGTTGCAAAGCTCTAGGATATATGGGCTCAGTAGTTGTGGCTCACGAGCTTAGTGGCTAAGTTGCCTCATGGAATGTGGGATCTTTCTGGACAGGGATCAAATCTGTGTCCCCTGCAGGCGGATTCTCAACTATTGGACCACCAGAGAAGCCTCAAGACAATGTCTTTTTAAGAGGAATATTAAAAAAATAAATAAATAAAATTCAAACATTTTTACATATTCCAGCTTTCCAGGAAGGCAAAGAAGAAATAAAGTTGGCAAGGTTGCAGAAGGGCAAGTAATGTTGGTGGTGATAGGCGTTTAGTCACTAAGTTGTGCCCGACTCGTAGACAGTATACTGCCAGGCTCCTCTGACCATGGGATTTCCCAGGCAAGAATACTGGAGTGGGTTGCCATTTTCTTCTCCAAGGTACTGTTGAAGAAAAGGTCAAATCATTTTAAAACATTTTAGTTGTTTAATACTTAATTGATGTGTTCACTGTTGCCCACTGGACTGACTTTCACAACTGAATACAGCTGTGTATCTTTCTCCTCGGAGAAGGCAATGGCAGCCCACTCCAGTACTCTTGCCTGGAAAATCCATGGATGGAGGAGCCTGGCAGGCTGCAGTCCATGGGGTTGCTAAGAGTCGGACATGACTGAGCGACTTCACTTTAGCTTTTTACTTTCATGCATTGGAGAAGGAAATGGCAACCCACTCCAGTGTTCTTGCCTGGAGAATCCCAGGGACTGGGGAGCCTGGTGGGCTGCCGTCTTTGGGGTCGCACAGAGTCGGACACGACTGAAACAACTTAGCAGCAGCATCTTTCTCCTAGATCAAGTTCTTTCTATTTATCCTACCTCTCCCCAACTTCCTTGTGCATTCTTCTAACTACCTAGTCTATCTGACTCCCTGGGGTGGTCACTCGAATAACGAGGTTTGTTTTGCCAGTGTCTATACTTTACATACTTTGGCCACTTCATGCGAAAAGCTGACTCATTAGAAAAGACCCTGATACTGGGAAAGATTGAAGGTAGGAGGAAGAGGGGAGACAGAGGATGAGATGTTTGAATGGCATCACCAATTCAATGGACATGAGCTTGAGCAAACCCCGAGAGATGGTAAAGGACAGGGAAGCCTGGCTCCTTGCAGTCCCTGGGGTCTCAAAGAGTCTGACTCAACTGAGTAACTGAACAACAATACATTATATAAATGGATGCATGTATATGAATATCTTCTTGTGGCTCTCTCTTCTTTCACCCAAAGTTATAACTATTAATTGTATCCGTATGTTTACATGTGACTTGAATTGTCTATTCCCACGGTTAGTTTATTTTCATATCATATAGATTGTTTTATATAATATGCATTATATTTTATATAGTACATATTTGTACATTATATAAATTTACCACAATTTACTTAGCTCTTTGGGCATTTGGTTTGTGCCTAGTTTCTGGCTTTTACAAGTACTGCTGTCTGGAATATTTTAGAACATGAATTTTGGCAAAGACTATGCACACAGTTCTTTTGAGTATATATGTAGGGGTGGAATTGATACATCATGGGGTATGAATATGTTTAGCTTTGGTCAGTCAGTTCAGTTCAGTCACTCAGTCGTGTCCAACTCTTTGTGACCCCACGGACTGCAGTACGCCAGGCCTCCCTGTCCATCACCAACTCCCAGAGCCTACTCAAACTCATGTCCACTGAGTCGGTGATGCCATCCAACCATCTCATCCTCTGTTGTCTCCTTCTCCTCCCACCTTCAATCTTTCCCAGCATCAGGGTCTTTTCAAATGAGTCAACTCTTCGCATCAGGTGGCCAAAGTATTGGAGTTTCAGCCTCAACATCAGTCCTTCCAATGAATATTCAGGACTGATTTCCTTTAGGATGGACTGGTTGGATCTCCTTGGAGTCCAAGGGACTCTCAAGAGTCTTCTCCAACACTACAGTTCAAAAGCATCAATTCTTCGGCACTCAGCTTTCTTTATAGTCCAACTCTCACATCCATACATGACTACTCGAAAAACCATAGCCTTGACTAGATGGACCTTTGTTGGCAAAGTTATGTCTCTGCTTTTTAATATGCTGTCTAGTTTGGTCATAACTTTTCTTGGTAGGTAGTAGCTTTTGTAGATTGTACTGAACAAGTTTACAAAGTGGTCCTATCAATTTTGGTTATCATTTTAATTTTTTTTTTCAATCATTTGCTTGAGTAAAGTTATTGCTTATTAGATTTGATTTCTTTGTCTTCAGTATATGGGTTTTCTAAAATATAGTTTGGGGATTTTCTTTCTTTCTTTGTTATCTCATTGGGCACTGAACTCTAGCTTTGGGATGGGGATGGGAATTTTTTGGCTGCACCAGTTGGTAAAGAATCCACCTGCAATGTGAGAGACCTGGTTCAATCTCTGGTTTGGGAAGATCCCCTGGAGAAGGGAAAGGCTACCCACTCCAGTATTCTGGCCTAGAGAATTCCATGAACTGGATAGTCTATGGGGTCGCAAAGAGTTGGACACAACTGAACAACTTTCACTTTCACACAGCTTGCAGGATCTTACTTTCCCAAGCAGGGATCGAACCTGGGCCCTTGGTAGTGAAAGTGCATAGTCCGAACCACTGGACTGCAAGAGAATTCACTGAACTCTATTCTTAAAGGAAATTTATCATCCTTTATGGTGTACTTATTCAGAGCCAAATTGCTTGGGTTCAAACCACGGCTTTGATTCTTACTAGCTGTGTGACATTAGACAAATTAATTAACCTCTCTGTTTTCTCTCTGAATTTTCATCTCTGAAGGTGTGATAATAATAATTCTATCTCATAGGTTATAAAGATGGAATGAGTTCTTATACATGAAATTTTCTCCACAGCACCATGGAGTGGTTATATGCATTTGCTTCTATTATTTCTTAAATAAAAAGTTTGAATCAAAACTTCCCAAATGACCAAGGCAATGAGATTTTTTACGGTAGGAAAAAGGTGAAAACACCAGATGATTTATTTTTTCATTTTACAATACACTTTGAAAATATTTTTCTATATAGTTCGAGAGGAAGTAGTTTTTCTTAGGAAAAGAATCTGAGTATGGAGTAAAGGGTCATTGCCAGGGTCACCTTTGAGGTCATCTAGATGGCCTCAGAGAAGCCACTTTTCATCTTGTGTCTCCCTGCCTTGACATTTCCTGTGAAATAATGACAGGTCCCCAGGTGTGGCAAAGCTGGCATGCTGCGTGTGGTCACTGCATCTCCACCTGGGCCCCATTTAGAGGCAACTGTCTTTCCTATGCCTTTGCCATGGGTTGCATATATTGTTAATGGCTTGACCAGAAGTGTTTCCTTTCTTTCTTTCTTTGGTCAGGTACTGGGATGAATGTGCTCACCTCCAACCAGTCAGTCTTGGCCTCCTGAAGATGAATCGTGTTTGGATTACATGCAGATTACAACTTAGACCCTAAAGAGCTTCAAGAGGGTCCTTTGTACTTGGATTTTAAACTTCTTTTTAAGTGTTTTACTCTGTTTGGACATTGCTATTTATAGTCATTCATAAAAAAATCCCGAAAACATACGTGGGGGACTTCCCTGGTGGTCCAGTGGCCAAGACTGCACACTTTCAATGCAATGGACCTGGGTTCTATCCCTGGTCAGGGAACTAGATCCCACATGCCACAACTAAGACCTGTCCCAACCAAATAAATATTTTTAAAAGCATTCACGCAAGTTAGATGTGAAATGGTGATGCCCCCCAGAGTGGAGGCAGGGAGCTGGGATGAAAGATCTTCATGGGCAGGTGACTCATGGAAGCCATGAGTACAGGTTAGAGAAACCAGAACCACACACCTGGGACAGCATCAGTGCTCTGTACTCAGATTCCACTGAAGGAGAAGCTTTCTGGATGAGTGGTCCTGGAGCGGGAGATGGGAGGGGCGTTTGCATCAGAATCAAATCGAGTGTCAAAGCAGCCAGCTCAAGGTGTATTTTTAAGGTTTAAAACATGAAAAGGAGGGACTGCAAGTGTGTGGAGCTTTGTACCAGCTGCTGGAGAGAAGATAGGCAGAAAGAGAAGGCCTGGCAGCTGCAGGGTCCAAGGGGCAGTGTCCCTGCAAACAGAAAGAGTTACTGGAATCTATAAATATCTCTGTGAATTATTTATGGTGCAATCTGACTTTACAGCTCAAATGTTTAATTTCTCAGTGATGGCACAATGAAACCTCCCTCAGAGACTCTAAGAGTTGATTTGGAGCCATGAGTGCTTGTTTAGGGTTGTCATTGGTGGTCAGATGTGTTGTCCTTAATATTTATGGATGCATGAATAAATAAATCTTTATTTAGCAGCTGGTATTAGATGATGTGATCACTCACCTAGAGCCAGACATCCTGAAATGTGAAGTCAAGTGGGCCTTAGGAAGCATCACTGCGAACAAAGCTAGTGGAGGTGATGGAATTCCAGTTGAGCTATTTCAAATCCTGAAAGATGATGCTGTGAAAGTGCTGCACTCAATATGCCAGCAAATCTGGAAAACTCAGCAGTGGCCACAGGACTGGAAAAGGTCAGTTTTCATTCCAATCCCAAAGAAAGGCAATGCCAAAGAATGCTCAAACTACCACACAATTCCATTCATCTTACACACTAGCAAAGTAATGCTCAAAATTCTCCAAGCCAGACTTCAACAGTATGTGAACCATGAACTTCCAGATGTTCAAGCTGGATTTAGAAAAGACAGAGGAACCAGGGATCAAATTGCCAACATCCACTGGATCATCGAAAAAGCCAGAGAGTTCCAGAAAAAACATTTATTTCTGCTTTATTGACTATGCCAAAGCCTTTGACTGTGTGGATTACAACAAACTGTGGAAAATTCTTAAAGAAAGGGGAATACCAGACCACCTGACCTGCCTCCTGAGAAATCTGTATGCAGGTCAAGAAGCAACAGTTAGAACTGGACATGGAACAACAAACTGGTTCTAAATTGGGAAAGGAGTACGTCAATGATATATATTGTCACCCTGCTTATTTAACTTATATGCAGAACATATCATGTGAAATGCTGGGCTGGATGAAGCACAAGCTGGAATCAAGATTGCTGGGAGAAATAGGCAAGATTGCACATCTGCTCAGATATACAGATGACACCACCCTTATGGCAGAAAGTGAAGAACTAAAGAGCCTCTTGATGAAAGAGAAAGAAGAGAGTGAACAAGTTGGCTTAAAGCTCAACATTCAGAAAACTAAGATCATGGCATCTAGTCCCATCACTTCATGGCAAATAGATGGGGAAACAATGGAAACAGTGAGAGACTTTATTTTGGGGGGCTCCAAAATCACTTCAGATGGTGACTGCAGCCATGAAATTAAAATATGCTTGCTCCTTGGAGGAAAAACTATAACCAAACTAGATAGCGTATTAAAAAGCAGAGACATTACTTTGCCAACAAAGATCCATCTAGTCAAAGCTATGCTTTTCCAGTTGTCATGTATGGATTTGAGAGTTGTACCATAAGAAAGCTGAGCACCGAAGAATTGATGCTTTTGAACTGTTGTGTTGGAGAAGACTCTTGAGAGTCCCTTGGACTGCAAGAAGATCCAACCAGTTGCATCTTGACTGATTGGATCTGGACTGATCCAACCAGATCAGTCCTGAATATTCATTGGAAGGACTGATGCTGAAGGCTGAAACTCCAATACTTTGACCACCTGGTGTGAAGAACCAACTCATTGAAAAAGACCCTGATGCTGAGAAATATTGAAGGTGGGAGGAGAAGGGGATGACAGAGGATGAGATGGTTGGATGGCATCACCAACGTGATGGACATGAGTTTGGATAGGCTCTGGGAGTGGTGATGGACAGGGAAGCCTGGCGTCCTGCAGTCGGTGGGGTCGCAAAGAGTCAGACATGACTGAGCGACTGAACTGATTAGGTGGTAAAGCCCAGGGTTACAGCAGAAATTGTCCTTCAGCCTTAATCATTCCAAAGAAAAATGTCATTGTCTTTTGCCTCCCTAGGGTTAGAGGCACAATTCAAGGGGAGGGGAAAACTGCATTTCTGACTCGACTTTCCTTGATCAGGTTTCTACACAACCATTGCTGCAATTCTGGACATCTCCAATTTAATGCTCTTCCTCCTGGGTCTTCCATCTTGTAAGCAGTCAGCTTCTGGGGAACTGTCCCCTGTAAACCCCTGCCCCAACCAGCCCTTGTTGTTGTTTAGCTGTGTCTGACTCTTTCTGACCCCATGGACTGTAGCCTGCCATGCTCCTCTGTTCATGGGATTTCCCAGGCTAGAATTCTAGAGTAGGTTGCCATTTCCTTCTCCAGGGGGTCATCCCAACCCAGGGACTAAACCCACCTCTCCTGCATTGGCAGGAGGATTCTTAATCGCTGAGTCACAAGGGAAGCCCACCCTACCCCTTGCTAGAGTTCCCAAATTCTAACTACAGAACACACAGTTAAATTTGAATATCAGATAAACAGCAAACAAGATTTTAATATAAGCAGACCCCACACATCAAATAGTAAATAATATTTTAATTTAACTGTTATATGTAATATTTAAAAATAAACTTTTTTGTTAAAATATGTAATTATAAGCAAATGTTAAGCACTACCTATTAAATGATATTAAAGTATTTAAATAAATATCATATAAATGTATACTAAATATAGCAAACATGTATACAGTAAATAAAAAATAAATATATAATCATTCATAAAACTGTGTAGTTTATCAAATTTATTAATCTAAGAATTATTGATTAATTATTTGTATAGTACTGTAATTTATTAACTGTATTAATAATTATAATGTTATTATTTGAGAAACTTAATTCATTAATTGTATTTGATGTAGCATACATAAAACATAGTATACATACTATGTATGCATACATATACTATATTGCGTGCAAACTAAATGTAGGATAATAAATAAATAAATAAATATATATATATATATCCCGTATAAACAGGTCCCAGGAAATACCTGGGATCTACTTATACTAAAATTTTTCTGTGTAATAAATATGTATTTGCATATCACTTTCTTTAAATTTTGTTTATTTTTGACTGTGCTGGGGCTTCATTGCTGCACAGGCTTTTGACTTTTCTCTGGTTGCAGTGAGAGGGGGCTACTCTCTAGTTGCAGTGTGCAGGCTTCTCATTGCAGTGCCTTCGCTTGTTGCAGCATAGAGGCTCTAGGGTTCTAGGGCTTCCGTAGTTGTGACTCCCAGTCTCTAGCTGCTGCTGCTAAGTCGCTTCAGTCGTGTCCGACTCTGTGCGACCCCAGAGACGGAGCCCACCAGGCTCCCCCGTCCCTGGGATTCTCCAGACAAGAACACTGGAGTGGGTTGTCATTTCCTTCTCCAATGCATGAAAGTGAAAAGTGAAAGTGAAGTTGCTCAGTCGTGTCCGACCCTCAGCGACCCCACGGACTGCAGCCTTCCAAGCTCCTCCATCCATGGGATTTTCCAGGCAAGAGTACTGGAGTGGGGTGCCATTGCCTTCTCTGCCCAGTCTCTAGAGCACAGGCTCAATAGTTGTGGTGCACGGGTTTAGTTGCGCTACAGCATGTAGGATCTTCCCAGATCAGGGATGGAACCCATGTCTCCTGCACCGACAGTAGTCTTTATCACTGAGCTATTGGGGAAGCCCTGCATAATTCTAAACCATCAACTCTATCCTCTGCATTTGGGGACACCAGTTTACAGCGTGTGTGGGGTCTTCTGGCACACAGGTGAAGGAGGGCTTGGGGAGGGGACGGGAGTGAGCATTTGGATGACACACGTCCAGTGAACTAATCACCACCTGGAGAAACAGAGAACAGGGGAATGGTCCCTACACTTGCTGTGTCTAGTTTTCCCACTTTCTTTCAGGTTCTTCTATCTTTAGTTTGCTAACCTAGATGACAGCCAGAAGTGATATTTACAGCTAATCCGGATAGCTGCTTCAGTGACAAGAATTATAACTCTCTGGTTTCTGCATGTAGGCTAGCTTATTTGTGGGCCCAGAGCAGGTACTGTCTAAAATTTATGTATTTTTCTTTTAGTAAAACTTTATTAAAAGTGTGTTCTTCCTCTGTCATATGGGGACAGCCTCTCTTCTTGTCTCTTTTCTTTTCCTCTCCACCAAAGTTACTGGTGTGTCCTTCAGGTAGAAAGTCTTCCTTCCCAAGAACACCTGGAGGATCTGTGTTAAAGGTTTCTCAGATGTCATCAGATTGGGTCTTATTTCAGCTCCTGGATCACCAGTTAGGATGTTAAAATAACTGATGTTCTGGGGCCTCCCTGGTGGCTCAGTGGTAAAGAATCCACCTGCTAATGCAGGAGACATGGATTCCATCCTTGGTCTAGAAAGATCCCATATGCCAGAAGCAACTAAGCCCATGCACCACAACTACTCAACCTGTGCTCTAGAGCCCGGGAGCCACACCTATTGAGCCCACGTGTCATAACCACAAAGCTCGTGCTCCACAACAAGAGAAGACACTGCCATAAGAATCCTGTGCATTGCAACAGAGAGTATCACCCGCTCGGTGCAACTAGAGAAAGCCCACACAGCAGTGAAGACCCAGTACAGCCAATAAATAAAAAAAAACAAAAAAAATTTTTTTTAGAACAAAATGATGTTCTAACCTCCTTTTCTGATCTTGATCTGAACCTGAGTTTTTTGTGTTTGAAATTGTATTTTTAACAAGGAACTTCAAAATTGGTACAGTGTGATGCCTCCTCTTCCTGAGAGAATATTTGCGGAAATATTTAGACAAAGTATTTTAAGTGAATTTTCCCTGTGTCCACACAACTCTCTTAGAGGATGTTAGGAGGAAGAAAAAAGACAGACATTCTGTATGTCTCATATATTTATTTGGATAGAATTTCTGAAGCTGATAACAGAATTCAAGCTCAAGAGTCCATCTCCTTTAACTTTAAATAAACCAGGCAGAGGCTTGGGACTATCGATTCTTTAATACACAAAGGCAAAAATATCATAGCTAATTCTTTTAACTACTCAAATATTTTCCCACTTCATTTCATTCAAAACCGTATTACCAACCATCAATCACACTTCTGGATCTGTTCTCCATAGAGAAAAATATCCCCACAAAAAAACCTGCCCACCACTGTTCATAACATTGTCTGTGTTCTTTGTCACAAACACAGACTGGAAACAACCTAATTCCTTTCCATAGGTAAGTGGTGAAGCACACTGTGTTATGTCAAGACCGTGAAATTTCTACTCAGCAAAAAAAAGGAAAACACTACTGGTACACTAGGACTTAGATGGGTCTCAGGGACACTTTACTGAGTGAAAAAACTCATTCTCAAAATATCCCATATTGTATGATTTCTTTTCACTTATAATGTAATAGTTTGGCAACACCCTTACTTGTTCAGTGCTTAAGGCTTGGCCTTCCAATGCAGGGAGTGTGGGTATGATCCCTAGTTGGAGAGCATAGATCCCACATGCCTCATGGCCAAAAACCCAAAGCAAAACAGAAGCAGTATTGTAACAAATTCAATAAAGACTTTAAAAATGGTCCACATTTTAAAAAAATCTTAAAAAAAAATAACAGTTTGAAAATGACAAACTCCATCTCCATAAAAATGGAAAAGAGGTTTATGGTTGCCAAGGATTAGAAATGGTGGTAAGGGGTAGTGGGGGAAAGAGGGAGAGGTCTGTGGGGATCTGTGAGTTTTGCAAGTGAACATGTGAGATGCATTTCGCAAAGGAAGAAAACAATGGGAGTTTCTCCTAAAGGAAATCATCTCTCTTGAAATGAGTGTATTCAATTCTCTTGAATTTCAGTGCAATCCCTGAATGATCCCTTTTCTCATCAACTAGCTCTGATTCAGATCAGATCAGATCAGTCGCTCAGTCCTGTCCGACTCTTTGTGACCCCATGAACCGCAGCACGCCAGGCCTCCCTGTCCATCACCAACTCCCGGAGTTCACTCAGACTCACGTCCATCGAGTCAGTGATGCCATCCAGCCATCTCATCCTCTGTTGTCCCCTTCTCCTCCTGCCCCCAATCCCTCCCAGCATCAGAGTCTTTTCCAATGAGTCAACTCTTCACATGAGGTGGCCAAAGTACTGGAGTTTCAGCTTTAGCATCATTCCTTCCAAAGAAATCCCAGGGCTGATCTCCTTCGGAATGGACTGGTTGGATCTCCTTGCAGTCCAAGGGACTCTCAAGAGTCTTCTCCAACACCACAGTTCAAAAGCATCAATTCTTCTGTGTTCAGCCTTCTCCACAGTCCAACTCTCACATCCATACATGACCACAGGAAAAAACCATAGCCTTGACTAGACGAACCTTTGTTGGCAAAGTAATGTCTCTGCTTTTGAATATGCTATCTAGGTTGGTCATAACTTTCCTTCCAAAGAGTAAGCCTCTTTTAATTTCATGGCTGCAGTCACCATCTGTAGTGATTTTGGAGCCCAGAAAAATAAAGTCTGACACTGTTTCCACTGTTTCCCCATCTATTTCCCATGAAGTGGTGGGACCGGATGCCATGATCTTCGTTTTCTGAATGTTGAGCTTTAAGCCAACTTTTTCACTCTCCACTTTCACTTTCATCAAGAGGCTTTTGAGTTCCTCTTCACTTTCTGCCATAAGGGTGGTGTCATCTGCATATCTGAGGTGATTGATATTTCTCCCGGCAATCTTGATTCCAGCTTGTGTTTCTTCCAGCCCAGCATTTCTCATGATGTACTCTGCATATAGTTAAATGAACAGGGTGACAATATACAGCCTTGACAATCTCCTTTTCCTATTTGGAACCAGTCTGTTGTTCCATGTCAAGTTAGAACTGTTGCTTCCTGACCTGCATACAAATTTCTCAAGAGGAAGATCAGATGGTCTGGTATTCCCATCTCTTTCAGAATTTTCCACAGTTTATTGTGATCCACACAGTCAAAGGCTTTGGCATAGTCAATAAAGCAGAAATAGATGTTTTTCTGGAACTCTCTTGCTTTTTCTATGATCCAGCGGATGTTGGCAATTTGATCTCTGGTTCCTCTGCCTTTTCTAAAACCAGCTTGAACATCAGGAAGTTCATGGTTCACGTACTGCTGAAGCCTGGCTTGGAGAATTTTAAGCATTACTTTACTAGCGTGTGAGATGAGTGCAATTGTGCGGTAGTTTGAGCATTCTTTGGCATTGCCTTTCTTTGGGATTGGAATGAAAACTGACCTTTTCCAGTCCTGTGGCCACTGCTGAGCTTTCCAAATGTGCTGGCATATTGAGTGCAGCACTTTCACAGCATCATCTTTCAGGATTTGAAATAGCTCAACTGGAATTCCATCACCTCCACTAGCTTTGTTCGGCCAGGGGCATGGGGTAGCTCCTCCCGGCTGCCCCCCCGACCTCTGACACGGGGCATCTCCTCTCGGCCGTTCCTGCACCGTCGCAGACTGGTACTCTCGGCTGCTGCCCCTGACCTCGGACGTGGGGTAACTCCTCTTGGCCACCGCCCTTCGGGCATGGGGTCCTCCCGGCTTCTGCCCCTGACCTGGGACGTGGGGTGGCTCCTCTCGCCCCATCTGTGCTATGGCGCGCCCGTCGCAGCCGCCTGCACTATGGCGTGCCCATCGCAGCTCTGATTAATCAACTATAAACAAGGGCAACATCCAATGAATCAGTCCTGATAGGCTGTCCTGAAATTTAATGGAAAACAAAGGAATTGGGAGAGGTGATCATCGTGATGGTGGGGATAAGAAGGAGGCTTTACTGAGCCACAAGTCCGGGAGAGGTCTCTGAACTTCTGGTAGCTTTCATAGGGCCTCTTTTTCCTTTATGTAGCATTACAACTGCATACATTATAAACTAAAGAAATTGTAAAGTTCACGTGGACTTTTCTGCTTGGCTCTTCTCAAGTCCACATGACAGTAAGGGACCAATCATGACATCACATTCTGTATCCTCTGCAGAACAATGTGTGACGTGGAGCACATAGGCTTACCTACTAGCAACAGCAGGCTTTTTTTTTTCTTTTCTATTTCTATATTCTTTTCCATTATGGTTTGCTACAGGATATTGAATATAGTTCCCAGTGCTATACAGTAGGACCTTGTTCTTTATCCATCCTATGTACAATAGTTTGCGTCTGCTGATCCCAAACTCCCAATCCTTCACCTCCCCTGCCCTTCCTCCCTTTGGGCAATGACCAGTCTGTTTTCTGTGTTTGTGAGTCTGTTTCATAGATAAGTTCATCTGGGTCACATTTTAGATTCCACATATAAGTGAGAGCATACAGTGTTTGTCTTTCTCTTTCTGACTTTCTTCACTTAGTATGACAATCTGTAGGTCCATCCATGGAACTGCAAAGGCCTTGTTTCATTCTATTTTATGGCTGAGTAATATTCCATTGTATATATGTGCCACATCTTCTTTATTCATCCATCAATGGACATTTAGGTTGCTTCCGTGCCTCAGCTATTGCCAACAGTGCTGCTATGAAAAGACCCTGATGCTGGAAAAGATTGAGGACAGGAGGAGAAGGGGATGACAGAGGATGAGATGGGTTGGGTGGCATCATCGACTCAATGGGCATGAGTTTGAGCAGACTCTGGGGGCATAGTGAAGAATGGGGAAGCCTGGCAGGCTGCTGTCCATTGGGTCACAAAGAGTCAGGTACAACTGAGCAACTGAACAGCAACATGAACGTCAGGGGAACAGCAAGCTTTTAGAGTCTGGGATTCCTTCCCACCCCTCCAAACACTCACTCTGTGATGCGGTTTTGCTTTTGCTTTTTGGTGGACCAGCGGCTTGTCCATCAGGTCGTTTGCATCTATCACTTCCTCATCACGTCTCCCTGTCCAAAATGCCCTTTTATTTTTACACACTCTGAAACTTATTAAACATCATTATAAATGAAACCTTTTTTCCTCGGAGAAAATTATTTAAAATCATTTGAACCCATGAAATCAAATCAAAGTTGGATTCCAAATAAGTTAGAGTTTTAAATACATAAGTAAATAAAAATGAGAAAGTCCTGTTGAGCTTGGTTGTCCCTTTTCAGGGACATTCTCTTGAGTTTTGAAATATTTTTTTTTAATGTAAAAAAATAAGATTTTCTTTTTCTCTATAAGAGCTTTGGTCACAAGCCACGCATACTATTGAACAACCAAAGTGAATTGATTTGTACTTTTCTAGGCTCCCTATCAAAGATCACCAAACAATATTGGAAAAATAGTCCTGCTGATCCTTGAACAACATGGGAGTGCGGGTAACTTACCCTCCTCCCAGTGGAAAATCCATGAATAATTTATAGTCTATAATCTGCTGTCTGCCACGTTTCCTCCCTACACAGGATTCAGCCTCTGCAGATTCAACCAACTTTGGACTGAGTAGCATTGCAATATTTCCTATTGAAAAATATCACCATGTAACAATTCAAACTGTTTTGTTCAAGGGTCAATTGTCTATCAATTTCTGTTTTAATGTAATCTTTTTCTCTGTTTTCATACTCAATGTATATCCAAATTAAAGAAAGACACTCTACTTGTCCTACACTTTGAAAATACAATTTCATAGCAGGTTCACATTTTAGTATACCTTTTATGGCTTTTGCAGGTACCTGTTTAAGAAGGTGTTCTCCTTCCATTTGTACAAAGTATAAAGAAAAAAAGTTCTTATTAAGAGCTTCTACCCATGCTGAAGAAACTGAAAAGTGACCAAAATCTTTCAGGAAGAAATCCTCAATGTTAGAGACAAGAAAATCACACTCCTCTTTAACAGTGTTGTGTACAAAGCATGCAGAACTTTCAGCAGATCACTACTGCTTTCTCTGGCAGGAATTTAGAGGCTAAATGAAATTTGTCAAAATGTACACCTGCTTATTTGCTGAGTATGCAGGGAGTTAAGCAAAATCTAGTTCATGTTTATACAAGATACAAAGAAATATCTTTCACTTTTAGATTTGCGTGGCTTTATTAAATTCTTCATGGAAATCAAGAAAATACTGTGAAACTCAATTTTTTCAAATTAAATTACCTAAGAGGTATGGCTTTCTTGGTGCTTCAGATGGCAAAGAATCTGCCTGCAATACGAGAGACCTGGGTTCAATCCCTGGGTTGGAAAGATCCTCTGGAGAAGGGAATGGCAACCCATTCCAGTATTCTTGCCTGGAGAATCCCATGGACAGAGCAGTCTGGTGGGTGACAGTCCATGGGGTCGCAAAGAGTCAGACAAGACTGAGTGACTAACACTACTACTACTACTACTGAGAGGTAGGGGAAACAAATTTTTGTTGTTCCTGTAATTGGACACATCCCTTGATATACTGTGGGATGTGCAATCAACATGTATGTGTGTGTGTATATATATACACACACACACACACACAAGAGTATATATATAAGAATTGCTAGAATCAGCTCTATAGATAAGGGGCCAAAGCATCTGCTATCAATACTCCCATTTGTTTGCCCATAAAACATTTTAGTTGCAATTTCAAAAACAGGAAATGTAACTCTGCTTACGTTCCTGGAGCAATGAAGGAAAGGGTATGACAATGTGTGTTTGTGTGGAGCCCGATGTAATGAGGGGGTCACTATTTCCAAATGAACATTTGTGTCTTTCTAGGAGGCAAAGTTCCCTTTGTTGATTGAGAAGGATTTGCCAGACTTCTGAGATTTATTATCCCACCTTCTCTCCATCATGCCCAATCCCCAATTATTTTCTGCATAATGTGCAGTATGGTCTTTGATTATTTACCTCCTTAATATTGTTCTATGCATCCATTTGTTTCCCCTTTAAATAATCTGGCCTTTCTTGGTGATGGCTGGGTAATGTTAGTGTTGATACTGCAATCGTTCTCATTTTTATTACCTGAACTCTTCTAACATAAAGTCACAATAATCACAAAGTTAAACATTAAAAGCTAAACTAGTGGTATCTTGACACAAAGCACAAGAATTAATGCAAAGTCAAAGATGCACTGGTGATGCTTGTGGTAACAGCTACACTTACTAGCACACCTGGGTCCTATCTCTGAGTGATGCAACAAAGGATGCTGTATCATCCTTATCCACAAATCACTGTTGGGACACTAGTGCTGAGGGAGGGTGCAGCAGCCACACCTGCAGTAGGTAGACAATCTATATTCCTTTCAGTTGACACTAAAAACAATGCCTCGCTCAGTTCTTAATTTTAGGAAAGCCTTATGGATTTTTGTATAATACTTCCCCTTTCCTTCCACACTCATCATGCCCAAACCAGGACATCCCATGTCCTGGGGGGTGAGTTTTCTGGATGTGGGACTTTTAGTGCAAAACTGGGAAAAACCTGGGTGAATTTGGATGGCTGGTTATCCTTGGAGATACAAGATGTCAGAGATCTGCACAATTCACATCAGACCTAAATGAGAAATAGATTGGTATTGTGTTAAGTCACTGAGAATTCAGGGCACACCTATGGGACAGATGGGGTCCCTACTGGGACAGAAAAAAACAAATACCTCTTTCCACTGCCTTTCTCAAAGCCAAGCCAACTATGAAACTGGCAGGACCCTATGGGGCTCCGGGGCACCTTTCTGTGTCCCCTGTTTCTTGGTTACAGGAAATGGGCTTTGTTCAGCCTCCTAGATCTTTCCTGAATTCCAACAGGCAAGTTCAAGCAGTTACTAATTAGGGAAGGGATGGGATGCAGAGACCAGAGAGGAGCAGTCAAGAAACAATAGGGCAGCCTAGGGGCAGGGTCCTGGTTCCCCCGAGGGATTCACATAACAATATCTTTGAGTTGTTTTGCAGATACTGAAACCTCCACCAGGTAGGAGAAGTTAACTGTATGCCGTTCACAAGCACACAGACCCCAGAAGAGTTGGAAGCCAAAAGTTGATGATATTGACTCCGGATTACCTCACCATCAACCAATCAGAGAATGTTCACGAGCTGATCATGCCCTCTTTGAACCATTACTATAAAACTCCTCACTACTACCTCTAGGTCAGGACACACAGTTTTGAGGGCATTAGTCTGCTTTGCCTGGCAAAACAAGAAAAGTATATTTTTGTACCTCACCCAAAACTCTTCTCTGAAATTTAATTTGGTGTCAGGGTAAAGAGGCCAGATTCAGCTTCAAGCAGCCTGTGTAGACATGATTATTATTTAGACACACAATCCAAGGGGAAAAAAAAAAGACTTCATGCTTAAGCCAGAGGGAGCTGTGGAGGAAGGAAAGTTTAAGATCTCACACTTTAAAATAGTCGGATATCATCCAAGTGCCATGCCTCCCAGCCCGAGGGAGAAATGAAGTTAGCTGGGCTTCCTGTGATGGATTATGCACACCAGGATAAGCAGGTCTAATAAATCAGGAGGAACTTTTACCAAAGGTGGCTGTCCTGTGAATTAAAGCAGAGCTCACAGTCTGACATTTCACACATCTTAAATTAAGTATAATGGGCTCTTCTTTGGTCATCTACACAATAGATAACGTGAAACAATAGACCTGAAATGGGTTTTAGGAATGATCTAATTCTAATTCCTGTAATTTAATTCAAACGTTTATCGAGTGGCTTTTGTGTTCCAGAGACTGTTAGAAGATTTAGAGGTAAATGATGCACTGTCTCTCTGCTCCAGGCATGTGTGTGTGTGTGTGAATGAAAGTGAAATTCACATGTCATAAAATTAACTATTAATGACTTTCAAGTGAATAATTGAGTGACTTTTAGTATATTCACATGTTGTATCACCAACACCTCTACACGATTTCCACAGACTTTCATCACCCCCAAAAGGCAATCCTACACCCATGAAGCAGTCACTTCACTTTCTGCCTTCTATCCGGCCCATCCCATGCACTAATTTACTTCCTGACTTAATGGGTGTTATATATCTGAATCGAAGCTTGCACTACTCTCTGTGCAACAGACTAATAAACCAAGAGACAAGCTGTTAGGGCAAGGAATAGCGACTTCATTCTGAAAGCCAAAAGACTAAGAAGATGGTGGACTAGTGTCCTAAGGAACCATCTTCCCTGAGTTAGAATTTGGACTTCTTTTATACTAAAAGGGGAGGGATGTAGCTGATTATTGCAAACTTCTTGGTGCAGAAATCCTTTGTTCTTGTAGCTCTTTGGGTAGATCTGATCACCATGTTCCTATAAACCTCCAACAAGATAAATGGTCTTCTCTGTTCTGCAATTTTTTATATCTATATGAAAGGAAAGTGTTGTATCTTTAAAGGTCAGAGCCCTGAAAATAGGCTCTCCTGTATATTTTAGGCTTTATGCAACATGCTTTTCAAAAGGTTCAGAACCAGCATGACTCAGCACAGGCAACAGAGCACAAAGGTGAGCACTATAGGAATAGATCCGATATGGAATCAGATTTGTCTGTTACACACATTCTGGATATTTCACATAAACTATACAATATTCAACCTTCTTGGCATAATGTTTGTGAGGTTCATCCATATTATACTATGCATTCAAGCAAAAATTTGTACATGAATGTTCATAGCACTGTTAACACAAGTCAAAAAGTAGAGACAGCCTAAATGTCCATCAACTGATGATCAAACACAACACTGTACATTCATATAATGACATTCCTTCAAGCAACTTACATAAAGAAATAATTTAGATAAATTCAAATGGTGTTAAACTTAGTTAAACCCAGGATGCCATGACAGGTTGAAGAAGTGATAAATACACCCTAGGGGTTTTGAGATCATTTAGAATCCTCTGTAATTTCAATGGGAGAAGCATGGAATTATGCTAAACCGGAAAGCAAGTTTTAATCTGATTTTTTTCCCCAGAATGGAAAAAATTTAAATATATCTTTATATGTATATATATATATATATATAATTTTATTTATATCTTTATATTTTAAATCTTCTTTTAATGTTCATGTTACTCAAGTATCAGGTGTGACTCTGATCAAGGGAGAGTGGTCTAATTACCAACTAGTAAACTTCTGTGAGTGGAGTAGCATAGGTTTCAAATCTGGGAATATTTGTGATACAGAAAAAATTATTGTAAAGATGTCTGTGCTACTATGAATATATATTA
Organism: Bos indicus x Bos taurus; assembly: GCF_003369695.1. Classification (NCBI taxonomy): domain Eukaryota; kingdom Metazoa; phylum Chordata; class Mammalia; order Artiodactyla; family Bovidae; genus Bos; species Bos indicus x Bos taurus. The sequence goes on along the minus strand of NC_040092.1, from coordinate 23,605,827 downwards.
AAATGTAAGATAAGATGAAATTCGACACGTCTTCACATATGTGCAGAATTCACACCTTTGTTAATATTATTAACATACAAGAGTTGTAACAACTCAAAAAGATATATATGTACACACAGATATATAGCTTTGTGTACATATATACATATGTATATATATATATACAGCAATGTGACTATAGCTATTAATACTGTACTATGCATTTGAATTTTTCTTATCAGGTATATTTTCAGTGTTCTCACCACAAAGGAGGAAAAAACAAAACAGTAGCTATGTGAAGCAATGGGTATATTAATTAGCTTGATTGTGAAGTTTATCTACCTATCTAAACATCAAGTTGTACACCTTCAGCATATGTAATTTTTATTGTCAATTTTACTTCAGTAAACCAGAAAAGATTTAAAAGGGGAAGTGAATGTATATTAAAAAAAAAAAAAGAAAAGCCACTTTATTTTCTGTATTTACTATACTTTCATTTTCATTTGTAACCTTTATTCCACAAAGTGGCGGTGACAATATTTAATTAAAGTTAGAGTGTTCTCCGTCAGTTCCGGGTCTGGGGATGGTGGCTCTGCCCTGCAGGGGCTTCTAGGGAATTGAGAGTGACCCCAGGTCCTCGGTGCCGCATTTTCCCCCTTGGGTCTAGTCACAGCATCTGTATCTGCATTGCCCGGGCACCTCCTGGGCTTTCTCACAGCCTCTTCTACATCCCTCACAGGTGTAAGAAGATGCTCAGAGACTCCATTCACCACACAGGTGGGAGGAAAGTCAGCTAATGAACCATGTAGGCATCAGCACTCCATTGCTTCTTGATGTGGTGGGGACATGAACCAGTCTGAATCTTGGCACCCTCAGGGCCCCTGAGATGCACAGCACAGAAGTCCTTTGCTCTTTGACTCCCAAGCCATCTATTTCTGTCATGTCCTACTTTATCCTCTGGGATCTTCAGGGCCACCAGGGGAAGACAGGAGAGAGAGGGAGCAGAAAGCAGGTTTTTCTCAGGAACATTTGCTGCAGCTTCTGTTATTCCATTATTTTTCCATTTTCACAACCTTACCTTTCCTGAGGTCACGTGTGCTTCCTGGCGTGGCTTAAATAAGAGAAAAACCCCATGATGGGCTAGAAAAAGAAATGATCAGGAACAGACAGAAATAAGTTACCATGCTGCTTAGTCGCTTCAGTCGTGTCCGACTCTGTGTGACCCCATAGACGGCAGCCCACCAGGCTCCCCCTGGGATTCTCCAGGCAAGAACACTGGAGTGGGTTGCCATTTCCTTCTCCAATGCAGGAAAGTGAAAAGTGAAAGTGAAGACGCTCAGTCGTATCCGACTCTTCGCGACCCCATGGACTGCAGCCTACCAGGCTCCTCCGTCCATGGGATTTTCCAGGCAAGAGTAGTGGAGTGGGGTGCCATTGCCTTCTCCATAAGTTACCGTATCACCGTGTAATTCCGTTTTAATAAGCCAGAAACATAGAGGATATGTGTTTATCTGATATATATAATATGAGGATATTTTCTATCCCAAGAGAAAATTCAGAGCCCATAGAGGAAAGAGGACACATGTGACTACACATTTTTAAGCGTCTATTTATTAAAAAGCATTATAAACTAAAGAGCAAACAAAAACTGGGGAAATAATTGTAATCTAAAACAGGGGTGTCCAGCCTCCAAGATCTAATGCCTGATGCGCTGAGGCGGAGCTGACACAGTAACAGTAGAAGCAACGTACGCAGTAGATGTAACGCCCTTGAATCATCCTGAAACCAAACCACCACCTTGGTCTGTGAAAAAATTGTCTCCCACAAAACCAGTCCCTGGTGCCAAAAAGTCTGGGGACTGCTGATTTAGAGGACCAGGCATTTGCATCTTTAATATATAAAAAACATTTATAAATCAACTAATATAAATGCAAGCACTTTAATAAAAATAGATGAAGGACATAAAGAAGCTAAATTAGAAACATATATTAGGAAATATATCTTTGAGAAATTTTACTAGAAGTGAAAATTCAACATCAGCATTAACAACAGCACATACAAAAAAATCTGGGAAACGTTAATGTCTTATTCATCACCATGGCCAATAATTTTTAAATATAATGTCCTTTGCTGGGAGAATATTTTCAAATGGGACCTTTCATAGTATAAGTGATTTAAAAAACAGTTTTGCAGTATGGATTCAGAGTCTTACAATGGAGCATTCTATTTCATCCCCAGTTTCACTTCTTGATGTTTATTTCAAGCAAATAATCAGAGCTGTGAGAACCATGGGGGCTTCTTTGTGATATAAAGAGTTCCTCATTTCAGAAAAACTGTAAGCAGTGATGGGATGCTGGCTATTACATACACTAATGGCAGTTTTACATATGGGAACAGGTTATACTAGATGGAGAGCTTCCAAAGTGGCTCAGCGGTAAAGAATCTGCCTGCCAATTCGGGAGATGCAGGAGAGGTGGGTTCGATCCCTGGGTTGGGAAGATCCCCTGGAGGAGGGCATGGCAACCCACTCCAGTACTCTTGCCTGGAGAATCCCATGGACGGAGGAGCCTGGCGGGCTACAGCCCACCGGGTCGCAAAGAGTCAGACACGACTGGGTGACTGATACTACTACTGCTACTAAGAAGGCTGAGCACGCACACACGTTTACTAGATAAGCTGAAGTTTTATTTAGCTATTCAGCTACTCTGCCATCACAGCAGAATTGGGAGAGAAGTCCTGATGAAAACACTGATGGCAGTGGTGCTGATGGTGATAAAGATCATGACAAAAGTGTCATAAATGGTGATTATAATGACAGTAGCGACAACGTGGATGATGGTGGCAACGACGATCGCAAGGGGAGGAAAAAATTAAAAACAATAAGCTGGTGTGCCACAGGTATAGTTAGCATCATTTTAAAGGGAAAAAATGTACCGGCGGGAGTGGTTAATGCTTTTATCTAGCCATCTTTTTGATATGTGTAAATGTATGTATTAGGATAAGACTTAAAGTTTTCATGCATGAGGGCTAAGAGTGTTTGTTTATCTCAGAAAGAATGAGCGTTGTTTGAATTGTATCTTTGGCTAATCTATATTTTCAGATTTTTTTTTTTTTTGGTAATGAAACTGGTTGAGCCACATTTTATTTTTAGAAGAGAATGGTGGTTTGGTAGGCTGGATTCAGTCCAGCCTGGTCTGACAGCAAAGCTGCTTCTCCAGCTGGGATGCCTCCAGGGCACGGGGGCTCCCAGACCCAGTCAAGCCCTGGATGTGGTCCCAGCCCTCAGGCTCTGTGCCCTCAGCCCAGAGTCCGTGCTGAGCATTCCAGGGACTGGCCTGGTTTCAAGGTCCCTGCTCTCAGGCAAACCCATGTATCCTTCATTGCCTTCTGAAGTAGGGAAATGTCAGATTTGTCCTTATTTCTTGGGTGTGAGAGCTCTTTGAAGTCTCTTGCTTCATTTAAAGAACAATATTAACAAGATGAATTATTGAAGGCTCCTGCACAGAGCGGCAGAAGGTCACATTAGATGAGGGCATCCAAATGAACTTCAAGTGCTGCTGCTGCTGCTAAGTCGCTTCAGTCGTGTCCAACTCTGAGCGACCCCATGGACGGCAGCCCACCAGGCTCCCCCGTCCCTGGGATTCTCCAGGCAAGAACACTGGAGTGGGTTGCCATTGCCTTCTCCAATACATGAAAGTGAAAAGGGAAAGTGAAGTCGCTTAGTCATGTCCAACTCCCAGCGACCCCATGGACTGCAGCCCACCAGGCTCGTCCGTCCATGGGATTTGCCAGGCAAGAGCACTGGAGTGGGGCGCCATCGCCTTCTCCCAACTTCAAGTGCAGCTGCTGTTAATACAAAGCAGTGTCACTGGCAGGTCCTGGTGCCTCAGTGGCATCAAGAAAATAAAGGTTTCCTGGGAGATCAGAGTTAAAATATATACACAAGGAGGGGAGTCAGCTGGTAAAACCTCTTCGCTTTGCAGTCATCTCTCCAGGGCAGCCTCTGTGCTCAGGCTGCAAACTGGCTGCCCTGAGGCCAGACTTGCCTAAAGCGTGTTCTATTCAATTTCTTGGCCTTTCAAGGGCCAGTTCAGTAAAAGTAAAGAAAGCTTGGATCCCGCATTAGCCCTTTTACCATTTGACCGAGCATCTACCACAGGCAAGCCATCCAGGGGAGACAGAATTGAGCATAGAATTTGGAAGTACCCAGAACATAGAAGAGTTAGACTTTGTTCAGCCAACTCTATGTGTGTTGATGGGTGTGACTCTTAGTCGCCAGCAACACATTCAGTTGAAAACATCACCATGTGGACCAAGGCAAAAGGGAAAACAAGAAAACTAACAAAATAAATCTGGCAGCCCACTCCAGAAATGCCAGCCTCCGAGACCTCTGATTCAAGTAACACTTCACCTGCATGCTCATTTATTCATTCAACAAACAGAGGCTTGGTAAGTGCAGAAGATGCTGACAGATGGATGTGGGCAACAGGAGGACAGAAGGGGAGTTGATCTGTGCCAAGTCATCCATGGAATTTTCTGAGAATATGGAGGAAGGTGGGGGTTGAGTGTGACCTCCCCACCAAAAAAGGTATGGGAATGAGAAGGCAGAAGAAGGAGATGACTTACATTGAAGTCCCTGAATATTAAAGGGGAGACCTTCTCTGTAGCCCAGGAATCACACACAACACTGTGGGATGAGGACAGTGAGACCAACCTAAAAAGCAGGGCACCATCTTTTCTCCCTTTAGACCAACGCAGGTCAAAATAGTCTGAAGACCTCAGCTGTGCTAAGATTTCTCTCTCTCTCTCAGTTAAAGTTGTCCAGCTGCAATATACATGTTGTGTGCATATGTGTGCATGCTCAGTCATGTCCAACTCTTCTTGACATCATGGATTGCAGCCCACCAGGCTCCTCCGTCTATGGAATTTCCCAGGCAAGAATCCTAGAGTGGATTGCCATTTCCTTCTTCAGGGGATCTGCCCCACCCAGGGATCCAACCCACATCTCCTGCATTGGCAGGTAGATTCTTTACCACTGAACCACCAGGGAAGCCCCTAATATACCCAATAATATATATATAATAAATAACCAACAAGGACCTACTGTACAGCACAGGGAGCTCTACTCAGTAAAGGAAATAAGGGAAATAAATCTGAAACATGTATAATATCATGTATGAAATGAGTCGCCAGTGCAGGTTCAATGCACGATACTGGATACTTGGGGCTGGTGCACTGGGACGACCCAGAGGGATGGTATGGGGAGGGAGGAGGGAGGAGGGTTCAGGATGGGGAACACATGTATACCTGTGGCAGATACATTTCAATATTTGGCAAAACCAATACAATATTGTAAAGTTTAAAAATAAAATAAAATTTTAAAAAAGTACATATATGTACATTTTTATATGTGTATATATATAAAAGAATATATATATATATATAATGGCATAAGATATAGAATAGATAAACAATAAAGACTTACTATATAGCATAGGGAACTATATTCAATATTCTGTGATAAACCATAAGGAAAAAGAATCCATGTATCACTTTGTTGTACATCTGAAAGCAATGCAATATTGCAAATCAATAATACTTCAATAAAAGTGTGCTACAAAAAAAAATTGTCCAGTTACACCCATTAATCAGATGAATCTCTGATAAGTTCCCAAGGCTCAAAAAGCTATCTGAGCAGAATCCAAGAGATGACACCTTCTCCTGGAAGCTGGTATCTGCTGCCACCAAAGAAGATGCAATTATTCAAAGAAAGGACCCTGGAGGTGGTGAGGTCCACTTGGCCAGGCTTTCTGACAACTGGGAGGCAGTGAGTGTCCTGAGACTCCTTCCCTTGTGCAAAATCAATGCTAAGAGCTGAGTCTCTGTTCTTGCCTCTTTCTAAACCACAGTCATGATGAGCAGTTTTCTCCCCGTGCCCATCTTCCCTGTAGAGATTGGTTGTGCAAGAGGAAAACTGAACTCATTTGTCAAAATAGGAGCCAGGCTGGAAGCTGGCCCTTCCCTCCCCTGCGCGGGCTGGACTCACCATCTCTAGTGGGGGAACCAAGCACGCAGCAGCTCACTGTGCCCATGACAATGTCTAGGATCCTGGCTGTGAGGGCTTCTGAGAGGTGATCAGGAAAGAGTACAGGTCCCTGACTGCTGCCTTCAGACATTTCGTGTCAATTACATGACAGTCATAAAAAGAGAAGGCAGGTTCCCTCCAGTTCTCTGGTCTCCCTGAGCTCTGGCGAGCTTCCAGAAATAACAGTCTTAATCCAGTTCAGTTCATGACTTCAGAGATTCAGATGTGCCTCAAGTTCTTTCACAGTGGCTGCCTTTCCCCTCCTCCCCAGAACCATTGCTCAGAGGCTGTGGATGTGAAATTGACTGACCTCATTATTATTTTTAATCTCCTAAGCCAGGAAAACAAATTAAATTGTTTAATATCCATTCGATTGTTTTGTCTGTCTTAAAAGGAGTACCTTCAGTGGGTGGGATCCATTCCCAGCAGAAGCAGCCCGCATCCCAGGACAGCTGTGTCTCTGCTTTTTCCCATATTTCCGGAAAGCATATTCCTCTTCTTCCTCCATGTCTTAGCTTCACAGTGATGTATTAGGACACTCCTGTCGACTTAAAGCAGAACCACCCTCGGCCCCTCACACCACTGTTTGCTAACACATACACTGTGCCTGTCTTTCCCAGCACTCATCATTATTGTAAGTCTTTACCAACCACCATCTGCTTTATCCATGCTACTCTTAGGAGACCAGGCAGGAATGGACAGGGTCGTATCTCTGTAGCCCCACACCTGAGTAAGCACCATAATATACATCAATTGAAACTGTGAATGAATTAAAAAAAAAAAAAGTTGAATATTAGACATTCTTAGGGATCTCCACGACCCTCCACCAGAGATTTATTGTCAGCCATCATTTTCACCGGTTGCATTACCCCTTCCTTTTTTCCAATTCAAATAAAGTTCTTCCCCTAATAGCTACTCAGTTAGGGAAATGTTTCACTGGGCCCAAAGGAAAGAAACCTAGAACAAAAGAAATGGTGATGTAGCTCCACCAACTTCTGCTTCTGGTACACTGACACAACTCAAAGTCAAGTTTACTTCATGGCCCAAGATGACTGCTAGGGCTCCAGTCATCAACCCACATTCTAGGCAGAAGAAAGGAGGGCAGGCAGGAGAACCGAGTGGGTTTCACCTCTAGCCTGCATCTGTTCCATTTAGGGGGACATCCCAGAACTCTTACATAACATTTCCATCATTCAGTGCTTAGTAACAGGGCATACTTAATTACAAGACATGTTTGATGTTCGTTGTTCAGTCACTGAGTCATGTCTGACTCTTTTTGACCTCATGGACTGTAGCACGCCAGGCTTCCCTATCCTTCACTGTCTCCAGTAATTTGCTCAGACACATGTCCATTGAGTCAGTGATGCCATCTGACCATCTCATCCTCTGTTATCCCCTTCTCCTCCTGCCTTCAATCTTTTGCAGCATCAGGGTCTTTTTCAATGAGTTGGCTCTCCACATCAGCTGGCCAAAGATGTTAGGCATAGTGTTACCTTACATATGACTGAGTTTTTGATTCCAAAAGAGAAAGACTGGGTGACTATCTGGTAGGCAGCATTCTCCACCTTCTCTCTGCTTCCTGCATATCAAAGAGCTTTCTTGCCCTAGGACCTATACTGATACCTGACAATGACATGCACCAGCATGAGATCAGAGTGAGGGAGAAAAGCCAAGTTAACGTATAAGTTTCTCCAGCAAGCTCTCTGCTGTAATGCTGCAGACTGAGTGCCTCCTTTACTGGCAGTCCCAGTCCTGCCTGGTGGTCCTCCCAGCACAGCCCTTCCTGTCACTGTGCTCCCGTAGCCTCCTCAGCCCCTCACCCCTGTATGCAGGAGATGATCCAGCCTTTCTACTACCAATCCCTGGGGTTTCTCTGCCCAACACCTTCTGTTATTGTTGTTTGGTTGCTCAGGCATGTCCAACTCTTTGCCAGCCCGTGGACTGTAGCCTCCCAGGCTCCTCTGTCCATGGGGTTTCCCAGGCATGGGAGTGGGTAGCCATTTCCTCCTCCATGGGACCTTCCCAACCCAGGGATCGAACCTGCGTCTTCTGTATTGCAGGCAGATTTTTTATTACCAAGACACCAGGGAAGCCTGCACAACACTTTACAGGTTGTCTATTAAATTGTCCCCAGATTATCCCACATTACATGTGCTACCTATGTCTACCAGGATCCTGAATCAGGTAGCAACTGTTTTCAGCCCTGACGTTCTGAGTGTTCAGGAAACACAGCTGCTGTCCTTCACAGAGCCATGCTCGAGGCACCGCACTGTCCGTGCAGAAATTAACTGACTTCAATATTATTAGTGACATAGAAATTGTAGGTCCACTATTGAACGTTGCTGACAAAGTGAGGGCTCCAACGATGTCACAAACAATGTGCTCTCAGCAGGTGGGAATCTCAGGCCACACACTTGGAGGCTAGGAATGTACGTTTATATGTTATAGGTGACCACATCACCATTTCAAAGCCCCACTGTGCTGAGTGCCGAAAACCAACTCTCTCTCTCTCTATCTCTTTTCTAAAATTGGAGTATAATTGCTTTATAATGTTGTGTTAGTTTCTGCTGTACAATAAGGTGAATCAGCTGTAGGTATACCTGTATCTCCATCCTCTTGATCCTCCCTCCCAACCCCCCCCCATCCCACCCCTCTAGGTCACCACCAAGCCCTGAACTGAGCTCCCTGTGCTGTGCAGCAGCTCCCTACTAGCTGTCTGTTTCACACATGGCAGTGTATATACGTCAGTGCTACTCTCTTAGTTCATCCCACCCTCCCCTTCCCTGCCCCTGTGTCCACAAGTCCCCTCTCTACATCTGTGTCTCTATTCCTGCCCCACAAATAGGTTCATTTGTACCATTTTTATAGATTTCATATATATGCATTAATATATAGTATTTGGTTTTCTCTTTCTGACTTAACTTCACTCTATATGACAGACTCTACATTCATTCATGCCTGCACGCGAAGTTGCTTCTGACTCAGTGAGACTCTATGGACTGCAGTCCGCCAGGCTCTTCTGTCCATGAGATTCTCCAGGCAAGAATACTGGAGTGAGTTTGATTCCATACCCAGGGATCCAACTCGTGTCTCTTACATCTACCTGCTTTGGCAGGCAGGTTCTTTGCCACTAGCTCCATCTGGGAAGCCCCTACATTCAATCACATCACTACAAATGACCTGGTTTCTCTCAATGCTAAGACTTCTCAGTCCGTTCAGTGCCTCCATCCTCCCCCCTCTCCCACCATCTTCTTTTCCATACCTTCCTCTTTGGAAGAAAGCCACCATGCATATCCAGCATGAAAGAAATGGAACGTTACACTTCACCTCCTTGAGGATGTAGTATCTGCATAAATTATTTGGAATCTCTTGCTCAAGAGACTTGTTTATGTTTTCCACTGATGTATTTATTCATTGATTCATTTTTTATTATGACCATCCAGAATGATGGTTGCCTTGAACCTCAATGCTCTGGTGCACCTAAGAAAAGTCACTGACTTGCAGTTTTTTCCTGATGTGTCTTATTGTCAGTACAGAAGTGATGACTTCCAAACTCTTAACGTGTTGGAGAAGAAGTCCTCTGTTGGTATTTTTTTCAAGTTTTAACCTGAGGTTGATTCCAAGGAGCAGCTACTATCTTTTGGAAAGGAATCTGAGATCCTTATATACACCATAGATCAGAGGTACCCCCTTCAGGAAAGCATGAAGAGTGATGCTTACCCTGTTGGCTCAATGGTAAAGAATCTACCTGCAATGCAGGAGACATGGGTTCAATACTTGAGCCAGGAAGATTCCACATGCCACAGAGCGTCAAAGTCAGTGCACCACAACTATTAAGCCTCTGCTCTGCCGCAACTGTTGAAGCCCGTATGCCTGGAGCCCGTGCTCTGCAGCAAGAGAAGCCACAGCAATGAGAAGTAGCCTCTGCTCACTGCAACTAGAGAAAAGACCACGAAGCAATGAAGACCCAGAACAGCCAAAAATAAATAAATAAATAAAATGATAATTTTAAAAAGAGTGACAAGGGATAGAGGGACCCTCCCCCCTTTACCCAATCACTTGGCAACTCTGCCTCATGCCCTGTTGATCAGGGTTACATGGTGCCACCAGAATCATGTCTTTCCAAGAGTGGCTTCCCCTGTGTTTCTGAGGTTAGAGCCAAGATAGTAAAGTAGGTTGTATCTGTTCTGTCACATAAAGGGATCCTCGCTAGAACAACTGTCTTGCTTCCAAAGCAGGCATTGGAAACCTGGACTCAGACTAAATTAAATCCGAAGGAAATTATTTTCTCTCACTGAGAGATCAGGTTCTGAAGAAGATTTCTAAGGTGACTGACTCAGCAACTCAACAATGTCGTGACTGATCAAGAATTTTTTCCACCTCTTTGCTCCACTTTCAATCAAATTCTAATTCCTCGAGTCCTCAAAAGAGGTCTCCTAATGACAGAGCCATGCATTTATTTTTTTCTCTATCACACATGAGTGTATAGACATGTAGATGCACCCTGAAACTCGCTCGATTCTACTCTATGAATCTTGGCTTCATTCTGTTTGGGCCAACTCAAGAGATGTGTTCTTACCTGGACCAGTAAGAATCTCCTGGGGGATGACAAGCGTTATACAAGAAGGACCTAAGTCTGGAGCAGCAGCTCGAGGGAGCTTCTTCTAAACTGTGAGTGTGTTGAAGAGAGAGAGGCACCTTAATAATTTCAGAGAAGTGCTAAAAAGGAAAGGGGTTGCCTAGATGGATGGCAGGCAACAACAGTGTCCACTACAGATCTGGTGCCTGGTCCTCAGAAGATGCTCAGTGGTTAGAGGATGGGAAGATAAATTCATCATCTCCCCTCACTGCTCAGCATCCCTTTCCCCTTCCACATCTATCCTCCTCTCTTGGCCTGCTCACTTTGCTGCCCCTCATTCAGGACCTACTTTTATCTGGCAGTCAGCTCATAAAGACCTGCGGGTTAACTGAAGAGATCACACTGTCCATCAAGCTGGAGGAATACACTTTTCTGGTGCAGGATGGGACACCGGAAGTGGACAGGTTCCTGGCAGTGCTGAAAACATGGCCAGTGTGTAGCCCTCTGCTCAAATTGCCACAGCTATGAACGGGGAATAATGTGTTTCCAGGAGGATGAAGGGTTGGATTCTGTCCTTACCCTGAAATCCATTCCAGTTCCACATACTGATCTCAGGCTATAATTTAGAAGGGTCATACATCTTTCTGTGACCCAGGGGAGCACCAACAGCAGTGGGAATTACTCATGAATAAAGACAAATACAACCTAGTCCATTAAACCTGCAATAAACACAAACCAGCTACAACCAGAAACAGACAGATTTCTAAGAACACGCTTGTGAATGGATTGTGCGCACAAGTGTGTTGTGGATGTGTGTGCAAAAATACACAGGATTTGATCATATGTTTAGGACTCTCACACTTTCTAGTTTAACCTATTGAAAGTATTTTGGACACAAGTTCAGTTTGTAATAATCAGAACTCTTAAATACCAATATTCATGCAAGACCTAAGATCCGTCAGAGATCAGATCAGATCAGTCGCTCAGTCGTGTCCGACTCTCTGCGACCCCATGAATCGCAGCACACCAGGCCTCCCTGTCCATCACCAACTCCCGGAGTTCACTCAGACTCACGTCCATCCAGTCAGTGATGCCATCCAGCCATCTCATCCTCTGTCGTCCCCTTCTCCTCCCACCCCCAATCCCTCCCAGCATCAGAGTCTTTTCCAATGAGTCAACTCTTCGCATGAGGTGGCCAAAGTACTGCAGTTTCAGCTTTAACATCATTCTTTCCAAAGAAATCCCAGGGCTGATCTCCTTCAAAATGGACTGGTTGGATCTCCTTGCAGTCCAAGGGACTCTCAAGAGTCTTCTCCAACACCACAGTTCAAAAGCATCAATTCTTCGGCACTCAGCCTTCTTCACAGTCCAACTCTCACATCCATACATGACCACTGGGAAAACCATAGTCTTGACTAGATGGACCTTTGTTGGCAAAGTAATGTCTCTGCTTTTTAATTTGCTGTCTAGGTTGGTCATAACTTTCCTTCCAAGGAGTAAGCATCTTTTAATTTCATGGCTGCAGTCACCATCTGCAGTGATTTTGGAGCCCAGAAAAATAAAGTCTGACACTGTTTCCACTGTTTCCCCATCTATTTCCCATGGTCTAGTGTAAATATTATAACCATATTACTGAAGCCTGTGAAGAATCATTTTATGTTATGTATCTTAATAATTAGAAAATAACATTTTGTTTTGAAAAGAGAAAAAAGAACTCAAAGGTATTTCTTTGACAATATATCATTTTTCTGCACCATTTATTAGAAATGTCTGTTCCTATCGTCAAAGATTTTTCTTGAAATGTTTATGTGCCCACTTCAAATATTTATAGCATTCAGGCTTGAGATGATTTATTTCTATTTGCTTTTAATTTCCTCATGTAATGTTTCAAATGACACCTCAAGTCGTTATGAATGGTTTAGAGTTAAATCATTGCTCCTGATTGCCTGCGTTTGACAAAGTTATGAAAACAGTGTAAATGTGAATTGTCAAAGCAACAGAAGCATTAATTCAGAGCCTGTTTCATAATCTAGTGCCCGAAGAAATGTGTAACACTAGTAATAGATCAGGCAGGAGGTATTAAGATCACTTAGCTGCTGAGTCACGTGGAGTCCAGAAAGCCATCAAAGCTAACTGGTATCGAATACTTGGAAGAGTCAGTATTGACTAGCCTGGCCATTTCTTTTTAGCTTTCTGTTCATTGGAAGGCCTACAAATGTGCACCAGAAAATTCACCTCCCTGGCATGTCCACATGCCTGCCATAGACAGGCCCTTCCTAGACTGGATGTTAGAGTCAGATAAAGTCACCACCTTAGAAAACTATGTTCTCTTTCATTTATGAGCTTCTTATTCTCTCTGCATAATCAGTGGGGTCTTTGCCTCCAAAGTAACACATGTCTATCAAGGGGAGGGGAAAAAATACTGTCACTTATATGTGGAATCTAAAAAAATGGTACAAATGAACTTATTTACAAAATAGAAATAGAGTCAAAGATGTAGAACTTGGGGTAACCAACTTGGGGTTTCCAAGGAGGAAAGGGGAGGGGGCAGTAAATTGGGAGATTGGGATTGACATAATACACACTCAGTTCACTTCAGTTCAGTTCAGTCACTCAGTCGTGTCCGATTCTTTGCAACCCCATGAATCGCAGCACGCCAGGCCTCCCTGTCCATCACCATCTCCCGGAGTTCACCCAAATTCACGTCCATTGAGTCGGTGATGCCATCCAGCCATCTCATCCCCTGTCGTCCCCTTCTCCTCCTGCCCCTAATCCCTCCCAGCATCAGAGTCTTTTCCAATGAGTCAACTCTTCGCATGAGGTGGCCAAAGTATTGGAATTTCAGCCTCAGCATCAATCCTTCCAATGAACACCCAGGACTGATCTCCTTCAGAATGGACTGGTTGGATCTCTTTGCAGTCCAAGGGACTCTCAAGAGTCTTCTCCAGCACCACAGTTCAAAAGCATCAATTCTTCAGCACTCAGCTTTCTTCACAGTCCAACTCTCACATCCATATATGACCACTGGAAAAACCATAGCCTTGACTAGACGGACCTTTGTTGGCAAAGTAATGTCTCTGCTTTTGAATATGCTATCTAGGTTGGTCATAACTTTCCTTCCAAGGAGTAAGCCTCTTTTAATTTCATGGCTGCAGTCACCATCTGCAGTGATTTTGGAGCCCAAAAAAATAAAGTCTGACACTGTTTCCACTGTTTCCCCATCTATTTCCCATGAAGTGATGGGACCGGATGCCATGATCTTACTTTTCTGAATGTTGAGCTTTAAGCCAACTTTTTCAGTCTCCTCTTTCACTTTCATCAAGAGGCTCTTTAGTTCCTCTTCATTTTCTGCCATAAGGGTGGTGTCATCTGCATATCTGAGGTTATTGATATCTCTCCCGGCAATCTTGATTCCAGCTTGTGCTTCTTCCAGCCCAGCGTTTCTCATGATGTACTCTGCATAGAAGTTAAATAAGCAGGGTGACAATAATATACAGTACTGTATATCAAATGGCTTCTCTGGTGGCTCAATGGTAAAGAATCTACCTGCCAGTACAGGAGACACAAGAGATTCAGGCTCAATTCTTGGGTCAGGGAGATGCCCTGGAGAAGGAAATGGCAACCCACTCCAGTATTCCTGCCTGGAGAATCCAGTGGACAGAGGACCCTGGCAGGCTGCAGTCTATGGGGTGCTCACCAAGCGACCAAGTACGCACACATATATCAAATAGATAAATAAGAACCTACCTACTGGATAGAACAGGGAACTCTACTCAGAACTCTCTAATAACCTGTGGAAAAAGAATCTGAAAAAGAGTGGATATATGTATACATATAACTGATTCACTTTGCTGTACATCTGAAATTAACTCAACATTGTAAATCAACTATATGACAATAAAAATTAATTTAAAAAGAAACAAAAACAGTGGATAGAAATATTACAAGTTCTGTAAATAAAATATATGCCTCGAAAATATTCGAGACTTCAGTACATTGTGGGTTATCTTGTCTTTGCTGGACAGAACATGTCATTTACTTGTTGCTTCATTTGATAATAACCCAGAGATAAAAAATGATAAGGAGACATCTATGTGGCATTTTATAAGCTGACTACTATCAAAGGAGTAAGTCTAGTTATGAGACAGTATATTGTGCTGTCCTGTGAGACAGCAGAAAAGCTTGGGAAGAGATGAATTTGACCCCAATTCTTTTTATTTGGCTCTAGAGAGCTTTTCCTAGAACCCTCTCTGACTTTTGCCTCTCCATTGGTAGTTCTGGACAAGATTCATGTTATAAAATTTCCTATGAAGAGGCATGTGTCTTCCCCAAATGCATTCAAATGAATTGAATCTCACATTCTGGCACCTGGGATCCTGATGGGTTAATCCTCGTAATGTTAGAGACTCAGCACCCTGAAATATATAAACTGCCTTTAATCTTATTGGTAGTATTTTAAAGAGCTAAAGAAATATAACCATAGTCTTCATAATCTTGAGAAGAAAATTATAAAATGATATGCTGTGTGAAGGATTCATTCATCATGCAGTAAAAATTTATTCAGCACCTGCTAAATAACCATGTCCTTCCTGGCACAGGTCCACAACCATGAACCAAACAGACAAGGTCCATTCTGCCCTCATGGTGTTGACTTTTTCTTGGTTTTGGGGCTGGGAGTAGGGGAAGATGACAGAAGTAGGGGGACCGGTGAGAAGACTGTAGCAATAATCCTGATAAGTTCAGAATGTAGGTAATTCATTTCTAGATATATTTTGAAGTTAAAGCAGTGGTATTTTCTGATGGACTAGAGGTAAGTTGTAAACCAATGTTAGGAATCAAAGATGAATCAAAGAACTTGAGGGTCCACTGAATAAATGTGGTATCATAAGTGAGATGTAAAAGACCATTCTGGGAGCAGAAGAAAGGATGGGTATTTAGTGTGAAGCATGTTGAATTTCAGATGCATGTCAGGTATATAAGTGGAGATGCCCAGAAGTCTACTGAAGACCCTGAATGTATCTCTTTGATAGATGACATTATACTATCAAGAGCCAACATTTATTGAGTACTTAGTATACATGCATCAAGCTTGTACCAAGTACTTTAGCAACCTGTAAGGACATTAATATCACTCTTTCCATTTTTTTAGATGAGAAAACTGCAATTTAGAAAGTCTAAATGCTCTTCTTGAGGATGATAGCATCTATTCACCCATAACAAGAACGCAAGAACATAATACCCTCATGACTCACAGAATTATCGTCAAGATTGAGTGGCCAATGCAAAATGGTTAGCATAGTTCTTGAGATTTAATACAGACTCTATAAAAAGAGGAGGTTTATCCTCCTCTTCATCATCATCTCACCATCCAGAAAGGACTTCATAATAAATAATAGGATCAGCCACACCGACAGTACCAAGTTTGGTGCCTAACATGCTACTTTTCCTTAAGAGGGGGAAAGCATGACACTTATTCCCTAATCAAGTGACCATCTCAAAGAAGACCCTTATGCATGAACTTGGCTTCCAGAACCAGTGACCCTTTGTGCCAGCTCAGCTCTTCCTTCTATCCAGCTACCAACCTGACACCAATCCCTACGCTCCTTGAAAGTCTTTTTCTCCTGTTTACAACCAGACTTATTCTTGTAACCATTCCATCATTTCTCCTCTTTTAATCCCACACCTGAGGTCTTTATTCCCATTGCTCCCCATTTCCTGCCTGTGAAACTTGACACTGAATATGGTCCCACAAGAGCATTAAAGAGCCTGCATCTAGAGGGAATTTGATATCACAATCCAAGTGTTAGCCAGGTATGGAAGGTAAGACAGCATGTATTGTCTGATTGGTGTCCTTCCCATGGTAATGGGACATAGATTCCCTGGGAAGCCTCCTCTTCTCCACATTAAGTCTTTGTTTTTTGGAAAGGAACCCTGACCTTCTGGTCATAAGCCCAAATTTCCGCCAATCAATGCATTCATTTCCCAACCATCCATAATGATTGGTCTTGGCATCATCATGTGACCCAAGATGGGCCAATGAGACTCAACTTACTGTGTTACCCAACTATTTTGGTAGGATCTGCAACTTAGAGATTTTGGGTAGAGAAATCTGAGTAGATTAAGTGCTGGCATGTCTAATTAGGTTGGCATGTCTCTTATGCTCATAAATTTCTTTAATGAACCTGCTGATGGTATTTGTGTCTTAGTTTTATTATTTTACTTTATGTTTTTGACTTGAGGCACAGGAGAATCTTAGTTCCCTGACCAGGGATTGAACCTGTGCCCCCTGCAGTAGAAGTGAGGTGTTTTAACCACTGGACCACCAGGGAAGTCCCTGTGTCTTAGTTTTAATTGTCTAGTCCCAAGGGCAATTCCAGACCCCAATACTAACTACCCAAGTATGAATCCTTCTTTTGGGTAATTGGCATATCAATTGCTCCTGCTTGGGATTGTTTCTGCCCAACACTTTACATTATTTATCAATGCCAAATAAAAAATATCATTTTCATTAAGTAACTGTTCTTTGAGGTGCTGCTCACAGCACATTAACATAAGGGTGAATTTTAGATTTAGAACTCATAAATGCCAACAAGCGATGACCTAGTTAAGCAAGCTATCTCCCCCCATGAATGAAAAACTATTCAATAACCATAAATGCAGCACAGCAGATAAGCTCCCATAAATGAAATCATTCTTAAGAGAGACAATTGGATGGAAAGATGTTCAAAGCTTTTGTTGTAAAACAAAAAAAGGGGGGGGGGGGTTTCAAGGCATTTGAATACTCGCCAGGGGAAAGCAATCAGCTTTCAGGTAAAATGCATCATAGAATGCAACAAAAAGCTCCAGAATCAAGCTGTCACTGGTTTGTTTAATGAGAAAGGGGTCATTAGAGCCCCACATCCACACTACTGAAAGTGTAAAATAGTGTAGAATGCAGGAGCAATGATTTAGTGCAGGAGCAAGAAATGGAATAGTGCATGAAAGTGGTGGGATTGAATCTTGGCTCTGGGACAGGCTGGAACCTGAGACCATTTGCTGCAGTGCTGGCACAGAGACAAAGTCTTCTTGAGCAACAAAAGACAAAGATACTGTAAGGACCAAAAATAACTGGGTGCATGTGCAGTTGGGGCAAATTTTGGATGACAAGATACAACAGGAGCAAAAACCCAACTGCCACTTTGGAAGAGCCAGGAGCAAAAGCTGGGTACTGCGCATGCCCTCTGCACATAGCACCAGCAGAAACGGGTGGGGCCAAACCAGCTAAGCCCCTGGTCAACCACTGGAGACACTCACCACTTCCACCCTCACCCCATGCAAGCAAGGGAACCTCTTACTTGTTCTCTCTCCCTGCTCTGCTGCAGCAGGGGCCCCAGTAAAACCTTGTCTGAATTTCTTGTCTGTCCTCTTTATCAATTTCTATTGATTAAGGAGGCCAAGAACTCTGATCCATATCAGCTATTCCATTTATTTTTTCTGTGACCTTTGCTAAAACACTTTCCCATTCTATACTTTAGTTCCTCACCTGTAAAATGGGACAATAACAATCCCTAAATTCAGGGCCTTATGTGAGGATTAAATAAGCTAATATGATTAATACAAAGTGCTTGGGACAGTAGGCATGTGTGTGGGTGTTGGCTGTTCCTGTCCTCACCCGGCACTGTGCACCAACTAACATCTCTGTATCCCCTACTAACGGAGGCCTCCAAGGTAGGTAGCTGTTTTGGGTTTATAGTTATGTCCACGGCACCAGGGATGTTGTGGCCCAGAACTGATCCTCTATAAATATCTGTTAAATTCATGAATTTTGGAACCTTGAGAAAGGTAACACTTTAGGTTGCGTTAGGTATCAATAGTTTATTACAGGAAGGTGTCATATACATAGAAGGTTTCCTGAATTTCCCCACATGACCTTGGCCAAGTCACTTCCCTTCCAGAACTTATTTCTCATCAGCCTTGGATTACCCTGAAGATCTTCTTAGGTAAGTTAACAAACAAGCTATTTCATTCTAGTGGTTCTCAAGGCTGGGGCATATTAGAATTACCTGGTGACTGTCTAAAACAGTACTGCTTCCAGCTACAGCAACATGCTGTACGGGTCCAACTGTATAGTATTTGGGAAAAAGTAAAACTACAGAAATAGTAAAAAAAAAAAAAAAAAAAAAATCAGTGGTTTCCAGGGACTTGGGAGGAAAGAGGGATGAACAGGAACAACAGAGGATTTTCATGGCAGTGAAATTAATTGGTGTGATCATGCAATGGTGGGTACAAGATACTCTGTGTTTGTCAAAACCCGTAGAACTTCATAGAACAAACAGTGAAATCTACTGGAAACCATGGACTCTGGTTAATAATAAGGTCTCCATATCAGCTCTGCAATTAACAAATATACCACACTCATGCAAGATGTTAGTAATAGGGGAAATTGCATAGGGGCGCTGTGCTGTGCTAAGTCGCTTCGGTCATGTCCAACTCTTTGAGCCCGCTGGGCTCCTCTGTCCATGGGAGTTTCCAGGCAAGATTACTGGAATGGGTTGCCGTGCCCTTCTCCAGGGGATCTTCTGACCCAGGGATCAAACCCGCATCTCTTACGTCTCCTGCTTTGGTAGGCAGATTCTTTACCCTAGCGCCACCTGGGAAACCCTTTAGAGCCACTATATGGTCTTTTTGGTGCTATGGGCCGATTTCCTGGAAGACGGTTTTTCCACGCACGGGGCGTGGTTTCGGGATGACTCAGGCACACTGCATTTATTGTGCATCTTGGTGGTTCTCAGTCGCTCAGTTGTGTCTCATTCTTTGCTACTCCATGGACTGTAGCCTGCAAGGCTCCTCTGTCCATGGGATTTCCCAGGCAAGTAGCTTGCCATTTCCTTCTCCAGGGGATCTTCCCAACCCAGGAATCAAACTGGCATCTGCTGCATCTACTGCTCTGGCAAGCCGATTCTTTACCACTGAGCCACCTGAGAATCCCATTGTGCACTTGATTTTTAATCTAATGCTGCAGCTGATCTGACAGGAGGTTCCAGTCTGTGGCCTGGATGTTAGGGACCCTTGCTCTACGGGAACTCTGCATTTTCCCTACAGCTCTTCTGTGAGCTCAAAACCACTCTCCAATTCAATCTACTAAATTTAAAAAATATTGATTCCCTCACACTGCTGCCAGAGATTGGTTTGGGGTGAAGCTTGGACCACTGTACATTAAAGAGTCTCCCATCATTCTAATGCACGGTGATGCTGAGAACTACTTATCTGGAAGGAACGGTCTGCAGGGATTGATGATGTAGTGGAAGAGGGTATCTGACTGTAGTGGAAGGAACGGTCTTCAGGGATTGATGATGTAGTGGAAGAGGGTATCTGACTGTAGTGTAACCATCCCAGACACTCTGAGTCTAAACCGTAATGTGTCCTTACTTGTTCATTTCTCTTTTGAGTGGGTTGTGTATTACCCACAGCTGGGTGCAACCTAAACTCTGACCCGTCATTTCCCTAATTAGACTGTGAGTTCCTGAAAGGCAGTGTGGCACATATTTGTTACTTGTGGTCCCTGCAGTTTCTGGCCAGTGCTCAGAGGGAGAAGGTCACAGTACTCACCTGGTGATTGGTTTGGGAGAGTTGGATGATGTAAAAGAGATACATGACTCTCTTTCAACATGTCTTGACATAGAATGAACAATGGACCCAACCACGTCAGGGCTGGTTTCCTCCACTTGACCACCTCCCTCCTGCTCATCAAGGATCCAAGATGTGACTGCAATTCTCCTTTTTGAAATTCACAAAACTCACTGAGCTTTTGTCTTTTGAATATGATTTCTTTCACATCTCCAGCGTGGCAAAGGGGAAAAACTCAGTCCCAGAGCTGTGCACATTTCCCTTATCTGGTATTTTCAGAAAAGCATGCCCCACATTAATTTGCAGGAGGAAATTGAAAAATGCATCCTTTTCAGCTCAAGGGATGATCTTCAGGAGTATAGGAGAATCTTTAACTAATTAGAGAGGGATGAGCATATTCGGAGGGGTCCTGAAGACAAAACACCCAGCCCAGCTCTGATGGAATCTTGCAGTGTGTAAATTGAGAGTTGTTGGGATCAGCTGGGGAAAGAGATACTTGACCACCTTGACATTTCTGTAATTGAATGTAGAGTGAGATGGAGGCAGGGGATGATAGTGTAGAGTGTCCACGATGTTTTCGTGCCAATTGAGACAATTCAGTATCTCTCCTGGCAACTGCAGGATCTGATGTGAATTTACCACTTGATAGACAAGTGAAGAGGACTGGTCTTTGAGAGACTCACATAGTCACCAAAAAAGAAAGATGCCCTCTACCCAAGCTCAATGTGATGTGGCAGCCTAGATGGGAAGGAAGTTTGGGAGAGAATGGATACATGTATACGTATGGCTGGGTCCCTTTGCTGTCCACCTGAAACTATCATGACATTGTTAATTGGCTATATTCCAACACAAAATAAAAACTTTAAAAAAAGAGCGAAAGAAAGATACCCTAACTCTGGAAATGCAAATCTATTTCAAGTGCTATCCAGACAAATACGTGGGGCAGACAGTTCAGCTCCAGGAAGCTGCCTCAACCTTCTCTTTGGATGAAATGAGACAGAAACACACCCACATGACTGAGATCTCTTCAGCCCAGACACAGGCAGGGGATAGGGAGGATAGGAGCCCTGTATTTCTGGCCAGGGGAGAAGTGATCCATTCAACCTCACCCACTGGAGAGCAGAAATATAAAATAAGGCATCTGAGGACATAGAGCTTGGCTGCCTGCACCATTTGGAGAAGTAAGATTCCAACTCTAGTCTATGGTTTCTCTGGCAGAGTGCACCGATGGTAAAAATGGTTGCATAAATGAATCAATCGAAGTGTGCATCAGAATTGTGTCCAAGGTGAAAAGTTTCTTTCTTCTGGGTGAAGCATAGTGTTCAACTACCAGCAGATAACCTGAAAAATAAGAAAATCTGCATCTACATTTATTGATATGCTTATTAACAACTGATGAATCTACATTATTCATCCTTTTGATCCACACTTTACAGAAGGGCAAGCCTGCATTTAGAGACCAGACCATGGGTCACAAAAAATATATCTGTCAAATTTAAGGACAATAGTAGGAGGCAAAAAAAGAAGCAAAGAAAATTCTCAGAATAATAGAGATTTTTTTTTTTTCAGACTGTCTTGTCCACGTAATAGGCTGATTAGGGTTTCCCAAGCACCTCAGAAGGCATAAAATATTGATAATTATGAAGTGTGTGATCTTTAAGTGTTATATGAAGCTTCCTTGGGGCACTTCTATTCTCTATCTTTGAATTTTCTTTCACCCAGTTTTGCAAGGAGATCAAACCAGTCAATCCTAAAGAAAATCAACCCTGAATATTCACTGGAAGGACTGATGCTGAAGCTCCCATATTTTGGCCACCTGATGTGAAAAGCTGACCCACTGGAAAAGACCCTGATGCTGAGAAAGATTGAAGGCAAGAGGAGAAGGGAGTGGCAGAGGATGAAATGGTTAGACAGCATCACTGACTTAACAGACATGAGTTTGAGTGAACTCTGGGAGATGGTGAAGGGCAGGGAAGCCTGGCGTGATGCAGTCCAAGGGGTTGCAGAGTCAGGCATGACTGAGAGACTAAACAAGTTCTTCTAACCATGGTTGATTTAGAGGTTCTTACCCACATGTATGTGCACACACATAACCATACATGTATGCAAATTGGTTTTATAAAAGATTTTTTTTAATGTGGACCATGTTTTAAAATACGACCAATCTAGATAGCATATTCAAAAGCAGAGACATTACTTTGCCAACAAAGGTCTGTCTAGTCAAGGCTATGGTTTTTCCAGTGGTCATGTATGGATGTGAGAGTTGGACTGTGAAGAAAGCTGAGTGCCGAAGAATTGATGCTTTTAAACTGTGGTGTTGGGGAAGACTCTTGAGAGTCCCTTGGACTGCAGGGAGATCCAACCAGTCCATTCTAAAGGAGAGCAGCCCTGGGTGTTCTTTGGAAGGAATGATGCTAAAGGTGAAACTCCAGTACTTTGGCCACCTCATGCAAAGAGTTGACTCATTGGAAAAGACTCTGATGCTGGGAAGGAGGAGAAGGGGACGACAGAGGATGAGATGGCTGGATGGCATCACTGACTCGATGGACATGAGTTCAAGTGAACTCCGGGAGTTGGTGATGGACAGGGAGGCCTGGCGTGCTGCGATTCATGGGGTCGCAAAGAGTAGGACATGACTGAGCGACTGAACTGAACTGAACTGATGTTTTAAAAAATCTTTATGTGTGTGAGTATATTGTTTAGATGCAAAATAATGGGCATGTGTTATAGAAAATTTGGAAAACTTAAACAAAAATGAAAAGGAAATTATGATGTTCTGTGACCTTCTCATTCATAAATGGGAATATCCTCATGGGAGGGGGTGGCACGCTCCCACTCTGAAACCATAGCCTGGATGTTAATTCCACTTCTCCATGCCCTTTGACAATTAAATTATAAAATGTATGTAAAAATTAGCTGCCCTTGGCATGCAGCAAATGCTCACTTAGTAGTATCTTTGGAAACACATCAAGGCACCCACATCAAAAGATGTTCATTATGGAATTAGAGTGAAATTTTAGAAATGATCAAATATTCACCAATTAAATGATTAAATAATCTTAACAACATAACAGTTGTATAGTAATACTCCCAGAAATTCCACTGTCTTGCCATATTTGACTTTCTTTCTGCCTCTACCTATAAACTGTCTGATATAGTATTAATTGGGGGAATTCAAAGAGAAAAATATTAAATCTTGGTTCTTGATACATCATAGATGTTCAGTACCTATTTGCTCCTTCCATCTGCACCAATAATTTATTGACCCAGCAATTTTCTCTTGGTTCCTTCCCTAGTGAAGTCTGTACATAAAAGACCGACTTTAAGGCTTTTTCCATTTATATTAATGAACTAAAAAGGAAACACCATACCTCCCATCACTCTCATTTTTAAATAACATTCTGGGAAGGTGGTAAATGAAATCCCATCAAGGGCATAAAATAAAATCTGACAAAAATTTTGGTCAATAGTGTGTATCTGCTTATCCCAGATTCCTAATTTATCCCTCTCTGCCACCTTCCCCTTTGATAACTGTTAGTTTGTTTTCTATGTCTATTTCTGTTTTGTCAATAAATTTATTTGTATAATTTTTTTAAGATCCCACATGTAAGTGATGTGGGATAAACAGATACATACTGCTATATATAAAATAGATAAGCAGCAAGCATCTACCATATAGCACAGGGAACTATGCTCAATATCTTGCAAAAAGTATATAATGGAAAAGAATTCGAAAGTATACAGATACACAGATAGGTAAAATCAATGATACTTCAATTTAAAACACATTTAAAAAAAAATTCAGGTCAAGTCTTTGCCTTACTTCTAAGCCATCAGCTCTGTTAGGACAGCTATTGCAATTGCAGAGTTACCCCATTTTCATTCAGTTGCAGCTGAATAAAATGTACATATATTTTAGAAGAGACCAAGAAGTGTAACCAATACTTGCTGTATCTTATCTGGATTCACACAATTCAGGACAAAAGATACACCAGACAAGGACCCTGGTCATTACTCCACACCCTTTCCCATGGATTGTGACTATTCTGGGTAGGAGTTGTTGCTGTTTGGTTACTCCAGTCATGTCCAACTCTTTGCAACCCCATGGACTGTAGCTCGCCAGGCTCCTCTCTCCATGGGATTCTCTAGGCAAGAACACTGGAGTGGGTTTCCATGTCCTCCTCCAGGGGATCTTCCCAGCCCAGGGATCGAACACACATCTCCTGCTTGGCAAATGGATTCTTTACCACTGGAACCACCTGAGAAGCTCTGTATTGGATTAGTTCAAAACAAAATGTATTTAAACTTTGTTTGGAGTCAGAGTATTTTTTTCCTACTGAAAAAAAAAAAAAAAGAGAAATAGACTGGGGTTGGATAAACAGCCCCACCCAGCCTCCTATTTTGCCTGGTGGTGTCCACCCTCTGTAACGAGAGCACCCTGAGAGCAGGCATCTCTGTGGTTGGTTCCCCACCCACAGCTTAACAGGCAGTTGAGACTCTCACCTCTGTGCAACACCAAAGGAAAAAAACACCTGTACTGTTGCCAACCTGAGAGTTAGTTGAAAGTGTGAGGAGAGCCAAGAATTACAGCCAGCAGAGACATCATATGTTCCCAGTTCTTATCTTGTAACCTGGTGTTCAAGAAGCCCCACAAGCCTTCCCAACAGAAAAGGAAATGCAAGTTTCATAAGAACATCACCTGATTCAAAAAAATCCACAATGGTGCTCATGTCAATGTTGCCTCTTCAGGAGAGAGTTTTCTCTTGGTTTCTTGTCTGTTTCTGGTATTAGAGTCTTCATACCTTTTGCCCTTCATTTCAGTAGAGAGAGAGAGAGAACAAAAGAGAGAGAGAGAGAGCTAAGGAGAAGAAAAAGGAGGAGGAAGAAAGAGAGAAAGAATGAAGGAGAAACAAATACAGTAAGTTCCCTACATATAAACCTTCAAGTTGCAAACTTTCAAACATGTGAATGTGCCCCTGAAGGCCAACTGTACTGTACATTTCAAGGTCCTGTACTGTGAGGTTTAAAAAGCTTTCTTTATGTTTTATGTTTGTTTATTTTTCATGCATTACTTGTGTGAAAGCATTATAAATCTTTTACAGTACATTACTATATAACTGATTGTGTTAGTTGTGTACTTAGGCTAACTGTTGAACTTATAAACAAATTGGACTTGGGAATGTGCTCTCAGAATGGGACTTGTTTGTGTGTATAAGGACTTACTGAATATCTTTTTAGAAACAACAAGAAGAAACTAAGAAACACATTTGGTCTAATGGGGTTGAATTTTTCTTTGAGTGTATTTTCACTTAAAAATAAAACTAGAGTGGGGGGGTGGTTCAGGGCTGACACGCTTCTAACTTTTGTGAGTTAAGTGTTAAGCTTCTAATCTAATGTCTGTGTGTCAGCAGCGATTAACTCATGATAAAATGAAAAATGCCAAGAAAACAGAGATGGCAGAACAAAGAGGAGCAATTTTAGGAGAGATACCGCTGGTGGTGGTGGACTGTTCTAATTCCAAATAGATCAGTATTGATCCCCTGAGAAGCTGACATTTGAAAACAAAGCTAAAGTAATAAAGAAGGGAGCCTGGTGTCTGAGAGGTGGATGGTTCCTGGCGCAGAGACCAGCCAATGCCCAGTCTTCAGCACGACCCAGGACTTTGTATCTGAAGAGTCTTTGTGCTGTTGGCCTTGGCAGGGATACCGGAAGCCAAAGGTAGAGCGAGCTAGGTTCTCCCTGCTCACGATCCAGGTCCTCGCCCCAGCGCGCGGGGAATGGCAGGTGATGGAGGCGGTTCCAGGCATGAGGGCGTCACCAAGGACCCTGCCACGTGCTCCTCTCCGCCCCTCGTGCAGCTCACCTGATGAATGCCATAAATTTAAAAAGCATCTTCCCTGCTTCAAGTGAATAGAGATTCTCATTTATTCCACCTTACACTGAATTTTGTATCATGGGTGGGGAGAGGAAGAGAGCGGCCCTGTCAGTGAGTTCCTTCCATCTGTTCAACATCCATCTCTGGGCCAGGGAGCAACATCCGTGTCACTTGGGGAAACAGGAGCTCCACTGCCCCGGCATCTGGAGAAAAGACACCGCCAAGACGAAGGTTCTGGAACATCTTTAATTTCCCGGCGTTCGCTACTTAATCAGCATCCAGGTCTCACCGCCAAGATTGATGAATTGCAGAGAAAGCTCACGGCTCCTGGGCTTTCGGTGCCCTGTGTGCGCTGGCAGCTGCCCCCGGCTCCTACCTGTGACCTGTGCAAAGGTTTTCTGAAATGGCCAAAAACAAATTTTCTCCACCCATTTTACTTTCTTCTCCAAGTTGGTCAGCAATGTCAATCAAGTCTGTGCACTCAGTTAGGAGCGTGAAGGCATCTGAAAACCAGACTACTTTTCTTGGAGGCCGAATGTTGCTGTGCATCCGTGGGATAAATAACCCCTGTGACTGTGTCCGGTGGGGAAGAGGGGGCCAAAGAGAAAGATGAGAAGTGAGCTGGGGTTGGGTATCAGAAGACCCTCAATGACCACTCCTGGGATTCTTTTTTAAGACTTTATTTTTTAGAGAAGTTTTAGGTTCACAGCAAAATTTCCAGGAAAGTAGGGAGATTTCCCATATCCTCCCTGCCTCCCTCCCCCACTTAAGGGTTCCTCAGCAGATGGTACATTTGTTATAACCAATGATCCACATTGATACATTAGTATCACCCAAAGTCCACAGTTAACAATAAAGTTCACTTTTAATGTTCATTCTGTGGATTTGGACAAATATATTGAGCTTCCCCACACTGCTCAATCAGTAAAGCATCTGCCTGCCATGTGGGAGAGGCCTGGGTTCAGTTCCTGGGTTGAAAAGTTCCCCTGGAGAAGGAAAGAGCAAAACACTCCAGTATTCTTGCCTGGAGAATCCCATCGACAGAGGAGCCTGGTGGGGAACAGTTCATGGGATTGCAAGAGTCCAACAGGACTCAGTTCAGTTCAGTGGCTCAGTCGTGTTTGACTCTTTGCGACTCCATGGACTGCAGCACGCCAGGCCTCCCTGTCCATCACCAATTCCCAGAGTTTACTCAAACTCATGTCCATTGAGTCAGTGATGCATTCTCTCATCCCCTTCTCTTCCTGCATTCAATCTTTCCCAGCATCAGGGTCTTTTCAAATGAGTCAGCTTTTCGCATCAGGTGGCCAAAGTGTTGGAGTTTCAGCTTCAACATCAGTCCTTCCAATGAATATTCAGGACTGATTTCCTTTAGGATGGACAGGTTGGATCTCCTTGGAGTCCAAGGGACTCTCAAGAGTCTTCTCCAACACCACAGTTCAAAAGCATCAATTCTTCAGCACTCAGCTTTCTTTAATAGTCCAACTCTCACATCCAAACATGACTACTGGAAAAACCATAGCTTTGACTAGACGGACCTTTGTTGGCAAAGTAATGTCTCTGCTTTTTAATATGCTGTCTAGGTTGGTCATAACTTTCTTTCCAAGGAGTAAGCGTCTTTTAATTTCATGTCTGCAGTCACCATCTGCAGTGATTTTTAGAGCCCCCAAAAGTAAAATTTGCCACTGTTTCCACTGTTTCCCCATCTATTTGCCATGAAGTGATGTGACCAGATGCCATGATCTTAGTTTTCTGAATGTTGAACTTTAAGCAAACCTTCTCACTCTTCTCTTCCACTTTCATCAAGAGGCTCTTTAGTTCCTCTTCACTTTCTGCCATAAGGGTGATGTCATCTGCATATCTGAGGTTATTGGTATTTCTCCTGGCAATCTTGATTCCAGCTTGTGCTTCATCTAGCCCAGCGTTTCTCATGACGTACCCTGCATATAAGTTAAATAAGCAGGGTGACAATATACAGCCTTGACGTACTCCTTTTCCTATTTGGAACCGGTCTGTTGTTCCATGTATATGTGTGTATACATATATATATATATATATATATATATATATATATATATTTATAATGATATATTGGGTATTCGTAGGTGCCTCAGTGAGGAAAGAATCCTGCTGCCAATTCAGGAGACGAGGGTTTGATCCCTGGGTGGGAAAGATCCCCTGGAGGAGGGCAGGACAACCCACTCCAGTATTCTGGCCTGGGAAATCCCATGGACAGAGGAGCCTGGGTGAGAGAGTCAATTCCTAGGCAGATTGATACGAAGTCCAGGGGTCCCCAAGGAGAGAGGGGTCTGGAGTTCTCAAGGAGGAAGAAAGGACAAATTTTTTTGTCCCTCTACATTCCTTAGGATTATATAACAATAATGTATCTTGTTTGAGGACAGTCTCTGGAAAAAACCTTCTGGCTAATCCTGTTATCTTAAGGTGAAAATTATGGGAGTAGGTCTAGTGAGGTCTTTACAACCTGCAGACATTCTTTTGATTTACTGTAATGACTAATTAGAGAGTATATAACTCCATGGCTAACACTAGCAAGGGGGTACTCTTTCTGCCCCCTTCTGATGCCTATGTCAGAAGCTTTCTCTATCTCCTTCAAACTTTAATAAAACTTTATTACACAAAAGCTCTGAGCGATCAAGCCTCATCTTTGGCCCCAGATTGAATTCTCCTCCGGAGGCCAAGAATCCTGGTGCCTTTGTGTGGTTCAGCAACAACCTTTCATGGGGAGCTACAGTCCATGGGGTCTCAAAGAATCAAACACAATTTAGTGACTAAACCACCACCACCACCACCATATACTAGTTTGTATCTGCTAATCTCAGACTCCCAAACCATCCCTCCCCCACCCCACTGCTTCTCTATTTTATACATAAGTAGTTTGCATCTCTCGATCCCATAGTTTAGGGGAGAGGAAAGGGCAATTTTTAAAAATGTAGATCAGCCTCCCCCACAAAAGGTAACATTGCTCTTTTGTTCAGCGTCTTGCCAATGGTGTTTCATCCCTTAGAAGCCATCCACTATCCTTTCAGTAACCTAGAGGACCCTGGGTGCTGTGGCCCATCTGCCTCCCTGGGTCCATTGCCCACTGTCCCTCCTCCATCCCCTGTACTCCAGTCACTCGGGCCACAGGGCTCCTCGGCTACACGTGATGCCTGCATCTCAAACCATCCCCACCTCAGCCTTTGCACTTGCTGTTCTCTCTGCCTGGCACCTTCTTCCCCCAGTTCTCCTTCTCCCCTCCCCACTTCTCTCAGTTTCTTATATCCTCCTCCCTTTCTCTCCAAGGATACACATATCCCTTGAAAAAATGGTCCCATTGTTCGGTCTCAGAAATAAACAAAGAAACAAGCAGTGTTGGCTCCCTTTCTCCCTCAGCCCCAAGGACATTATTTGGCTGAACTCCCAGACAATAATGAAGACAGGGAGGTATTTAAGCTTTGGAGTCATTTCTCTGAGGGTGAAAGAATTGGAACAGAGAACTGGAATTTGGCTAAATGCTCCACTGTGTTAAATAAAAATTAATAAGGAGTTTTATTGGACCCTTAGGGAGAATATGGCAAGTGGAATATTTCGAATGGTTTTAATTGAGGTTGATATAGGAGACACTTACAAGATAGGCAAAGGCCAGTCAGAAGCTGCCCCAGTGTTGAGAAGCAGAGAAAACTTTTGAATTTAAGATCTCAGCTGTCTTCCTTTTTCAGTGTCTGGCACTGAGTCCATTGCTTCTTTTTGCTGAGCCTCAGTTTCCTCATCTGTACAATGGAGAGACCAATACAGCATTCTCATAATTGTATTGCAATAATTAAGTGAAATAATATTGCAAATGTCTTAGTACCTTGTTTGGTATGTGGTAGACCTTAGGTAAATAATTATTATTAGCAATAGCCATATTATTTCTATTGCTATCACAACGATTATTATTATTGACAAAGATCACATGGTAAATATTTGCCATGTCTGGGCTTTTAATTCAGATTTCCTTATTATCAGCCTTTGATTTTTTTCCCTGCTATACAGGTAAAAATCAAATAAAATCAGCTTTCTTTGGGTCTCTATCATGGATTTTTAAACCATCTTGTTTATTATATAAATAAGAGCAAGAATTAAGAAATGAATCAATTGAGCAGACAGTAAGAAAGCAAAACTGGGGACTTCCTTAGCGGTCCAGTGATTAGGACTTGGCGTTGTCACTGCTGAGGGCATGGGTTCAATCCCTGGTCATGGACCTAAAATCCCAAAGGCTGAGTGGCACAGGCAAGAAAGAAAGCAAAACAGCTACCAAGTTCTGCTCTCTGTATGGCAGTAACCTGGATTTTAGCATTTGGAGGGCAGCATCATTTCAGAGTTGTTGATGGAGAGTCTCAGGAAGTTTTAACCCCTTGGGGGTCTGCCAGAGTTGCTCTATGTGAGTTGACCAATCCTTTACTTTTGGGAGGTGCTTTTCTACTTGCATCTCTCTGGGGAACCATCTGAACCCATGTAGATGATCCCACAAAGGGGAATGGATTTAGCTGATAAAAGCTGCAGTGGGAGCAGGTTGAGAATGAACAACTCAGCACTAAGCACTGATGACTGGAAATTGATGGAAGGGGCATCTGTGCCCTCGGGATGATGAAGCCACTGTTAATCAGTGACATTCATCAGGAACACTCATGAATGTTCCTACAGCATTGCACTTATAGGAAACTTTCTGGAACAGAGAGAAAAGGCAACTCTTTTTTTTAATGTATCTTTTTTAAAATTGAAGTGAAGACATTTTCCAATGTTGTGTTAATTTCTGCTCTACATCAAAGTGATTCAGATATATCTACTGGGCTTCCCAGGTGGTGCTTGTGGTAAAGAATCTGCCTGCTAATGCAGGAGACATAAGAGACCTGGGTTCAGTCCCTGGGTCAGGAAGATCCCCTGGAGGAGGGCATGGCAACCCACTCCAGTATTCTTGCCTGGAGAATCCCATGGACAGAGGAGCCTGGCGGGCTACAGTCCATGGGGTCGCAAAGATTCAGACACAACTGAAGTGACCTAGCAGCATCCTGTCTTTTCTATTATGATTTATCACATGATATTGAATACAGTTTCCCATGCTATACAGTAGGACCTTGCTCTTTATTGGTTCTGTATATACTAGTTTGCATCTGCTAATCCCAAATTCCCTATCCCTCCCTCAGCCCCCTGCTCCTTGGAAACTACGTCTCTTTTCTATGTCCAAGGGTCTGTTTCTATTTCTATAGACAGGTTTGCCTGGGTCATATTTTAGATTACACATATAAGTGATATCATATATTTGTCTTTCTGACTGGCTTCAATTAGTATGATAATCTCTAGGCCCATCCATTTTGCTGTAGATTGCATTATTTCATTTTTTTCATGGCTGAGTAGTATTCCATTATGTGTATATATACCACATCTTCTTTATTCATCTGTCAGGGGACATTTAGGCTTATCTCATGTCTTGGCTATTGGGAATAGTGTTGCTATGAACATGAATGTGAACGTGAAAGTCGCTCAGTTGTGTCCAACTCTTTGTGACCCCATGGACTATACAGTCCATGGAATTCTCCAGACCAGAATACTGGGGTGGGTAGCCTTTCCCTTCTCCAGGGGATCTTCCCAACCCAGGGATCGAACCCAGGTCTCTCACATTGCAGGTGGATTCTTTACCAACTGAGTCACAAAGGAAGCCCAAGGATACTGGAGTGGGTAGCCTATCCCTTCTCCAGTGGATCTTCCTGACCTAAGAATTGAACTGGGGTCTCCTGCATTGCAGGCGTATTCTTTACCAACTGAGCTACCAGGGAAGCCCTGATGAACATAGGGATGCATATATCTTTTTGAATTACAGTTTTGTCTGGATATATGCTCAGGAGTGGGAATGCTGGATCATACGCAAATTCTATTTTTAGTTTTTGGAGGAGCCTCCATACAGTTTCCCATAGTGGCTGCACCAACTTATATTTCCTCCAAGGGGGGAAGTGGGTTCCCAAGAAAGGGGAATTCTTATAAAAATGTGACAAGAAGGACAACAGCGCTGAGAATACATATTACCCATTTGCAGGGTGTTCCTCTATGTACTTATATGTCTCTAATTCTAAAATTGTATGTAGAAGACAACTCGTGATTCAATCATGATCACGTTTGGAGTTTCCCCCTGCGTTTTCATGGTTTTGTACATCCCTACTGCAGTCTGCTTGGTTCTTTCTACAGATATACGTATGAGAGCTTGGGCACAAGTGGTGAGTGTTATTCTGACTTTCCCAAAGAGATGTGCGTTTGTTCTCAGATCTGAAAACAAACACAGCCATCAGGAAAGCATCATCTCTGGCTTAGTTTTCCTTCCCTTCTCTGTCCTCACCGAAGTAACACAGGAGGAGGAAGGGAGAGAAAACCTCAGTAACCTTATTTAACTGGGAGAACCATTGGGAATATGAAGGCGAGTTTCACCCTACATCTTACCCTGGTGCTTGAAAAAGATATAATGCTTGGATTTCCCTGGTGGTTCAATGGCTAAGAATCTGCCTGCCAATGCAGGAGATACTGGTTTGATCCCTGGTCCAGGAATATTTCACATGCCACAGAGCAACTAAGCCCCTGCACCACAACTCCTGCCTGCCTTGGAGCCCCTTCTCTGCAGCGAGAGAAGCAACTGCAATAAGAAACCTGCGCACCACAACTACAGAGCACCTCCTGCTCGTCACAGCTAAGGCGAGCCTGCATGCAGCAACAAAGACCCAGCACAGCCAAAAATAAATAAATACAATAAATTAATTTAAAAAATTAAAGCTGCCCTCCCCCAAAAGAAAAAAAGAAAGAAAAAGATGTAATGCTCACCAAAGAACCTCACACGACAGCAGTCTCTTTTGAAGTGGTCAGCAATTAAATTGAAGCCACAAAGACTTTGATTCTAGATGTTTTCCTGGCTCTTCCAAGAATTCTCACGTCAGAATCCCTTCTCAAATTCCCGGAAGACTCCTAAAGAAATGAACATCTGCCTTGTGAGTTTAGTCAACACATTCACATTTGTTGAATATCTATTCCCCCGATTAACTTACAGACTAGCTGTCTGCTCCTTGCGAGTGGAAGAATTGCCTAGAGGAATGGGGACGCTGAATGGATTGGTTTTGATGTGAACTGCAACTGAGAGAAAGTTCCAGAGAGCCTCAACTCGCTCCTTTGAGAGGTGCGAGGGTTTTGGCTTGCTGGGGAGATTTTGTTTGGGTTATTATGAGAGGGAGTTATGTTTCTAAGCAGCACTTTATTTCTTTATTTTTGGCTGTGTTGGATCTTCGTTGCTGCACAGGCTTTTCTCTCGTTGCAGTGCACAGGCTTCTCATTGCGGTGGTTTCTCGTTGCAGAGCACAGGCTCTAGGGAGCATAAGCTTCAGTAGTTGTGGCGAGCAGACTTAGCTGCTCCGCAGCATGCAGGATCTTCCTGGATCAGGGATCAAATCTGTGTCCTCTGCATTGGCAGCTGTATTCTTTAACACTGAGCCACCATGGAAGCCCTTGATGTGAACAACTTTTAAAGTCTTTGTTGAATTTGTTCCAATATTGCTGCTGTTTTATGTTTTGATTTTTGGGGCCGCAAGGCATGTGGGATCTTAGTTCCCTGACCAGGGATCGAACCTGCACCCCCTGCATTGGAAGGCAAAGCCTTAACCACTGGACTGCCAGGGAACTCCCTAAGCCACCCTTTACAATGGAAGGGAAGAGGGTACTTGAAGGCTGTCACCCTGTAACTTCTCACTGGTGATTTCTGGTCTACAACTGACTCTCAAAACATCCACATTTGGTGGTGAAAGAACCTATCACTCCTGTTTCTGCGTTTAACCAGGTCCAGCCCACTGGTTGTAAACAGGTCCATCTAGCAAGGCTACTGTTAAAATTGCACAGCCATGATTGATATCTCAACTTTCCAAAAGTAAACTTAGGGATCCATTGGGTGGGCAGGTCTTGATATCTGGAAAAGGAATAGAAAATCTCTTTCATTCTGATGATGTATCTGGTCACTTACATTTATGCCTCTAGCAGCATTTGAAAAGAATAAGAATGTCTTTCATGAAACAAAAGCTGGGAAACACTTTGTGACCCTTTCTCATATAAATAATTCACTGTTAATTGATTCCAGGGTCACTCCTGAAACTGGTGTGCTAAGTTGCAATACAGGGTGATGCCCAGCAGAAAGTGATAATGGCGTGGATATTTATTCCCATTCACCCTTACAGGTTATAAGGAAGAGGTGACCCAGGGTCCTTTCAATTCATCTTGGAATAAATCCTAGATGGATATTTAAAGGAGCGGTGAGTACTGTGCCCTCTATTTTCCAGATAAAGATGAAGAATCTATCATTTTAGTTTAACAAGGACTTATTTATTCTATATTCTGTTTTCATTAGAAGCTAACATCTGCTTGGCTAAAATGCCTCACTCTGAGATGTGGTATCACCATTGAAGTGTCCAGCGGACAAAAGAGTGTGATTAAAGGGTCACATGACCCAGGCCTCAGGCCGATATAGGGATTTCAAGATGGGCATTTGTCATGATCTCAAAAGCAGTCCATGGATGGAGGAGACTGGTAGGCTGCAGTCCATGGGGTCGCTAAGAGTCAGACACGACTGAGCGACTTCACTTTCACTTTTAACTTTTCACTTTGATGCATTGGAGAAGGAAATGGCAACCCACTTCAGTGTTCTTGCCTGGAGAATCCCAGGGACGGGGGAGCCTGGTGGGCTGCCGTCTATGGGGTCGCACAGTCGGACACGACTGAAGTGACTTAGCAGCAGCAGCAGCAGCAAAAGCAGTCATTATGCATGAGTGCATAATCAATGTAATTGTAAGTATTAAAATACAACACAATTTGTCTATGCTTTTTTCATCTTTCAATATACAAATGGGAATAAATTATGCCTGGCCCTAGCTATTTCTCAACCACCAGAAGACCTGTGTTCTCTATTGCTCATCTCGTCCAATCCATTCCTCTCCCCCAAATCAATTGACATGCTTTTTAAAATTTATTTATTTATTTATTTGGCTGCACCTGATCTTAGTTGCAGCACTTGGGATCTTCAGTTGTAGCATTCAAACTTGTAGATGCAGCATGCAGGATCTAGCTCCCTGACCAGGGATCAAACCTGGGCACCTGCATTGGGAGTGGGGAGGCTTAGCCACTGGACCACCAGGAAAGTCCCTGACATCCTTAATATATAGGCTTTTGTTAAAATTATCTCCTTTCATGCATTGGAGAAGGAAATAGCAACCCACTCCAGTGTTCTTGCCTGGAGAATCCCAGGGACGGGGACCCTGGTGGACTGCTGTCTATGGGGTCTCACAGAGTCAGACATGACTGAAGTGACTTAGCAGCAGCAGACCTATCATAAGATTAAGGAAGCAATTAATCATAACTTACTTTTTATTGAATCCCAATCTTTGGTCTCTGATTGTCAACTCAATGAGGGCTGCATTTCAATTATTTTATTTTATTGTAGTAGCCCAATGAATAAAAAGAAAAATGGCCCCTGACATCTTGGATAGACCTTGCTGTTCTCTTATAAAACACAGATACATTCACAGGTCATGGACATTCAGAGAAACCCACTCTGTTACCAGGGTGGACTGTGACAAGACCACACCTTAATCTTATCCAAACGCAGACAAACACAAACCCCTGCCAATCCACAGATCAGAAATATCTTCCTCTCCTGAATGACGCCAAGTCCCAGTGCATGACTTTCTCTGGTCATTTCCCCATCTGATACTCTCAGCTACTGAGGTTTACTTAATGTGAGCAGATTGAATCTCTATCCCTGTTTATTGTTCTCTGGATTTTTATTACTTTTCTTCCCCTGAGATTGACCATAGCAACCTCTTGCTTTATATGGTCCAGTCACACTGACTGTCCTCTGATCTTACAATGTGCCTGCTCATTCCTGCCTTGAAAATCCCTTAGATATGAGATGACTTTAAAGCAAAATTGTTGTTGTTGTTTAGTTGCTAAGTCATGTCCAAGTCTTTCTGTGACCCCCATGGACTATAGTCTGCCAGGCCCCTCTGTCCATGGGATTTCTCAGACAAGAATACTAGCGTGGGTTGCCATTTCCTTTTCCAGGGGATCTTCCTCACTCAGGGGTTGAACCCTAGTTTCCTGCATTAGCAGGCAGGTTCTTTACCACTGAGCCACCATGGAAGCCCCTTAAAGCAAAATAGATGTATATAAAACATGAATCCAATAACCACTGCATGCTGTCTGCTTACGAGCGCTTGGAGGAATGTGCACTGATATGATAGCATCAGCTCATTTTCGGATAATATAAAAGCAGTCTCAGTTTTTCCCCACCTGTTCCGTTTAAGTGCTAGAAGTCCTAGGTCCCAAGACCCTGCTCAGTCTGAGTTAACTAGGACAGGTGACCACTCTACATGGAATCCTTACAACAGCCTTACTAGGTGGGAGTCAGGACTGTCCCATTTGACAGATGGGACTACTGGGCTTAGAGAGGTTAAATGAATTACTTAAGTGCCCCACCCTCAGTCAGCTAGTGATACAGCTTGGTCTTAATGTCCTTCTACTGTAATCTCCCCCAGGCAGGTTTTCTGAACTACTTGTTTGGAATCTACCTTGTGCGTGGATGTTTTAATTTATTTATTATTTTTGCTACACTGGTTATTCCTTACTGTACAGGTGTTCTCTAGTTGTGGCAAGTGGGGGCTACACTCTACTTGTGGGGAACGGGCTTCTAATTGCAGTGACTTCTCTTGTGGAGCTTGGTAGCTCTAGAGTGGACTCAGTAGTTGTGGAGCATGGGCTTAGTTGTCCTGAGATATATGGAATCCTCCCAGACCAAGGTTTGAACCTGTGTCCCCTGCTTTGGCAGATTCTTAGCCACATTCTTGGATCATCAGGGAAGTGGAAGTCCCACATTAAAAAAAACAAGTGTCCCAGCTGGCTCTAACACATAACTCCTTAAGGGCCATTGCCATAGAGTTAAAAACACAGACTCCAGTTGACCTGCTTCAGATGGCATCCTGGGTACGTCCCCAGTGGGCTGCATAGCATCTCTGTACCTCAGTAGCCCTGTCTGTAAGAAAAGGATAACTATAGCACTTATCTCATAGGGCTGGTTAGAGAATTCAGTAAGTGGGCAATAAGTAGGCAAGTTTAAGGCTATCAGAGCAGTGCTTGGTAAACAGTAAGTGCCGGGCAAGTGCACGGCAATTATAAGATAATAATCTTTGAAATGAAAGAAAGTAATGTAGTACACAGATTCAAATCCCAGAGGACCTGTATTACTCATTTTCAGACCAAATATTATTAAAGCTTAAAACATGGTCATGGACTCAAATAGCAGTTGCTCCCTTGGCACTTCGGACAGGACGTTCACGCTGCCTTGAAGAAATTGAAGTCGGTGGCTTGTGCTGCTGCTCTCATTAATTTTAATACAGACACGACTACCTTCTCATCCAAACTGTGAAACATAGATTTTCATTTAGTTCCATGGGTTCCTGCAGGACTGAGGCAACACGCTGGAAAATATATCAATTAGGCTTATTTCCCAGGAAGAAATACGGAGCACCTGCAAATGATCCAGGGCAGAAGCCCTAGCTGTGAAGGTGACCTGAGGACTTGCAGAGCTTAATGAGAGATGCTGGGGGATGCAGAGCATCCCTTTCCTTACAAACACATGTTCTTGCTCGGAGGTGATGCGTGAACTCCAGAAAGGCTTCTTACAGGATTAGAGAAGGTGGTTTGAGAGGAGTCTAGTAACTTTCCCTCAAGTTATAAGTTGCTCCACACACCCCAGCTCCTTGAAATGGACAATGCATTCGGTATCTGTGGTGGACATGATGGATGCTTCTCTTGTCCTCCTTGTACGTGTGATAAGTCGCTTCAGGTGTGTCTGACTCTTTGAGATCCTATGGACCTGTAACCCACAAGGCTTCTCTGTCCATGGAATTCTCCAGGCAAGAATACTGGAGTGGGTTGCCGTGCCCTCCTCCAGGGGATCTTCCCAACTCAGGGATAGAACCCATGTTTCTTACACCTCCTACATTGACAGGCAGATTCTTTACCACTAGCACCACCTGGTCCTCTCTAAAAGTGAAAGTGTTAGTCATTCAGTTGTGTCCAGTTCTTTGAGACTCCATGGACAATAGTCTGCCAGGCTCCTTTGTCCATAGATGTCTCCAGGCAAGAATACCGGAGTGGACTGCAATGCCCTTCTCCAGGGGATCTTCCCAATTCAGGGACTGAACTCAAGTCTCCCTCATTGTGGGCAGATTCTGTACCATATGAGCTACCTGGGAAGCCCTCCTTACTCACAATAAAAATTTACTTCATGCTTTTGTGTCTTTCTGTTTAATTTCCTCCCCAGTGAAAATTTAAACTTAGATTTTTATGAAGGTTTGCTGAGCAGAGTTCACCTTGCTACCTCTTTTAAAACAGGCAGTAGTGGAGAATGTACTGAATTTATTGAAATAATTATGTTTTAAGAGAGACTTGACAAATCTGGCTATTAAAGATTTTGCTTTCTGTTCTTGTTGCATTTGGATTTTTAGAAAGATATTTTTGTTCTTACTCTTTTGGCTCCCCTCCCCCTGCCCTTGCCAGGGGAGAACTCTGAATGTCAAAGGGTAAGTGGCTTAGACATGGTTGGAGGCTGGGGAACAGAAAGGTTCCAAATTCAGGCATTTCTGGAAACATTTGTAGATTATTTCAAAGTGAGGTAGAAACACAAGAACCTTTTGATCTCATTTTTCTAGGGTGGGCTTCAGAGAGATAATCTGGTTCTGGTTGTGCATTGAAAGAGTATCTCTGGATTCCATGCCCTGGCAGGTGGTATGGGGTACAGAGAGGCTTCTCTGAAAAGGTCCCCTCCTACACTGTTGGTAGGAGTATAAGTTGGTACGGCCACTGTGGAAAGCAATATGTAAGTTCCTCAAAAATCTAAAACTAGAATTACTATATGATCCACCCATCCTACTCCTGGGCATATCCAGAAAAAACTCTAATTCAAAAAGATACATGTACCTCAATGTTCATGGCAGCACTATTCACGATAGGCAAGACGTGGAAGTAACCTAAGTGTCAATCAACAGATGAATGGATAAAAAAGATGTGCTGTGTGTATGTATATATATATATATATGTATATACATAGTAGAATATGTATATATAGAGAAAGTGAAAGTGAAGTCACTCAGTCGTGTCCGACTCTGCGACCCCATGGACTGCA
The DNA here is from genome assembly GCF_003369695.1 of Bos indicus x Bos taurus. Taxonomy (NCBI): domain Eukaryota; kingdom Metazoa; phylum Chordata; class Mammalia; order Artiodactyla; family Bovidae; genus Bos; species Bos indicus x Bos taurus. Next base: position 23,566,463 of record NC_040092.1, on the reverse strand, counting down.
GTCTACCAGGCTCCTCTGTCCATGGGATTTTCCAGGCAATAGTCCTGGAGTGGATTGCCATTTCCTTCTCCAGGGGATCTTCCCAATCCAGGGATCGAACCTGGGTCTACCGCCTTGTAGACAGACGCTTTACCATCTGAGCCACCAGGGAAGTTGAATATTACTCAGCCATGAAAAAGAACAAAATAATGCCATTTGCAACAACATGAATGGGATTATAGATTATCATACTAAGTGAAACAGTCAGAAAGAGAGAGACAAATACCATATGATATCACTTGTATATGAAATCTAAAACGTGGCACAAATGAACCTACCTATGAAGAAGAAACAGACTCACAGACATAGAGAACAAACATGCTTGCCAAAGTGAAGGGGTAGGTGATGGCTGGATAGGTACTTTGGGATTAGCAGATTCAAGTAGAATTAGCAGATACATATAGAATGATAGCAGCGAGGACCTACTGTATAGCACAGGGGACTATCTTCCATATCCTGTGATAAGGCGTTATGAAAAAGAATGTGTATATAGGTATAACTGAATCATTTTCTGTACAGCAGAAATTTACACAGTATTGCAAATCAACTATACTTGAATAAAAAAAAACTGGTTTTTTTTTTTTTTTAATATGCTTCCCTGGAGGCATTGATTGTTTCTGCCTCTGGTGTCTCCACAAAGCACTGGTGTGGCTTTTCCCTTCTGCCCTTCACTCCCCTCCACATCCCTCTTTAAGGTAGAGGGCCATTGGTATTTTATTTAGAGAATCTCTGAAAACATGTGGCTAGAGAACCAATGAGGAAAGCATGAAGCTCCAGTTCCGATGTTCCACCTCTCTGGCTCTCCGACCCCTCTTCCAGACTAAAGCATGTCCCAAGCTGGGTTCTCATTCCTTACCCTCTCAAAGTATATCTCTTTCAGTCTGAAAGTGAGCATCTTCCATGGTGTCTTTTGTAAGGATAAATCCTGGGAAGTGTTAGCGTTATAATGAAGTAAGTCAGTTCTTCAAAAAGTAAGCAAGATTCTTTAAGGGGAGGTTTTCAAGAGGCATTAACATTAAAGTGTTTTGTGAATCTCTAAATGGGAGGGGTGAAGTGTAAGGTTTTCCAAAGTTATTATCTTCCTGGACACATACTCCTGGACTGTTTCATAAGACATAAATACTTTCCTGTTCTTTAACTTTATTTTATTTTTTTATCAACATTATCATTTAACACTCACACTGTTCATCAGGCTCTCAGTGTGTGCCAGACCCTGTTCTACGTACCGGAGGTTAATCCAACCATCAACACATCAAATAAAGACTATTCTTCATGAGTTTACATGCTGGAGGGGGGAAATACATTCTGTAGGAGGGAATGAAAAGTGATTAGAAGAAAAATAAATCCAAGTAAACAAAGAGAGCTATAGAGATGGACATGGAATATTTTGTATATTTTTCCTTTTATACATTTTAAAACTCTTGATGGTGGAAATAATAAAACTAGAGAAGAAAATGTTGTGAATGTTCATGGGCTTATTCACCATTTATCAACTTCTGAGTAATCTCATTTTCTTTTCTGGTGTATTTTAAAATACATTACAAACACCAATCTACTTTCAATAACCAATGCCTTAGTGTATATATCTAATAAATGATGACTTTGGAGGCACAATTACAAAGCCATTATAACCCTTAACAACATTAAAGGGATTCTTTAATGTTGTCTAACATTCAGACAGTGTTTCTTAAATTTACTGATTGCCTTCAAATGTTCTTATAATAGCCAGTTTGCTTGAACTGGCATTAAAAAAAAATGTTGCATTTAGTTGGCATCTCTCCTAAGAGTCTTGTAACCTGTAAGAAGTTCCCTTCCCTCTTTTTCTCTGGAGGCTTGATTAGATTGCATTGACGTCTTTCGGCAAGAATATTTCACTGGTTGTGTTTGCACTTCCTGCCACGTTGCGCGTGCAGGCAAATGTTTTGGTGGGCCAGTGGGGTCCAGCGGTGCCATCTTTAACCATCTCACATTAAGTGGGCTCGGCATTGATGGTTCTGATCTAGATAAGTCTTTCCGAATGATGACTTTCTAATTCCAGTATGTCTTCTTCACGATTAGCTGGAAATGTTTCTGTACAGAAGATACTTTCCCTGTTTTTCATTTTGTTTATCACCTGTAAATTAGGAATATGCATAGGACCAGTGTTGCAACTAATTCTGAGGATTACTTTCTGAATTCACTGCAAAGGCAAAAATCTGTTACAGTAAGAATTACTCCTGGAGGCCAACACAGTCTTAATATCATTAAACTCATGACACTTAGAAACACAAAGTCAAGATGTAACACAAAACTTACTCTTTTCTCATTGGAGCTGAGGAACAAAGCTGTAGTGGGGGCAGAAATTCTGGAGATTTTTCCCTCTGTAAGAAAACATACTAAAATCTGAAGAGGTTAAATGTGTGTATGTATGTGTGTATGTACCCTCATGGGTTCCTGAAAGGATTACAAGAAATAGTGCTCTTGGGACTTCCCTAGCGGTCCAGTGGTTAAGAATCTGTGTTCCCAATGCAGGGGGCCTGGGTTCCATCCCTGGTGAGGGAAATAGATCCCACATGCCACAGCTAAGACCCAATACAACCAATTGTTTTTTAAAAGTTGGAGAAAAAAAGAAAGAATGCACTTGTCCATGTTTAAAAGATATAAGCTCTCTTTACTGTTTGTCACCTGGCTCATCGCTCTTCAAAAGGTACCCCCAACTTTTTACAGGTGAGTTTCCTCATCCTCAGGCATAGCCTCATCTCTTCTAAGTTTCAGCATCTTTGACCTTACCTTCTGTCTTCTTTCCCTGCTCCAGTTCCAAGGATCAGTGGAAGTCCTCCCTAGAAAGGTGCCTGCCCCCCTACCCCAGCTGGCTGGGTATCACCAGCTCCTACAGCACTGCACGCATCCATGTGTTATCTCCGCTCCTAAACAGGCTGTGGCTTCTTTATGTCACGATGTCTTCCAGGTGTCTTGTGTAGCTCAGATATGAAAAATGAGTTCAAAATCCTGGTCCTCAGGCATAACTGATTGATTACCTCCTTGCCAAATTTGCATGAATTGATTCTCTTCCAGAGACTATTACTAACATTGGATAATACCTCTACTTTCTTTTCTCTTTTTTTGGCCCACATGGAACGTAGGATATTAGTTCCCTGACAAGGAGTCAAACCTATGCCCCCTGCATTGGAAGCACAGAGTCTTTTTTATTTTTTTAATAATTAAATATTTATCTTTGGCTTATGCTGGATCTTCATTGCTTTCGGGGACTACTCTCCAGTTGCGGTGTGCAGGTTTCTCATTGCGATGACTTCTTTTCTTGTGGAGTATGGGCTTTAGGGCACACGGGCTTCAGTGGTTGCAGCGCACAGGCTCAGGCGTTGCAGCCTGTGGGCTCTGGAGCACAGGCTCAATAGTTGTGTTGTCGCATGGTCTTAGCTGCCCCTCGGCATGCGGGATCTTCCTGGCTCAGGGACCAAACCCATGTCTCCTGCATTGGCAAATGAATGCTTTACCACTGAGCCACCAGGAAAGCCCAGCACAGAGTCTTAACCACTGGACCATCAGGGAAGTTCCAATACCTATCCTGTCACTGTCTACTATCAAAGTAGACTATTATGGAGATAATCAGTCATTTTAGATGTATTTAATGTTTCTGTCATTATTTACTTGACGCTAATGATGATTAATATGCATTTTGTTTGCTATGAGATTATTTGTATGTGTTTTAGCATATCTGTGTGATGCCTAAAGGCTTTTAGAAAAAGGTTTTTGTTTTTGTTTTAGCTGCAGTGTGAGACTTGCAGGATCCTAGTTCCCAAATCAGGGATGGAACTCAACACTCTCTGCTGTGGAAGCATGGACTCCTAACCATTGGATCACCAGGGAAATCTCCAAACATCACATTTCAGTAAAAAGTCATCCTTGACCCACCTTTGATAGAATAGCAACTCTCCTCCTCACTTACCAGCACGCTTTATCATACTTAATCTTTATTTTTCTTTAAAATTGATTGCTATTTGACGTATATTTCCTTGCTCGCATTCCGTGAGAGCAACAGGGATTCTCTATACTGTGGTATTCCCAGGCAGCACTAGTGGTAAAGAATCTGCCTGCCAGTATAGGAGATGTGAGAGTCCAGGGTTCGATCCCTGGGTCAGGAAGATCCCCTGGAGAAGGGAATGGCAAGAGAAGGGAATGGCAACCCACTCTGGTATTCTCACCTGGAAAATCCCATGGACAGAGGAACCTGGCAAGCTACAGTCCATGGGGTCACAAAGAGTCAGACGTGACTGAGCAACTGAGCACAGTACCCTGGGATTCCTAACCCCTGGAACAGTGCCTGGCACTTGGCAGGAATTCAGATCAAGGTTGAATAAAGAAAAACACATGAAAAATATTTCTGAATGGAAAGGACATTATCTCCCACCTCTGGGAAAAGAGATTGCTTAGATGGTTAAGTAGCTAATTCTCAATTGTAGTTTTCTTATGCATTCATTTCTTGAGATTGATACATTGATATATTGAGATAATACATGGGCTGTGCAGAAAATAATATTATTGTAAATAATTGTTGAATGTGTCAAATAGCCCTTTCTGGTTAAACTAACAGGGGCAAATTTTCTGACTCACTGAGATAACTACAACAAAATAAAGAAAAAATTGATACAATGTGAGAGTACTTGAAGGGAAACTCAGAAAGCCTGTGAGTCTGTTTCTGTTTTGTAAATAAGCTTATTTGTATCATTTTTAGACTCCATCTATAAGTGATTTCATATGGTGTTTGTCTTTATCTGACTTATTTCACTTAATATGATCAACTCTAGGTTTCCCTAAAATTACTGTCACAAGGTAATTTTAGGGAAAGGATTAAAGAAATGAACCAGCTGGAAAAATCAACTACAGCCATTTATTTATTCTTGGCCTCACCACATGGCATGTGAGATTTTAATTCCCTAACCATGGGTCCAACCTGCTCCCCTTTCATTGGAAACAAGGAAACTTAACCACTGGTTCTCCAGGGAAGTCCCTACAAGCATTTTTAAAATTCTTGTATGTTCCTGCTTACAAATCAAATTCCAGGAAGAGTTTTTGACTTATTTCAGACAGATCACAGTTTCACCACCTGTGGGAGTGGGAGTTATTCTCAACATTAACGAACCCACCAAGATTTGACATAATATTTCCCAGGCGAGAGAATCCTCTGAAGAGAAAAGCAAAATCTACTACATACTGTCCTCTCCCTAAAATCAATAGGTGACCACAATATTAAAAGACTTGTGAATCAAAACCAGGGTGATGACCTGTTTCTGTATTAAATAAGACCACACATATTTTCTTGTTCCTATATTAAATAATACTCAAAACAAGCACAAATGATCTTTCTTCTTGCTCCAAGGAATACTCGAGTCAGAATGAAACTGTAAACAAGCTAAAATATCCTGCTTACCATGATTTACAGTTTTCTCATCATGACTCTATTAAAAACTTTGGTCCTTGTGATGACAAATTCCAAACTAATCCCTACTCTTTTCCTGCCTTGTAAGACCTACCCAAAAATGACCCAGCCTAGGCCATAAAACTCTACCAAAATGATCCCTTGACTGTTTTTCCTTCTATACTAATATGGCTGTCAAAATGGTGGTCCCTGACTTCAGTGAGAATAATGGATATATCTGTATATATAATAATGTACATCAGATAGATAATGATGTACTCTTGATCAACTTAGCTTGGTTGATTAACAGGTTTTTCTAATGGCTATCTTATGAGGTTTGCTTCACATACAGAAGCTCAAAGGTACTAGACAAGAAAGCAAAGATGAATACTTTTAAGTAAAGTTATCTCTTCCTCAGTTTTATCAAAGTACAAGAGAATGTATCAGCAGTAAATTCCTCAAAACATTCTTAGACCAGCTTCTGCACGCCACCTGTAAGCACCAAATCACACTCCTTTGCCAATTTTAAAACTCATGGAACAGACTCTTTTGCCCTGAGTGGAGCCTGAAAGTATTAAAGGACTCACCATGTAAAAGTATAGAGTGGAGAAAGTGGGGTTGTATCATTTGGACAAGTCTAGAATGGCTTCCCTTGGAAAAGGCAATGGCACCTCACTCCAGTACTCTTGCCTGGAAAATCCCATGGATGGAGAAGCCTGGTAGGCTGCAGTCCATGGGGTCGCGAAGAGTCAGACACGACTGAAGCGACTTAGCAGCAGCAGCAGCAGAACGGCTTCCCTAGTGACTTAGAGGAAAAGAATCCACCTGCCAAGGCAGGAGACACAGGTTCAATTCCTGATTCAGGAAGATCCTCTGGAGAAGGAAATGGTGTCCCACTCCAATATTCTTGCCTGGGCAATCCCATGAACAGAAGAGCCTGGTAGGCCACAGTCCATGGGATTGCAAGGAGATGGACATGACTTAACGACAAACAACAAAAACAAAGAATGTTTGGGGCAAGTTACCATAAAGAATAATCTTAGAGTTTCAAAAAACTCACAATTGGTGTGCAGTGGACACACACTTTGGATGAGGAAGTCAAGTGCATCTGTGGGGTTGTCTATTAAAGACCTAGTTTGCAGTGTTAGGGTGACCAACTGTGGATGGTATGGTCTTAGAACTGAAAAATCCTGTATCCTGGGAAAACTTCCATTTCCAGACAAATTTGAATTACTGGTCACTAAAAATTCTAAAATCATCAGTATCTCTCAGTAAAAGAACAATGAGCAAGAAGGATCAGTTCTTATATTCAGGTACCCAGATCCCTTGAGGCCAAGAGCATAGGCATTCACAGACTTGATAAGTTCCCAACATTATTAGATGGATATTTAAAAATCTATGACTTGGGAACTTCCCTGGCAGTCCAGTGGTTAGGACTCCATGCTTCTACTGCAGAAGGCATGGGTTCCATCCCTGGTTGGGAACTAAGATCCTGCAAGCCACTGGGCATGGCAATATAATAATAAATTAATTAAAAAATAAAAATCTGTGACTGATCATTTTATCTCAAAGACCATGAAACAACCTTAGCTTCCGCCTCTCATCCCTGTGCAAGGTTAGAAGACTAAGCCAGCAGCATCAGTACTTTGGGAAAAGCAGATCTTCCTACAAAGCATCTCATCAGCCTTATATTTTCCCTCGTTAAACTTAACCCAGAGTAATAACTCACCTCCTCTGCCATGGAAATGTCTGAGAACCATTCTTTATCATCACCAGTAGAAACCCCCAGATCCCAACTGTGAAGGGCAGGGAAACCTGCACAACTAAAGCCACTTATCATCACACAGGTGGGATGTTGGCTGGTCTATGACAAATGAGACCTGCACTGTGGACCTTGAGGTTTGTTTGTTTACTTCCATCCTACAGATTTCTCTCATTATCAGTGCACTTTATCATGAGAGAAATCCTCAGTATTCTTCTGAGGCTCAAGACTTGCCCTGACATATATTTTAATCCAAGGATGAGGCCTGCGGTTCTCATCCTTGGCTGTACATTTGAATCACCCGCAAAGTTTTTGTTAGTTAGTGTTGTGTCAACTGTTGTTTCAACATTCTTGTTTCAATACTGACGGCTGGATCTTATTCCCGGAAAGATGGGTTCAAACAAAAAAAAAAGAAAGAAAGAAAATGTGAGTCCATGTTTCTGGGGGAAGGTCAGTATTTTTTAACATTCCTGAACTGAAGCCAGGATGGTGAAGCATTAGATTGTTGCCGTTGTTGTTCAGTTGATAAGTCCTGTCTGACTCTTTGTGATCGCATGGACTCCAATGTGCCAGGCTCCCCTGTCCTCCACTATCTCCCAGAGTTTGCTCAAACTCACGTCCATTGAGTCAGTGATGCCATCCAACCATCTCATCCTCTGCTGCCCACTTCTCCTTTTGCCTTCCATCTTTCCCAGCATTAGGGTCTTTTCCAATAAGTCAGCTCTTTGCATCAGGTGGCCAAAGTACTGAAGCGTTAGGAGGACCCAATCAAAAAACAAACAAACAAAAAAACGAAACAAATCCAAAACAAAACAGACACCCAGGTGGATTCAGTTTATAAGTTGGATGTGTCTTTAAGAGTGTCACTTTTTAATCAAATGTCACTGATACTCACTGATTTTATTACAAGAAACCCAATAACTCTGTAAAACAAGGCTACACTGAGTAATCTCCTAGGGCTGGGTTGCCTCTCAAAATTATAACGAAAGCCAGGCCGAGGGCTGCTGTACTCAGGGAGGCCCCCAGGTGGGCCGGCTCAGAGAGGAAGCAGGTGCGCATGCTCCCCTGCTTCGCGCTGGCATTTCTCCCAGTGTGGACAGCGGCAAAGGCAAGCTCTGAAGCCGGTTTCCTCATTTTAAACAGAAACAACAAAAGGCCCTGATCACTAGGCATCAGTTTTTCTCTGAGAAAACTCCTCCCCCTCCTCCAGCTGCAATTTCTTTGTTCTTCCCCAGCATGGAAGCCAGCTGTGCTTCCTGAATAATCAGCCCGAATTTGGCCAAATATTGCCAAGGAAGCTTCGTGCATGTGGTGTAATGGAGGTGCTGGGGACTATTTCCATGTGTGGATGTCTGTTTGCAGCAAGATGATAAGCAAAAACTAGAGACCCTCCCTTCTTCACCTCTGGGGGAGCCTGTTTCACTTTGTTGAACATATTACATCTACATTGATGTTTAAAATATATATATACCCATCTCCAGCTAACACAGTCTCCTGGAAATAAAGTTTTACTCTATTACAGGGCAGGAAATGGACATGTGTGTGTGTAAGGGGTGGAGGTGAATTGGCAGATTCAGATGGACAGCTCTGCACCGCCATTTGAAAACAGATAGCTGGAGGGAAGCTGCTAAACCGCACAGGGAGCTGAACTCGGTGCTCTGTGATGACCTAGATGGGTGGGACTGAGGGCGAGCCATGAAAGGGAGGTCCAAAGGGTAGGGGATATATGTATGCATACGTCTGATTCCCTTCATTGAAAAGTGAAATTTAGTCACACAGTCGCGTCCGACTCTTTGTGACCCCACGGATTGTAGCCCGCCAGGCTCCTCTGTCCATGGAATTCTCCAGGCAAGAGTACTGGAGTGGGTTGCCATTTCCTTCTGCAGGACATCTTTCCAACCCAGTAATCGAACCCAGGTCTCCTGCATTGCAGGCAGATTCTTTACCAACTGAGCTACTAGGGAAGCCCCACTTCATTATACTGCAGAAACTAAACCAATATTGTAACTATACACCAGTTTTAAAAAATAAAATAAAACGAAGATGGCTTATGAGAAAAGATCCCTTCTCCAGAAATCTACCAATTTCCTGGGAATTGCCAAAGAAATTATCAAAGAAGGCAAATTTCGGCATGCCCAAAACCATTGGTAGGAGTTGGAAAAAATATGAATCTGAAATCTACAGCCTTTGGGTCTTAGGTCTCCTCCTTTAAACCACCATCTTTCAAATGACTTTCAAAATAAACCTTCTTTTGACAACCCACAAAGCATATTTGGGTAGCATTATGCTTTTCAGGTCTATCCATGTTATCACAAATGGTGGGATTTCCTTCTTTTTTTTTTTTAGTTGTGAAAAAGGCTTTTATTTTAATGGGAAATTGCATACTGCCATTGAGATTCAAATAAATCAATTGCACCAGACGATGCTTGAATTAAAACATCTATCTGTACTGGTCTTAATTTTGTCTGGATAACCTTTTCTTGATACCTTTACTTTTTTCACCAAGATAAAATGCAATAGAGAATGCTGGGTCCAGCTATTTATTCATTCATTCATTCATTTATTTTAGGATTTTTCTTTTTTTAATATTGTTTTATTTTTGAACTTTTTATTTTTTGTTGAGGAATAGCCAGTTAATGATGTTGTGGTACTTTCAGGTGAACATCAGAGGGACTCAGCCATACATATACTTTTTCTTTTTTATCAGTTGATTTTTTTTGCAGTACAGTTGCTTTACAATGTTGTGATAGGGATTTCCTTCTTTTTAAGGCCAAATAAAAGTGGTGTGGTTGTGCCTATAGCCCAGAAATGGAAAGAACCCAGAAGTCCATTGACAGGTGAATGCATCTCATACATTGTATAGCACCACAAAGATCCACGATCTCTGCAGAAATTAAGTGATGACAATTGCACAGAAAAGAGTAAAGACTTCACCATCAGACAGACTTGGGTTCCAGGCCCAGCTCGGAGGCTTATGACATGACTCTAAGACAATCTTCAACGTCCAGTAATCGCCACACCCTCAATCATTAAATGGGAAGGATCGCAACTTATCAATGTTGCCACCAGGATTTCATGAGATAAAGTTTCTACCAGTACTTTACACAAAGTTAACTCTCAGTTCCCGTAGATAGAGGTACAGCAGCTTGGAATTATTTACGTCTTATTGACATCAGGGCAAGCAGGGCTGAAATGACAGCCAAGCAAAAATGCATCCTCCAAATATATTCCATCACTAGAGAAACATTTATCAAGTGTGTTTTATGATGCTTCTATTTCCAGGTTATTGATCACCTCAACCCAAGGAAATGCCTGTGAGCTATCCCTCCAGCCATGCCCACTTATTATATTAATAGATGGGACAGTTGGCACCACTTATGATAAGACACTAACAAAGTGACATTTGCTTTTTATTACATATCACAAGCTCATTGATTCCAAAAAACAGCAGAGAAAATAGGGAGTAAGTGGAGCCAATTAATTTAACTTTTGTGCAAAACCCTCTGACAATGACTGACACCCATACATGCTCAATTCATTAACAGTCTTGGGCTCAGGAAAAGCACTTTGTCAAGAGGAAATAATTGGAGAAGGAAATGACAACCCACTCCAGCGTTCTTGGCTGGAGAATCCCAGGGATGGGGGAGCCTGGTGGGCTGCCGTCTATGGGGTCGCATAGAGTCAGACACGACTGAAGCGACTTAGCAGCAGCAGCAGCAGGAGGAGGAAATAATTCATTTTTTAAAAGCAGAAGCAAAAAGGAATATTTCTGGATAATGACTCACCAACAGACTTGCCTCTGGATTAGCATTACTGAATGTTTTACAAGTGGTCTGGAGGAGGGATTTTTTTTTTTTAATGAAACAAAGTTTGCAGATGATGCTTAAATCTTTTGATTTACAAATATCAAGGGAAAATAAGAAGCTGAAGGAAGCTCACAATATGAACAGGAAAAAAATACAAGTTAAATCTTACAATTAATAAGTGCTGATTGTTTTCATTGAAATCAAGAAATGATTCAAATAGTTTCAGAAAAATACAAGTACTGTTAGTGACATCCTGCAAAATACCAGGAAAACTTAGGTCATGATCAGGAAAATAAAAAACTGAAAACACATTTCCAGAGGAGTGTGTGTGCGCGTGCACACACACTATCAGCACTTACCCTGATAGTAAGTGCTCTGGGGTGATTTATAGTATCGGATAAGTCCCGGCCACATCTAATAAAAATTCCTTAAAGGTTATCTGTTTATTTCAACCTTTTCTTGAGGAAAATTTCAGACAGGGTAATGTAGGAAAAGAAAACATTTAAACCCATTGTTCCTATGTTTCCCCTACTTGTCTATATCCATAAAATTCTCAATTATAAAACTAGGCACCCTGATAGGGCCTTAAAGTCTTGTGACATGCCCCTATGCCATTCTCATCACTCCCCCAAAAGTAGCATTTTACTTAGCTTCTGATTTCTTTCTTTTTTTATTGTGATTGGATTTGCATTTTATTAAAAAATATTTGTAGTGGAGTATTGTTGCTTTACAATGTTGTGCTGATTTCTGCTGTGCAGCGAAGTGAATCAGCATGCCCTCGTTTTTGGACCTCCCTCCACCCCCTCAGCCCACCCCTCCAGGTCATCACAGAGCCCCGAGCTGAGCTCCCTGTGCTGGACAGCAGCTTCACCCTAGCTGTCTATTTTGCATACAGTAGTGCATATTTGACATAAATCTGATTTATTCTTGACAGATTTCATTTCTTTCTGCCTCCGTTGTTTTGTTTTTCCTCCCTCTCTCTTTCTCTCCCTTTCTTCCTTTTTTCCTTCCTTCCTTCCTTCCTTTTAATTATCAAATGAACAGCCACATAGTCATGCCAGTGCATGTGTGTGTGTGTCCTGGAAAACATTTAGGAGAAAAATGATTTGTAGCAAACACTTGTAACAGCACTTACTTTGTACCAGACCCTGTTCTAATGCCCTCCTGCATCTGTTACCTCCTTTGCCCTCCCCCCACAGTCCTATGCAGTTGGCACGATTCTTATGCCCATTTAAAGATGGGAAACTGAGGCCCAGACACCGTATATGACTTACAGATGGTCTCACAGCCACCAAGAGCCAAAATTCCAGACCCTCTGTTGGCAGAGTTGTCATCTTCATCCTCAAGCCTGGCTGCCTCTCAACACATTGATGTCTCTTGGCAAAATAAAGGGGAAAACGAACATCCTGCCTCACCCCTGAATCCAGAACAAGGGTGTTCTGTCACCCTCCCCAATCCATCCGTGGGATGCTTCCCTCATTTCTTATCTCATCCAATCCTTCCCATTCTGGGGGGCATGGACATATTCACCAAAGCCAAGCCCCCATGTCAGTTTCCCATCACTTCCCTGGTGGAGCGCAGATCCTCGACCAGCAAGGAGAGCAGAAGGGGTGGATGTGGGGTCTAATTGTCCCTGTTCAGATACTGTGAACTAGCATCCTCCTCAGCTCCATCTCTGGGCTACTGTTAAAAGGTACCTGGCACCTCCACTTCCAGGCTTTTTCTGAGATTCTACAGCAGACCAGCACTTCCTGGCCACCCTCTCTGCAGGCACCAAAATTTCTTTCCTTAGACCAACAATCCAGTTATTAGCCTTCCTTCTTTCCTTGGACAGAATTGTGCTGATATGTCCACCCCTTCCTTAGGTGAAGAATGTGAGAGTTGGACCATAAACAAAGCAGAGTGCTGAAGAATTAATGCTTTCCAACTGTGGTGCTGGAGAAGGCTCTTGAGTGTCCCTTAGATTGCAAGGAGATCAAACTGTCAATCCCAAAGGAAATCAACCCTGAATATTCATTGGAAATACTGATGCTGAAGCTGAAGCTCCAATACTTGGCCACCTGATGCAAAGAGACAACTCTTTGGAAAAGAACCTGATGCTGGGAAAGATTGAGGGCAGGAGGAGAAGGGGATGACAGAGGGTGAGATTGTTGGATGGCGTCACCGAGTCAATGGGCATGAGTGTGAGCAAATTCTGGGAGACAGTGAAGGACAGGGAAGCCTGGCATGTGGCAGTCCATGGGATCGCAAAGAGTTGGACATGACTTAGTGATTGAACAACAAGTAAGTGTGTGTAAGTCTTCCATGTATAACTGGAATTTGTTTTAACTAGCCTTCATAGATGATCTTATTTGCAAAAAAGAGATAGAGACACAGATGTAGAGAACAAATGTGTGGACACCAAGGGTGAGGAGATTATTTGGGACACCAGGAAGGACATAAATACACTACTGATACTAAGTATAAAATAGATAATTAATGAGAACCTGGAACTCAGTGCTGTGTGGTAACCCAAATCAGAAGGAAATTCAAAAAAGAGAGAATATATGTATCCATATAGCTGAGTCATTTTGCTGTACAGTAGAAACTAACACAACATTGTAAGGCAACTATACTCCAATAAAAGTTAATTTTTAAAAAATTTATTCCTCTGAAAAAAATTCCACAAATGAGTCATAGTGCCTTATTTTATACACACAGTTCTGCAGTTGACACCAGATCTCACAGCCTGTTAATAATGGGGGCAAGATGGGGGTCCAGGCATTCCTGATATCTTTTATGGTACCATTCATTCATCTGGCTACAGTTAAAGCAAAAAGCTCCCCCAAAACTGCAAGAAAATAAAACCAAAGTGTTTCAGGAATAACTTAGAACATAAAATGCATGACTCAGAGAAGAGGACCATGGAGGAGAGGTAAAAAGAAAGAGGAAGGAAGAAAAGGTTTTTATTTTATTTTTTTTTTACTTTTTTTTAAATTTTATTTTATTTTTAAACTTTACATAATTGTATTAGTTTTGCCAAATATCAAAATGAATCTGCCACAGATATACATGTGTTCCCCATCCTGAACCCTCCTCCCTCCTAAGGTTTTTAAAAAGCAATAGCCATTTTAAAGGGTAAGAACCAGGTTTTGTAGCAAGCAAGGAATGGTCAAGAAAGTGCTAGCAATCATTTGTGTAATTAAAAATGAATAATTTGTTGGTAAATCACATAATATTTAGGAAATTATAAACATTAGAATCATGGCCTAATTTAGCAACCTCTAAAGAAAAGGCTTCTTCTGTGGTTCAGAAATAAAGAATCTGCCTGCAAAGCAGAAGATGCAGGAGACGTGGGTTAAATCCCTGGGTTAGGAAGATCCCCTCAGAGAGGAAATGGCAACCCACTCCAGTATTCTTGCCTGAAGAATCCCATGGGCAGAGGAGCCTGGCAGGCTACAGTCCAAAGTGCTGCAAAAAGTCAGACACGACTGAGCACACAGGGCACAAAGAAGATTCAGAGTGCTAAAAGACAGAACTGTCTTTTTGGTAAAACTCAAGGTTTTCAACACTGTCTTGAGAGAGGTCTTCGGTGCTGTTCTGTATCACCCTGCCACAGAAATATCTTCAAATGCTCCAGATTGTGTGTTCTTTGATTCATTCTACAGTACGAATATCCTTTGTCTCAATCATTTAGAGAGAAGCCATTCACAGCTGGAACATATTTTTCTCTTTCAAATAATGAGTTTTGCACACTTCAAGGGTGCTTTGAATGACTGTTAAGTGTGCATTGCTTTGATACAGAACCTGGGAAGTATTCAGATGCATATTTCATATCTTTATAGAGCTGATTGACTGATACATAACAAAGGATTTAGAACCGTCAGAACAAGGTGAAAATAAGAATTTGCACTTGACTTTTGCAAGGCAACAGTAGGAAGGAAGCAGAGAGCCTCTGGGGTTTGCAATTGAACATTTATGCCTCTATTGTGTTAAGAGAGAAATGAACAGAAAACTGACAACCCAAGATTTTTTTATCAGTAAAACTAGGCTATCTCTGGCACAAATAGAGACAGTTTAAGAAAATGATTATTTATAAGGTGCTCACAGGATGTAGCGAAACTATTAATGTTAATACAAGACGCCCAGACTCTTAACAGTGGAGGGCAGGAAGATTGGGGTGGAGAGAGCTACTTAGGGTGCCATTGACCAGTTCCACTGTATGGAGGGTTTCTACATATTTCCAAGCAATTCTTGGACGCCAGCTGGGTGCCCTGCAATTTAACTCAATTGTGATACTCTACCTGGAGATAGCATCAGATCCCACAGATTAAGAGCTCAGTCCTACAAGACACCCACATCCCACTTCTGACACCAATGACAGACAAGTCCAGGTTATCACCTGTGCTTGTGATCAACTGTCTATGAATCAGAGGTTCCCACACCCCTTTCCCCGGGTTCAACTGCTTTGCTAAAATGGCTCACAAAAGTCCAGGAAATTAGTTTACTCACTAGATTACTGGTTTATTGCAAAGGAGACAGTCCCTGCTGGTTTTAAATTCTGATTTCTCAATCTAATATAGCTATGACCTTGGGAAAATTACTCTGTGCCTCAGTCTTCACATCTGTGAAATCAGGGTATGAATAGAAGTTACCTCATAGGGTTGTTGTGAGAATTAAGTTCCATTAAAACATGCAAAACCATTCATTGTCCCAGGGCCCAGCAGAAGATGTTATAGGTAAAAACAGAATGAGAATAGAAGCTAAAAACCTACTGTGTGTCTGCATCAAGTGAGAGATTCCAAAGATGTTACATTATCATCTCAATTATCCTTTAAGAAACAGTGTGACAGTCCAGTGTCACATATTTGGGGTATCTTAATTACAGGCTCAGAGTTTGCACATAAAATGGATACTGAAGGAGGAAAGGGCAGTTAGGATAAGTAGATGGGAACAGAATTAAAGCTTTTCATTAGTCTATTTCCTACACAGAGTAAGTAAGGGGTTTTAAGAGAAAAGAGCAGTCAATGGAAAATTTCAACTTGAAGATGCAAACAGACATTCCTATTGGACTGAATGAGTAGATAAGCAAATTGGTTTTAAACGATAAAAAAAAAAAAAATCTATAGACCTTTATTTATCAGATGTGCCCTAAAAGAAAATTTGATGTAAACCCACCGCCACTGATAAAATCCCAAATTAACTGAGTTAACAAGTACTGTTAAAAAAAAAAAACACACAATGAATTATATTTTAAACTCTTTTTGTTAAGCTGATAGGGCAATTACATTTAATACTTTCAATTTTCAAAAATTAATTTAAAGCAAATTATCTCCACTTAAGTAGACATAATAACGGAATCAAGCTAATAGAGTTATTTTGGGAATTCAATGAATATTTATACAACAACTTATGGTCTTTGTTCAGTGCCATTAAGTGTAGGTTGTTATTACCATTATTAATAAATTATTTTCATTTTGTTGCAAAGGTCAGAATCAAATTGCTGTTAACCTTTGAAGAGTTTTAAAATGGCTAGGTTATTTTCAGGAGGTCCTAAAACAGATAGTTTAAAGGCTGAGGCATTAACACCTAGGCATTAATATCTGTAGAAACCTGTCTCCTTTGTTGCCAATTCCTTAATAAGTTGTCCACTGCAATGCTGCTGTCAAAAGACAAGAAGCATGACCCTCTTGAACAGAGAAATGGGAACCTTCCTACAGTTGGTGGAAATGTAAGTTGATGCAGCCACAGTGGAAAACAATATGGAGGTTCCTCAGAAAAATAAAATAGAATTGACATATAATCCAGCGATCCCACTGCAGGGCATGTATCTGGAAAACACTGTAATTCAAAAACATATTAGGTTCATAGCAACACTGTTTACAACAGCCTAGACGTGGAAGCAACCTAAATACCCCATCAACAGGTGAAGATGCAGTATATATTTACAACAGGATACTACTCAACCATTAAAAAGAATGGAATAATGGGTGGACCTAGAGGGTTTCATACTGAGTTAAGTATGTCAGAAAGAGAAAGACAAATACCATATGATATCATTTATATGTGTACTCTAAAATACGACACAAATGAATCTATCTATGAATCAGAAACAGACTCATAGACATAGAGGACAGACCTCTGGTTGCCAAGAAGTGGGTGGAGGAGAGATGGAGAGGGAGTTTGGGATTAACAGATCAAATCTATTATAGAGTCAATGGATGGACAACAAGGTGCTTCTGTATAGCACGAGGAACTATATTTAATACCCTGTGATAAACCATAATGGAAAAGAGAAAGCGTGTATCACCCTCGTATTGGCTGGGCCATCAAGACTCCACTGAAATGTATTTTCTGATGTTATGTTTTCAAGGGAATCTTTGCCAAGAGGGAAAAAAGATTTAAACATATATATGTATAGATACATAATATATTTAATATTTTAAATTTTTTCCTAAAAATTAAATATTTTAAAATATATATGAAGAGAGAAACCAAAATACACTCAGAACCAAAGACACTAGTAAGTAGGACTCTAATTTTGAGCATGAATAGAGAAGTGTGATTAGATTTGCTTTTTACTAAAATTTAAATCAGATAGGCTTTTCTGAAGTTATTTGTGATGCTTTGCAAGAACAGTGATTACTTGACATTCATTCCATTTTTTATTGTTCTTTTTTTAAAAAAAATTTTTGGCCACTCACTGGGGCATATGGGATCTAAGTTCCTCAACCAGGATTCAAACCTGTGACCCCTGCATTGGAAGTGCAGAGTCTTAACCACTGGACTGCCAGGGAAGTCCCTTTATTCCATTTTTAAATGGATTTATTGAGATATAATGCACACACCAAGCAATGTACCCAATTAAAGGATACATTTCAATGTTTCTTAGTATAGTTTTAAAGTTATGTAACCAAGAGCACAATCTAACCTGAGAATACTTTTATCATCCCAAAAGAAAACGCATTAGCAGTCACTCCTGAATCCTTCCTGACTCCATTTCCTTGCAAACATGAACCAACTTTCTACCTCTATGGATTTGCCTAATCTGGACATTTTATGTAAATAGAATCATGCAGTAAGTGGTATTTAGTGACTAGCTTCTTTTACTTACTGAGGTTTTCGGGTCCACCTATGCACATTTCCATGACGTTTTAGTGCCAAATAAATGCCCTTTAGTGCCAAATAATATCCCATTGGAAGTCCATTTGATATTTTGTTTATCCATTCATCACTTGGTGGACATTTGGGTCATTTCCACTTTTGAGCGATAAAAAACAAGGCTGCTGTGAATATGGGGTCCAGTTTTCATGTGGTTGTACATTTTCACTTGTCTTATCATTCAGTTTTTAAATTACTTTTCTCCTCTGATGATTAAAATAATTACAGTTATCCACCATGGTAACGTTTTCTTACCTTTAAGTTTTAGTCTTTTTAATACTTTTAATTGAATGCCCACAATAAATTTCTACTGATTACAATAAAGTGAATGAAAAGTGAATGAATTATCCTCAAAATCACATCAATAGTATGAATTCCATTTATTTTTATGCAATGGCACTTTTTAATGTTGAAAGTAGGAGATATTGTTAGACATAATTGAAATCGCTGCCTGTTTATGTCTCTAAATAATGAAAATCCTCTCTAGTGTCTTTACCTGGTAATATTTAATTTAAAATATTGTGATGGTTCATTCATTTGGTTTAGTGCCTTCTAATTATCCTCAAATACTGTAACAAAAGGATGAATTTCCTATGAATACACAGCCTCAAGCTCAATAAAGATAAATAATTAAGCGGCACAATAAGAGTCTCTTCTTTATTGACGTAAGAGATGAGACCTTTCCAATGGGGCGATGGTGCTGACCCCATAGCAAACTCAGGGTGCCTTAACCCAGGGCTTGGTTCCCCATCCCAGTATAGGTGCCCTCACCTGCTGAGATGCTGCACGAAAGGGGGATTCAAAGGGTGGTTTAGAATGAGGGTGACTCTGCTTTCCCCAGATCAGCAAGGTGCTGATGACCCAACCTGCCATCTTGAAATGTAAATTTGAACAGAAAATAGAGGGGACCCCCTAGATCACTTTAACCTTCTCAGAGGTGTGATCCAAGAGAGAATGTCTAGAAAGTCCTGTGTGACAGGTGACCCCTCCTCAGCACCCAGGACATAAGAGGCTTTGAGGAGGGAGATACAGTTAAGCACTCTGGTGAGAAAATAAGATTTAAGAAAATCAACAAGGGACTCCCCTGGTGTTCCACCTTCTGAGAAATACTGAATGGCATCCCTTATATGTGGAATCTAAAAAGAAAGGATACAAATGAACTTACTAGCAAAACATTAAGAGACTCACAGACTTAAGAGAACAAGCTTATGGTCGCTGGAGGGAAGGATGGGGGAAGGGATAGGGAGTCTGGGATGGACATACACACACTGCTATATTTAAAATGGATAACCAACAAGGACCTACTGTATAGCACAGGGAACTCTGCTCAGTGTTATGTGGCAGCCTGCATGGCGGGGAGTTTGGGAGAGAATGGATACATTTGTATGGCTAAATCCCTTTGCTGTCCACCTGAAAGTATCACAACATTGTTTGCTAATTGACTACATCCCAATACAAAATAAAAAGTTAAAAAAAAATACAACTCTCAACTTGATTTAAAAATAAAGAAGAATTCACCCTTCTAAGCAAGGGGGTGAGGGTTCAGTACCTGGTCGAGTAGCTAAGATCCCACATACCCCATGGCCAAAAAACAAAAACAGAAAAAATATTGTAAAAAATCCAATAAAGACATAAAAATAAATCTTTTAAAAAATCAACATAACGACCATAAGAGACTGGAGAAAAACAATATTCCCCCAAATTGGCTTTTTAATCAGTTCTTAACCAAAACTTGTACCTTGTTTCCCCATCAGCAACAGATGTTTGGAAAGGTAAGTTGGTGAAGGTCCGTGTGTCCTCTGAGTTTCAGGGTAATTGATTGAAAGCAGAGGTGATGCCCTGTGTGTGCCCATGGGATGCGGGCATTGGCCTTTGGGCAACACAGCTTCCTCCTTAGCGGGGACTATGAGGATGCTCCCTTAGATCCAGTCCTATTCCCTAGTGATTCAGGCCAGCAAGTCATGACGGAGAGTGTGTTTTTTAACTCGTGCTTTCAAGGTGCATCCCTTCCTGAAATCTCTACCTCCTGAATTATTCTCTGTGGCTCTGAACAAAGACAACTTCTGCCCCTCACTTGTTATCTTCTAGAATGCAAGTGGGCTGTG
The DNA here is from genome assembly GCF_003369695.1 of Bos indicus x Bos taurus. Taxonomy (NCBI): domain Eukaryota; kingdom Metazoa; phylum Chordata; class Mammalia; order Artiodactyla; family Bovidae; genus Bos; species Bos indicus x Bos taurus. Next base: position 23,546,195 of record NC_040092.1, on the reverse strand, counting down.
GGCTTTTTTTGAAAACTTCAGTCCAATTAATTTAGCTTGAGGCTTTTATATTTTAATTAAAGTGGCAGTTTTCATAAATATTCATCAAACACAAGTAAGTTTCCAGGGTCAACAGGCCAGGTACCAGGAAAGAAAAGCATAGATACGTTTCCCTTCCCTGAAGCGAGCTCACAGTCATGAATACATAAGCAGCTCTCCATGCAGGAAAATCTAGTGTCTGTATGTTTGTTTAATAAGAATTTGGGGGGGGCCAATAGATAGGAGGTGTGTGGATAGGACCTGAGGAGACAAACCAAGCAAGGCGTCTCTATCTGCCTATGTACCTCTATCTGCCTCTTTCTGCATCTCTTTCCAACTACCTGTGGTCCAGCTACACCTATGCTTATGTCATGACTCTTGGTACATATGTCCAAGATGTACCTACATACATAAAGACACATACACAAATCTCTACATTCATATACATGTGTGTATATGCATAAGTATATAATATGTATGTATGTATATAAAGTCTTGGAGGTGGAGCTATGGACTGAAAAAAAAGCACAACCTAAAGGTTGAGAATTATCTTTTATTTGACAGATAAGCTGAGGACTTAAACCCAGGAGACAGTCTCTCAGCCAGCTCTGAAGAACAGATCCAAAGAAGTAAGGGAGGAGCCAGGATACACAGGACCTTTTGCAATGAAGGCCAGGGAGTTGGAACATCAAATGATTATTGTTAATTTTATTAAAAAAATAAACAGATTTCTCAAGTTAGTAAGTTAATGTGCTTTTTCTATGTATGGGAAGTCTGGGCTCATTGAAACCATTCCTTTGATATGCACCTCAGCTCTCTGGGGTCAGTATCCCGCTTTTCCACCCTGAATTCCCTCAGGGTGCTCAGTTCTGGTAACAGGGTAATGTTCTAGGAATTTCAATCATTAACTTTCTGCTTGTACAGGTCTGGGGTCTATGTGCTGATGGTCAGCATACAGTTAATTTCTTCTACCTGGTGGGGGTTTCAGTATCTGTGAAACAGCTCAAAGATATGGCTCAGGATATTATCTATAACTCTTATGAGTCGCTCAGTTGTGTTCGAATCTTTAGCGACCCTGTGGACTATAGCCTGCCGGGCTCCTCTGTCCATGGGATTCTCCAGGTAAGAATACTGGAGTAGGTTGCCATGTCCTCCTCCAGAGGATCTTCCCAACCCAGGGATTGAACCTTAGTCTCCTGCATTGCGGGCTGATCCTTTACCAACTGGGTCACCTCTTGAGGAGGAGCTAAAAGTGCTTGACTTTCTTTCAAGGCTAAACTATTATTATTTTGTTTTGCTAGACTGTTTTCCTTTGTTTCTGCATTTTCTTCTCTAATTAAATTTGCTCTTTGGAACTCAGAGAAGGCCAAGGAGGCTGAAGCTTTTCTATAAACAAGAGGTGGGAGACATAGGGTGGGGTGTAATCCCAGGAAGGCTCCACAACACCTCGGTTGGTCTCAACATTTGGTGATCAGCAGGATTAGAAACGGAATAGAGGATTCTGTGAGTTGACAGAAAGTAGAAAGGGAGTTTTCCTAAAAACATTTATCCAAGGACTTCCTTGGTGGTCCAGTGGTTAAGACTCCATGATTCCAATGCAGGGGCCTCAGGCTTGATCCCTGGTCTGGAACTAAAATCGCACATGCCATGGGGCATGGTCAAATTAAAAAACAAGCAAGCAAACAAGAAACATTTATCCATAGCACCTACCTGGTTCCAGGCTGGAAAGGAAGATATACCGCCCACCATGACAGCTGTTCCCTCCTCCTCCAAGATGAAGGAAATCCCCAGCTATTGCTTGTCCTTGGGGCCTTTTAACTAATTGACCATCTTGGCCTTTTATTCGTCAACCACACGTTTATAATTAGCTTCATTTGGCTTCCTGGATTCCCACTAGAACCTGTGAGAGAATTAACTAATTAAACTAATAAATCCATTATTTACAGTTTGTTTACTTTCCTCAGGCTTTGAAAGGCACTTACTGTTTACCAATAGTTAGTTAAATGGTGAATTATAGGAAAGGACGTGGTTTACTGGTGGAATATAGAATTTGCACCACCCAGGGAGCACTTCTAAAGAGAGAGGTCTAGAACTTTGGGGCTTGCTGATTCTGCTGACGTCCGATCTCCCTCAAGACACATAGGTTGGGGGACTCGTGCAGTGGAACAAAGGGCATAAGTGGATCTCAAGTGTAAGAGAAACTGTCATAAGAGTTAAACCCTGGTTCATTCTGCTGTCATTGTTGTTTACTCACTAATTCATGTCCGACTCTTTTGTGATCCCATAGACTCTAACCTCGGAGAAGGCAATGGCAACCTGCTCCAGTACTCTTGCCTGGAAAATCCCATGGACGGAGGAGCCTGGTGGGCTGCGGTCCATGGGGTCGCTACAAGTCGGGCACGACTGAGTGACTTCACTTTCACTTTTGACTTTCCTGCATTGGAGAAGGAAATGGCAACCCACTCCAGTGTTCTTGCCTGGAGAATCCCAGGGGGAGCCTGGTGGGCTGCCGTCTCTGGGGTCGCACAGGGTCGGACATGACTGAAGCGACTTAGCTGCAGCAGCAGCAGCAGTGTAACCTGCTAGGCTCCTCTACCCATGGGCCTTCCCAGGCAAGAATACTGGAGTGGGTTGCCATTTCCTTCACCAAGGGATATTCCTGACCCAGGGATCAAGCCCACGTCTCCAATATCTCCAGTGAAATAACTGTCATATAAGACCTGGTTCACTCTCTAAGCCCTTCCATGTCTTCGCTTCCATGCTGCGTCAGATGCTTGATTCTGAAAAAGTTAATTCACACCACTTGGTCTCCAAATCTATATCTATGAAATACAGATAACATACTGCATCCAGAAATTGTTGGATGGTTGAAAACCATCATCTGTTTCAGTTCCATTGCTTGATAATCAAGGTTACAGCAGTTTCAGGATCCCAGGTACAGAAAAGTGATAGAAAGTAAATACATCACTGGTAGGAGATTTTCAGGGATAAAGTAATGATACCATATAAGAGGTTAGTATTATTTATTGTTGTTCAGTCATCCAGTTGTGTCCTGACCCCAAGGACTGTAGCATGCCAGGCCCCTCTGTCTTCCACTATGTCCCAGAGTTTCCTCAAATTCATGTCTGTTGAGTTAGTGATGCTGTCTAACCATTTCATCCTCTGCCATCCCTTCTCCTTCTGCCCTCAATCTTTCCCAGCATGAGGGTCTTTTCTAATGAGCTGGCTGTTTGCGTCAGGTGACCAAAATATTAGAGTTTCAGCTTCAGCATCAGTCTTTTCAATGAATATTCAGGACTGATTTCCTTTAGGATTGACTGGTTTGATCTCCTTGCAGTCCAAGGAACTCTCAAGAGTCTTTTCCAACACTACAGTTCAAAACCATCAATTTTTTGGTGTTCAGCTTTCTTTATGGTCCAACTCTCACATCCATACATGACTACTGGAAAAACCATGGTTTTGACCATACAGACCTTTGCTGGCAAAGTGATGTTCTGTTTTTTAATATATTGTCCACGTCTGTCATAACTTTCCTTCCAAAGAGCAAGCATCCTGGCAAAGTGGCTTACATAACTCAGTGAAGCTATGAGCCATGCCCCGCAGGGCCACCCAGGAATGGGTCCATAGTGAAGAGTTTTGGCAAAACACGGTTATTTATTGTAGTAGTGTATTTATTTATTCCTGAAAAGGTGTAACTACATTAATGAGAGAACAGGGGCAGAGTCAAGGAAATATATTTTACTCTTGACTCCCTCTGTTTACAGCTGGCCATTCACAGTCTAATCCTTATAATCCCAGTGAAGACAATGCAAATTAAAATGTCTAGAAAACTTTGATCATTGTAGAGACACTGAACCACTGGATTTGGCTGCTACATTCTCACCTGCAATGGCTTTTGAGAGGACAATTTTAATAAGAATGTGGGAATTTGGAGCCTCATTGCAAGGGTGAGAAAAAACCCTCACTGCAAGGTTCAGAAAAAGAACAAAGTTGGCCTTGATTAATGCCAGGACTTTGGTCCTTGAATGTTTGGTGTTCTTACAGCTCAATTTGAGATAAAGCCTGGAGATGCTAATTTCTAACATAAAATGCCATCTGAGCTTAGATGGGCAACAGGGTTTGCTTCCCTTAAGATGTTCTTTTATTACAAGACTATAATTATAACAAACAGGGTACTTAGATTGGCTTTATGGAAGCAGCAATCATAACAATAATAAAAATGCAATTACATTAACTTCACTTAACCCTACCTTGGAGTGTGTTTTAGAAAGAGGTATTGGGAGATTGGGGCTTAAGGCAATCAACAAGCTGCCTACTAAATGACCCAGTGGACATAAGGAAAGGAGGCCATGAAAGGAAGGATTTAGTTCCACGCAGAAGTTGTTTTTTATTTTGTTGATGGTCACATTTTACCTCCTGTAAACAAATAATGTCCCATTTATTCTAAAGCTTGAGGTGCTAATAGCACAGCAACAAAGGAAGGATTATTTCAGATACAGTAAGTCCCCCGCATAAGGAACAAGTTCCATTCCAAGAGTGCATTCGTAAGTCCAATCTGTTCCTAAGCCCCATGAAGTTAGCTTAGGTGCTCAGCTAAGACAATCAGCAACATAGGACTGTACTGTAAATAGGTTTATAATACTTTTCACACAAATAATACATAAAAAACAAATACAAGAAATACAAAAAAAGGAGTTTTAATCACACAATACAGGACCTTGAAAAGTACAGTACCACATCTGGCACACAGGGGCTGGCATCGAGTGAGCAAGCAAGAAGAGTTACTGATGGAGGAGGGGGAGTAGGTGGGAGATGTACAGCTGGAGGATCGTCAGCGATAGGAGACAGAGGGCAAGGGGCAACTTCTCACCTGATGCTGATGGAATGCACATTCGCATCCTTAAAAGTCTGCACCTTGAATGCTCATATGTAGGGACTTACTGTACTTAAGGAAACTGGGATCATAGGAAAAAAATCCGTAAAATTAATAATAATAATAAATAAAACAATAAAATAAATTTAAAATAATAGTAGTCAATTTTACCTTAGTTAGTTAAAAAAAAAAAAGAAAGAAAAAACACCTCATGGTCATGGAGGCTATTTCAAGTTCTCACTTGTAGGATGGGTTTGGATCACAGTTTATATACTCAGGTTTGGAAGAATTTTCCAAAATAATCGTTTTTGTTCTACATCTCACCGGCACTTCTCTCCCGAGTCCCCGTTCTTCAAGGATGGCGGGAAGTCCATCTCAGCCCTTCCAGGGTCGCCTTCCCCCTTTCCAGAGTTGCTATCTAAGGATTAGAGCTCTACATTGCACTAACACATCTTGTTGAGTTGTCTCAACAAGCAGATGTTCTTTACGCCAGAGCTCGGATTTAAGTCCTGGCCCGACTCCAACATTTACTCTACTTTTTACTCTCCGTTACTGTACACATGGGGAGTTTGACTTGAGTGAAATAGAGGAAGCCAGGTTTACCCAGTGGAAGCTGATTCCGTTGCCTTATCTTTCCATCCAAACATGGGAGCAATGTTTCCTGGCCCCTCTGAGCTTTTGTGGAATTTGTCTGCACGTTCATTTCCCTCTGCATGTGTCAAAACATAAAAGTTTTTGTATGTGAATTTTATTATCCAAATTTTTTTCCCTAACGAATGAGAGTGTTCATATCTCTTATTTAGGTCCTCCTCTCCTAATAATATTATGAAGTAAGATTAAACAGGTAATGAACAAACTGAGGCCCTGGGATTTTTCATAGTTTATATGTGTTTGTTTGCTTTTTAATATTTACTCATTTGGCTGTGCTAAGTCTTAGCTGTGGCATGAAGGATCTTTAGCTGTGGCATGGGAATTCCTGGCTGTAGCATGTGGGATCTAGTTCATATATTCCCACCTTTGAAAGTTCACAACTTGAAGGTTTATATGTAGAGGACTTACTGTGACTGACTTACTCTACTGTGCACTTGAAATTAACACAACACTGTAAATCAACTATACTCCAATAAAAATTAATTTTAAAAAATAAAGTAAGTTTCTTTGTTCCTGTATTATAGCAAAGTTTAAATGTGGAGATATTTTGCCAGATTTATTCTTCACTGACTCCAAAATACACACAAAAGGCTAAGTTCTAAGCTACATGATTAGTAGATTAAAAAATTCATTATGAACAGCAAATTCAAATTCACTGTATCCAGCTGACTTTCAGGAATTGCAATCTTAACTCTAGTAAATAGCATGAGATCTCAGAAAGGTAATTGACTTTCCCGACAGTGCTAAAACAGGAAATACATTTCAAACAAAAAGTTTATGACCGTTTGATTTAAAATATGCCCCATTATTTCTATTGGAATCTTAAGAAGCTGGGTGGCTTTCCTTATCTGGTCTTTGTAAGTCCAGCTGGGATTATTGCAAAGAATGGTTATCTGAATGTCAAAACTACCTTATCTGTGGACGTCCTAGTACACTGTCATGTAATTAGCAGAAACGAAAATCATGACCTGTAGAGATCTTTCCTCCTTAGAAATAAAATATGGAGAACAAGATTCAGAAAAAGCCATGGAAGTATATGTATATGTGTTGGTATGAAATACTCTTTAAGATTTATAATTGAGCAAGAAAAAGTGAGCATCAGAACTAAAGGAAGAGTGTGATTCCTTATGTAGTGATATTTTTTAAAGAATTATATATACTTAGACAAGCACTGGGTAACTATGGAGAGTGTGCACACACACACACATGCATAGAGAGAGACACACAATTTAATGACTATCTGTGGAGACAAGAACAGAAAGGCTATAAGATAAAGGAAAATTCTAAACTCAGTTTCCCCTCCCCCGCTTTATGCTCCTGTGTACTGTTTAACTTATTTTTATTATGGACATTATCGTGTTTTTTATTGCATATAAACATTGATTTGTTTCACTGTTCCCAGCTTCAATAATAACAATAGCAGCATTTATGTTACAAAACATTTTTTCTTATGTGTCAGGCATTATACTTGTAAAGACTTCATGTTGTTTCATGACATTGCCACAGAAAAGGTAAACGTTAGTTCCATTTTACAGATTGGGAAGTGGAAGCTGAGGGAGATTAAGAAGTATCGAAACACACGCTACTACTCACTCAAGTCTCAAACCCAATGCCTGCTTAACCACTGTGCTCTCAACACTTTCCATTCCAAGCAGATTGCAGGCTGAAATCTCACACACACATTTTTATAACTCATTAACTCAAATCTCTAGTGTTTTCCAGGTTGTATTAAGGAAAATTGGGCTATCAGTTTAGGATAATTTCTAGGAAGAAAGTTTTTATTGGCGCTTAAGTGCCTTAGACTTATTTCCTATTTTAACACCTTCCATCTCAATAATCAAAAAATGGAATTTGTATTCATTTCTCCAAGTTGCTGAAATTACTTTTTAAAATAGTGATGTGTGTTTCACAGCAGATAATTTCTGCACCTGTAATATTCCCACTCCATCACCAATCTTTTGACTAAATTGCCTGATGACAATTTGCATATCATTCGATCATTACTTGCAAATTTCACTGGTAAAGTTCAGCTTGGAGTGGTGACATTTTCCTCAGATAAGTGGTTCAGTGAAGCCAAATTGCATTTATTGATCTAAAATTAAGTAAATATTTGATAAAATCCACCATGTATCCCATTTGAGGAAGAAAAAAGAACTCAGTCCCCAGAGCTCAGTATAAATGTTCCAGAGAACTTTTATGCTTAATTTGTTAATTCTTATTAATATAATGATTAGTGACACTGTAATTTTTGCAAGACAAATCTGAATGGAACAATTAATGCTGACATAGGAAATCTATGTTTTCCAAATTCTTCTAGGAGACTTAACTCTGGAAGAGGAAAAAGCTAAGACTCATAAGTGAAAAGCAAATCAGTTTAGTGTAGTAGTCTTAGAAAACACTCATCTGTTTATATTTTTAAGGACAAGCAATATGAAACTGATCAACAATGACAATCTTTTATTTCAATTTTTATTGTGGTCAGTTAAGGATGGAAGTGGGGCTCTTCAGAAGGCACTAGTGGTACAGAGCCTGCCCCCCAATGCAGAAGATGCAGGAGACATCAGACACGCAGTCTGATCCCTGGGTTGTGAAGATCCCTTGGAGGACGGCGTGGCAACCCTCTCCAGTATTCTGGCCCGGAGAATCCCATGGACAGAGGAGCCTTGCAGGCTACAGTCTACAGGGTTGCAAACACAACTGAAGCAGCTTAGCACACACACAAGAATGAAAGTGAGATGAATACAGCTCAAAGTGGACAGACTGTGGCAGCAGTAGGTGGGAACTGTGAACCCCTAGTCTGTCTGATCTGAGCCCCACCCCAGGAGACTGGAGTTACCCCAGCTGCAGAAGGAGAGAACCAAGTGGTCTCATTCTACTCTAAATGTGGGTTGAGTCAGAGAGGGGACAGTCATCAGCAAAGACACAGAAGCCGTGAAGAGAGACCCAGGGAGACACACGTGGGAAAGACCAAGGGAACCTGGGAGGCTGGGTACCTGCGACGTTTGTGGAAAACGACACCCATTTTCAATCTGTCAAGGAATATTCAAATCATTGGACTAATGTCTTTTTATTTTTTTATTAGCTGAAGTATTTATTATTATGAGTCTTTATTGAAGTATAGTTGATTTACAATATGATATTCATTTCAGGTGTAGAGCACAGTGACTCAGTACTTTTGCAGACTATATTCCATTGTAGATTATTATTAATATAAGATAATAGGTCTCACTCCCTGGGCTCTACTTTGTCTTGTATCTATTTTATCTTGTTGGAGTACAATTGCCTTGCAATGTTATTTTCCGCTGTACAATGAAGTAAATCAGCTATGTGTATACCTATGTCCCGTCCCTCTTGGACCTCTCTCTCACCTGCATCCTCCCATCCCATCTCTCTAGGTCTTCACAGAACACCGAGCTGAGCTCCCTTTGCTACACAGAAGCTTTCCACCAGCTATCTATTTTACATGTGGCAGTGTACATATGTCAATCCCAGTCTCCCAAAACATCCTACTCTCCCCTTCCCCCCACCCACATCCACACCTTCATTCTCTGTGTCTCTATTCCTGCCCTGCAAACACGCTCATCTGCACCACTTTTATCGATTCCACATATATGCATTAATACATTTATTTTTCTCTTTCTGACTTGCTTCACTATGTATGACAGACTCTAGGTCCATCTACATCTCTACAAATGACCCAAATTCCATGCCTTTTTATCAAAAGTCAAAAAGTTAGTTGTTCAGTCACGTCCAACTCTTTGTGACACCATGGACTGTAGCTGGCCAGGCTCCTCTGTCCATGGAATTCTCCCGACAAGAATACTGGAGTGGGTTGCCATTCTCGTCTCCAGGGGATCTTCCTGACCCAGGGATTGAACCTGGGTGTCCTGCATTGGAGGCAGATTCTTAACCATCTGAGCCACCAGGAAAGTTCCTTTTTATAGCTGATGGTATACTTGTACAACATTGCATATTTGTACTACATCTTCTTTATCCATTCATCTATTGATGGACATCTAGGTGGCTTCTGTGTCCTGGCTACTGTAAATACCATCGCAGTGAACACTAAGGTGCATGTATCCTTTTGAATTATGGTTTTCTCAGGGTATATGCCCAGTAGTGGGATTTCTGGATCATATATGGTAGTTCTATTTTTAGTTTTTTAAGGAACCTCCATACTGTTCTCCACAGTGCCTGTATCAATTTATACTTCCACCAACAGTGCAAGAGGGTTCCCTTTTTTTTAAATTTTATTTTATTTTTAAACTTTACATAATTGTATTAGTTTTGCCAAATATCAAAATTAATCCATCACAGGTATACATGTGCTCCCCATCCTGAATACCCTCTTCAGCATTTATTGTTTATCTACATTAGTCTGTATCTTGATCCCCTACCCTAATTTGTCTCTCCAAGTTATGAGACATTATCATATATTTATTCATCATTTCCATAAATACTTACTAGATGTAACAATTAGCTTTTGATAACCAACAAAATCTTTACTTGCTTAAACACACAATCATTAGCTTGCTCACAATTGTATAGGCTGGCAATTTGGGCCAAGCTGATCTGGTACAACTGGTCTACACTTCATGTGGGGGGGGGGGCGATTGGTATCACTCATGAATTCATGGTCCGCTAACAACTGGCTACACTCACATTTCTCATCATATAAAGAAATGGGAAAACATGATCCAGTAGAAGGAAATTGATCAATAGAAATAGACACAGGAATTACACGGGTGACAGAAGTAGAGTAAGGCTATTAAATTAGCTATTATAGCTATATTTCAATGTCCAAGAAGGTATTGGAAAGTGTGCGTGTATGTAGAGATATGGAAAGAATGACCCAAAGTTGGCCTCTAGAAATTAAATACATGTATTTCAAAAAACATCCCTTGAAAATGGATCTAATGTTTTATCTTGGTGGTGGGATTAGGTACAATCATTATTTTTCTCTGAAATTTTTGGTATTTTCCAAATTTTCCCTGATAAGCATATACTCAGTTCAGTTCAGTTGCTCAGTCATGTCTGACTCTTTGCGATCCCATGAATCCCAGCACGCCAGGCCTCCCTGTCCATCACCAACTCCTGAAGTTTACTTAAACTCATGTCCATCGAGTCGGTGATGCCATCCAGCCATCTCATCATCTGTCGTCCCCTTCTCCTCCTGCCCCCAATCCCTCCCAGCATCAGGGTCTTTTCCAATGAGTCAACTCTTCGCATGAGGTGGCCAAAGTATTGGAGTTTCAGCTTTAGCATCAGTCCCTCCAATGAACACCCAGGACTGATATCCTTTAAAATAGACTGGTTGGATCTCCTTACAGTCCAAGGGACTCTCAAGAGTCTTCAACACCACAGTTCAAAAGCATCAATTCTTCAGCGCTCAGCTTTCTTCACAGTCCAACTCTCACATCCATACATGACCACTGGAAAAACCATAGCCTTGACTAGACGGACCTTTGTTGACAAAGTAATGTCTCTGCTTTTGAATATGCTATCTAGGTTGGTCATAACTTTCCTTCCAAGGAGTAAGCATCTTTTAATTTCATGGCTGCAATCACCATCTGCAGTGATGGGAAAGACTAGAGATCTCTTCAAGAAAATTAGAGATACCAAGGGAATATTTCATGCAAAGATGGGCTCAATAAAGGACAGAAATGGTATGGACCTAACAGAAGCAGAAGATATTAAGAAGAGGTGGCAAGAGTATACAGAAGAACTGTACAAAAAAGATCTTCATGACCCAGATAATCATGATGGTGTGATCACTCACCTAGAGCCAAATATCCTGGAATGTGAAGTCAAGTGGGCCTTAGAAAGCATCACTACGAACAAAGCTAGTGGAGGTGATGGAATTCCAGTTGAGCTATTTCAAATCCTGAAAGATGATGCTGTGAAAGTGCTGCACTCAACATGCCAGCAAATTTGGAAAACTCAGCAGTGGCCACAGGACTGGAAAAGGTCAGTTTTCATTCCAATCCCAAAGAAAGGCAATGCCAAAGAATGCTCAAACTAATTGCACTCATCTCACACGCTAGTAAAGTAATGCTCAAAATTCTCCAAGCCAGGCTTCAGAAATACATGAACCGTGAACTTCCAGATGTTCAAGCTGTTTTAGAAAAGGCAGAGGAACCAGAGATCAAATTGCCAACATCCACTGAATCATGGAAAAAACAAGAGAGTTCCAGAAAAGCATCTATTTCTGCTTTATTGACTATGCCAAAGCCTTTGACTGTGTGGATCACAATAAGCATATACTACATTTGTATATAAAAAAGGAATTTATATAAAAGGGAATACACTGTCATTGTTATTCTTAATAAGTGTCATGATATTGGCAGATATTACATGCTTTATGCCAAGCATACACAAGAGCATAGCAGTTGATGTCTGCAGAAGTCTTTCTTCTGCAGAAGAGTTGAAGTGGTGAACTGGGCTCAGCCCCTGTGCATACCCTCCCTATAGTTCTTTTTTGTTTTAGGCAATGTGATAAGAGGGATTTAGAGAGCAAAGTTTTGGGTCAGAGTATCACGATTGACTATTCATATCTAGTTATGGATACAAGAGGGGTAAACATGTTGGGCTTACCACGTATGTTACTGACCCAGATTTACAATATCATACAAAGACAATAGTGACTAAACATCTTTACTGATGCTGTAAAAGTAAGTTTAAGTCACTCTATATGACAGTCTCTAGGTTCACCCTTATCTCTGCAAATGGCACAATTTTGTTCCTTTTTATGGCTGAGTAATATTCCATTGCGCATATGTGCCATATTTTCTTTATCTAAGCCTCTGTAGATGCACATTTAGGTTGTTTCCATGTCCTGGCTATTGTAAATAGTGCTGCAATGGACACTGGGGTGCATGTATCTTTTAGAATTATGACTTTCTCCGGGTATATGCTCAGAAGTGGGATTGCTTGATCATATGGTAGTTCTGTTTTTAGTTTTTGGAGGAACCTCCACACTGTTCTCCATAGTGGCTGCGCCAATCCACTTTCCCACCAATGGTGTAAGAGGATTCCCTTTTATTGCTCACCCTCTCTAGCATTTACTGTTTTCATGATGGCCATTCTAACCAGTGTGCAGTGAAAGAAACCTCATTGTGTCATATAGAATGAAGAATTAAGAAGAGAAAAACAAATACCTAATATTAACATGCTGCTGCTGCTAAGTTGCTTCAGTCGTGTCTGACTCTGTGCGACCCCATAGACAGCAGCCCACCAGGCTCCGCCGTCCCTGGGATTCTCCAGGCAAGAACACTGGAGTGGGTTGCCATTTCCTTCTCCAATGCATGGAAATGAAAAGTGAAAGTGAAGTCGTTCAGTCGTGTCCGACTCTGAGCGACCCCATGGACTGCAGCCTACCAGGCTCCTCTGTCCATGGGATTTTCCAGGCAAGAGTACTGGAGTGGGTTGCCATTGCCTTCTCCAATATTAATGTATATATGTGGAATCTAGGAAATGGTACAGATGAATCTATTTGCAAAACAGAAATAGAGACACAGATGTAGGGAGAAAGCATATGGATGCCAAGGGCAGAAGAGGAAATGGGATGAACTGGGAGGTAGCGACTGACATATTTATCCGTCCGATGCTGTAAAGAGCAATATTGCATAGGAACCTGGAATGTCAGGTCCATGAATCAAGGCAAATTGGAAGTGGTCAAATGAGAGATGGCAAGAGTGAATGTCGACATTCTAGGAATCAGCAAACTGAAATGGACTGGAATGGGTGAATTTAACTCAGATGACCATTATATCTACTACTGCGGGCAGGAATCCCTCAGAAGAAATGGAGTGCCCATCATGGTCAACAAAAGAGTCTGAAATGCAGTACTTGGATGCAATCTCAAAAACGACAGAATGATCTCTGTTCATTTCCAAGGCAAACCATTCAATATCACGGTAATCCAAGTCTATGCCCCAACCAGTAACGCTGAAGAAGCTGAATTTGAACGGTTCTATGAAGACCTACAAGACCTTTTAGAACTAACACCCAAAAAAGATGTCCTTTTCATTATAGGGGACTGGAATGCAAAAGTAGGAAGTCAAGAAACACCTGGAGTAACAGGCAAATTTGGCCTTGGAATACAGAATGAAGCAGGGCAAAGACTAATAGAGATTTGCCAGGAAAATGCACTGGTCATAACAAACACCCTCTTCCAACAACACAAGAGAAGACTCTATACATAGACATCACCAGATGGTCAACACTGAAATCAGATTGATTATGTTCTTTGCAGCCAAAGATGGAGAAGCTCTATACAGTCAGCAAAAACAAGACCAGGAGCTGACTGTGGCTCAGACCATGAACTCCTTATTGCCAAATTCAGACTTAAATTGAAGAAAGCAGGGAAAACCACTAGACCATTCAGGTATGACCTAAATCAAATCCCTTATGATTATACAGTGCAAGTGAGAAATAGATTTAAGGGCCTAGATCTGATAGAGTGCCTGATGAACTATGGAATGAGGTTCATGACATTGTACAGGAGACAGGGATCAAGACCATCCCCATGGAAAAGAAATGCAAAAAAGCAAAATGGCAGTCTGGGGAGGCCTTACAAATAGCTGTGAAAAGAAGAGAAGCGAAAAGCAAAGGAGAAAAGAAAAGATATAAACATCTGAATGCAGAGTTCCAAAGAATAGCAAGAAGAGATAAGAAAGCCTTCTTCAGCGATCAGTGCAAAGAAATAGAGGAAAACAACAGAATGGGAAAGACTAGAGATCTCTTCAAGAAAATCAGAGATACCAAAGGAATATTTCATGCAAAGATGGGCTCGATAAAGGACGGAAATGGTATGGACCTAACAGAAGCAGAAGATATTAAGAAGAGATGGCAAGAATACACAGAAGAACTGTACAAAAAAGATCTTCATGACCCAGATAATCACAATGGTGTGATGATTCACCTAGAGCCAGACATCCTGGAATGTGAAGTCAAGTGGGCCTTAGAAAGCATCACTATGAACAAAGCTAGTGGAGGTGATGGAATTCCAGTTGAGCTATTCCAAATCCTGAAAGATGATACTGTGAAAGTGCTGCACTCAACATGCCAGCAAATTTGGAAAACTCAGCAGTGGCCACAGGACTGGAAAAGGTCAGTTTTCATTCCAGTCCCAAAGAAAGGCAATGCCAAAGAATGCTCAAACTACTGCACAATTGCACTCATCTCACACGCTAGTAAAGTAATGCTCAAAATTCTCCAAGCCAGGTTTCAGCAATATGTGAACCATGAACTTCCTGATGTTCAAGCTGGTTTTAGAAAAGGCAGAGGAACCAGAAATCAAATTGCCAACATCCACTGAATCATGGAAAAAGCAAGAGAGTTCCAGAAAAGCATCTATTTCTGCTTTATTGACTATGCCAAAGCCTTTGACTGTGTGGATCACAATCAACCGTGGAAAATTCTGAAAGAGATGGGAATACCAGACCATCTGATCTACCTCTTGAGAAATTTGTATGTAGGTCAGGAAGCATCAATTAGAACTGGACATGGAACAACAGACTGGTTCCAAATAGGAAAAGGAGTACATCAAGGCTGTATATTGTCACCCTGTTTATTTAACTTATATGCAGAGTACATCATGAGAAATGCTGGGCTGGAGGAAACACAAGCTGGAATCAAGATTGCCAGGAGAAATATCAATAACCTCAGATATGCAGATGACACCACCCTTATGGCAGAAAATGAAGAGGAACTAAAAAGCCTCTTGATGAAAGTGAAAGTGGAGAGTGAAAAAGTTGGCTTAAAGCTCAACATTCAAAAAAAAAAAAAAAAGAAAAGCTCAACATTCAGAAAACGGAGATCATGGCATCCAGTCCCATCACTTCATGGGAAATAGATGGGGAAACAGTGGAAAGAGTGTCAGACTTTATTTTTCTGGGCTCCAAAATCACTGCAGATGATGAGTGCAGCCATGAAATTAAAAGATGCTTACTCCTTGGAAGGAAAGTTATGACCAACCTAGTAGGCATATTCAAAAGCAGAGACATTACTTTGCCAACAAAGGTTCGTCTAGTCAAGGCTATGGTTTTTCCTGTGGTCATGTATGGATGTGAGAGTTGGACTGTGGAGAAGGCTGAGCGCTGAAGAATTGATGCTTTTGAACTGTGGTGTTGGAGAAGACTCTTGAGAGTCCCTTGGACTGCAGGGAGATCCAACCAGTCCATTCTGAAGGAGATCAGTCCTGGGTGTTCTTTGGAAGGAATGATGCTAAAGCTTAAACTCCAGTACTTGGGACACCTCATGCGAAGAGTTGACTCATTGGAAAAGACTCTGATGCTTGGAGGGATTGGGGGCAAGAGGAGAAGGGGACGACAGAGGATGAGATGGCTAGATGGCATCACTGACTCGATGGACATGAGTCTTAGTGAACTCTGGGAGTTGGTGATGGACAGGGAGGCCTGGCGTGCTGCAATTCATGGGGTCACAAAGAGTTGGACACGACTGAGCGACTGATCTGATCTGATCTGATCTGATGTATAAAATAGATAACTAAAAGAAACCTACTGTTTAGCACAGGGAACTCTACTTAATGCTCTACCGTGTCCTAAATGGGAAGGAAATTCAAAAAAAGAGGCACTATATATATATATACGTATGGCTGATTCACTTTACTGTACAGTAGAAACTAACACAACATTGTAAAGCAGCTATACTCCAATAAAAAAATTTTTACAGTAAACCTAAATCATTTTTGCTTTGCAGAAAACCTCTGTGTTAACAGAATACATACAAAGTCACTAATGAGACCCTTATTCTATCAAAAAATTTTCACCACCCCAAGTCTAACATCTGATACCTAAACCATCACCAGACATCAGAGTTGCTACCACCCAGGGACTGAAGAAATGAGTAATGCATCTCTTATTATATTATCTCTGTATAAATAACACTAAAGGCAATATGAAAAATACAACTGTCTATGTATTCATATATGCAAATCATGTTTCCAAAAAATAAATTGGGAAATTAAACTCATCAGCTCAACCCTCAGCTAAAAATTGCATGATTAATCCTTACTTTGTTTTCCTTTAAGCAATGTGCAGACTATCAAAAATTTGAATCTGATAGGCTACTAAGTGAATTGCTTACGGAAAGCAGTACTTTTAATTTCTCATGTTTTGTCACTTTGGCATGGCAGATAAGCAACTTAGTTACCTAATTACATGTGATTTTACATAGACTAATTTATTTTCTCCCATCTAAATGATGCTTTATCAACCTTCCAAACTGCCTCTTTTTTATAGCATTGTTGATTTATAATTCACATATAATAACTCATATATAAAGTGTACAATTTGAAATTTTTTGACAATTTCAAAGTGTACAATTTGAAATTTTTGACAATTTGCAATTTTTATTTATACCCATCAAACATTATCACAATCAAGAAAAATAAATATGTCCATGATTCCCCAAAGCTTCCTTATGTCCCTCTGTACTTCTTCCCTCCTGCTTCTGGCAACCAATGAGTGGCTTCTCTCACTGTAGATTTGTTTACATTTGCATACTTTTACATAAATGGAACCTGGCAGTATGTAGTCATTTTTGTCTGCTTTCTTTCACTCAGCATATTAGTTTGGATATCCATTCATGTGGTTTGGTGTAGCAAATTTTTATTCCTTTTTACTGTGGAGTGGAAGTCCATTGTATGGATGGATATACTACAATTTATCTGTTGACCTATTGATAGACGTTTGAGATGTTTCCAGTTTTCAGCTGTTGCAAATAAATCTTCTATAAGCAATCACACAGAATGTGTTGTAGAGTCATGTGCGTTCATTTCCCTTGGGTAAATACTTCGAAGTATGATGGTTAAGTCATAGGAAAGTGTATACTTAACTCTTAAGAAACTGCCAAACTGTTTCCAAAGCAGCCCAAACAGAGTATATTTTTATATCACCACTAGGAACATATGAAATTTCCAGTTGCTGTGTGTGTGTGTGTGTGTGTGTGTGTGTGCGCGCGCTCAGCTGTTCAATTGTGTCTGACTCTTTGTGACCTTATAGACCAAAGCCAGCCAGGATCTTCTGTCCAGGGGATTCTCCAGGCAAGAATCCTGGAATGGGTTGCTATTTCCTTCTCCAGGGGATCTTCCCTGACCCAAGGATTGAACCCTGCATCTCCTGCTTTGGCAGGCAGATTCTTTATCACTGAGCCACCAGGGAAACTCTCCAGTTGCTCTGCAGCCTCACCAATAATGTGCAGTCAATCTTTTTAAAAAGTATTTATTTACTTGTGCCCAGTCTTAGTAGTGGCACGTGGGACTTTCCGTGTTTGTTGTGGCATACAGGATCTTTAGTTGGGGCATGTGGTATCTTAGGTGGGGCATGGGGGATCTAGTTCCCTGACCAGGGATTGAACTGTACCCCCCACATTGGGAGAGTCTTAGCCATGGGACTACAAGGGAAGTTCCTGCAGTCAATCTTTTAAATTTTGATTATTATAGTAGGAGTGTTGTGTATCTTAGTGCAAGTGAAGTTGCTCAGTCGTGTCCGACCCTCAGGGACCCCATGGACTGCAGCCTACCAGACTCCTCCGTCCATGGGGTTTTCCAGGCAAGAGTACTGGAGTGGGGTGCCATCGCCTTCTCCGGTTGTGTATCTTATTGTGGTTTTAATTTGCATTTCCTTTGTGGATAATGATGTTTAGCATCATTACAAGCTTTTATTTCACATCTTTTTAATTTTTTTGTGAGACTATATGACTTTATATTACTTGGGAGGAGTTCTCACATATTCTGAATCCAAGTCCTTTGTCATTTCTCCTCTCTCAGTGATCACTGCCCAATGTCCAAAACTCCTGTTTCTTGTATATATTTTCTTCATTTATTTAAGTTGTCTAAACAAGGAAGGCCAATTCAGACCCTGTTATTTCATCTTGGCTAGAAACAGAAGTTCTTTTTAATCTAATATTAACAATAAAAATAAAATTAATCTCAATCAAACTTTAAATCTACTTTTTAAAAGTAAATTTCCTCTTACAAAGAAGATAAAATCAAAGCAAATTCTAAAAATCACCTGGTCCTGCGACCCCCCGCTCACTAAAGTGCATACACAGTTTGTGTAGCAAACTGTTATCATATTTACTCACAGTTAACCTTTCTGGCAATCAATCCAACCCTGAATATCATCAACACATGAAAGTCAACTCTTCTATATCAGGGAAGGCATCTGGAGCTCAACTTGAGGTTTAAGTTTCCCCAAATCAGTTTCACATCAATTGCATTCTCTCCTTCAGGAAAGTGATTTTCTCGTACAGGATAATAAGCACGCACAATCTCATTTATATGTGCACATGTTGTATGCAACTGAGGTTATCTGTGTGCATAAGTGTAAAACATGTGCAGAGCCCATTCACCATATTGACTTTTCCAGCATTCCCCATTGGATCATCCCATCTTATGATTTCATATAGACAGAGATATTGACAAGGATTTTATAACATGCCACATCACATAACCAATTTGTAGCTAGTCTATCTTCCTTATGAAATAAGCCAAGCATGTTGTTCCCAATTGATCCATATTTCCTTTTAAAGCTTTGTTCAAAGCTGGTGGAATTTCTGAAACTCTAAAATGGAGTGTCAATTACAGAAAGAAATGCAGAAATTTCAAAGTATTGATCAATCTCTATTTGAGGCATTTTAATTTCTGAAATATTTTTAGTTATTTAGATTTGAAGTGGCAGTCATATTTAATGGTAGACGCTAATCAAGATGCTAATCAATTTTTATTTTTTTAAGTTTAGTAGAAAAAAGATCAGAAAATATTACCGCAGAGAAGTCACAGCCTTCATTTATTTTCTTCCAGATGAGTAGTTCCGGGTTCTGTGTGTTTCTCTTCTTTATCATAATAATACAGACTTGTCTTAAACTTTCAAAGAAAATTCTGTAACTGCCAACACTATTGACAATAACTCTACCCCCAAGAATTTGATTGATTAAAATTTGGGGAAAGATTACTCCTATCCAAAAAGGTATTTACCTTTTTTTCTCAAAGGGCAGTATAAGTTCATTTGAATACTTTTCTTCCCCAAATCGTGTCTTATTTTTATGACATGGATTTGCAGAGAGAAAGAAAAGAAGAAAATCAGAGGAAAGACAATTAATGAAAGAAATTAGCCTGAGTTATCAAAAATTAATATTTGATAGGCTTTACTTTACACTGGGTCTTTATTTACATTAGCTATTTTAATCCTAATTAATATTTCTGTATGGTACTACTAAGATTATCAGAATTTTAGAGATCATTATAAAATCAGCTATCACTTATTAAACATCTACTATGTTCCATGGACAATTTAACAGATGTTATCTCAAGCTTGAAAGTAACAGATGTGGTCGATCCTATGATTAGACTTATTTTCATGGGTTCAGCATTTTCCTGCTGATGAAATGCAGGGCTGGGGCTGACTCCAAACCCCTGGCTGGTACCCAACCACATGGCACGCCTCTGCTAGGAGACTGTCATGCTTCTCATATATTCTAATGCTCACAGAAATTAGCTTCAATAATATTATCTTGGCATCAAGACTGAGCCCAGGAATCAACTCTGCCAAGACCAGAACAACTGAGATGATTATTTTAATGAAAACAACCAAAATGGGGAGACTTTATGCCAACAATCAGGATGCATTACCTCTTTGAAGTCATTAGGATTGTGGTATGGGGATTAGGGTAGCCAAGTTGATCAGTGGAGTCACTGAACTGCCCAGACATATACGAGAATTTGATATTTGATGGTGTGTCAGCCATGACACTTCACTAGTAAACAGTAACAATTTAATAAAGGCTGGCTATCTTTCTATGAACTTAGAGGTTTATCATACTCCATACACCAACTACAGTTTGTGTCCCCTACATACATACAAACAAGTTCCATTCCAAGACAGTGTGAGTCCAATTTGTTTGTAAGTCCAACAAAGTTAGCCTAGGGACCCAAGTAACACAATCGGCTATGCAGTACTGTATTGTAATAGGTTTATCAATTTTTCACACAAATAATACATAAAAAATAAAAAATAGAAAGCATTTTTAATCTTACAGCATGTACCTTGAAAAGTACAGCACAGTACTAATTGCATCACGGCTGCTCTTTCTCTTGCTTCTGGACAGCCTGGGCTTGAAATAAAGATACTGTAGTACTGTTCTCTATACATACTTGTACACAAAAGAGTACACAAAAGCGTACCCACTTGTAGAGGATGCACACACGTGACGGCATACACCAGGCATGTGGACTAACCTTATGTGATTGGACATGTGAACCCACGTTTGCATCTTTGAAAATTTGCAACTTGAAGGTTCATAGGTGGGGGACTTACTGTCTAATGAGAAAGCCTCCTTGAAGAGCTGAATGCTCTGAATCTTGATTATGAAGGAAGGCTGTCAAAGACCGTGAAAGCGAGCTAGCGGTAAAACTTCCAGGACTGTGGAGGAATGAAACAGTGTCTGCAGGCATCCACAACAAAGAAGGGGAAAGGGTGGTTTACCTGGAGTGTTAAAGCTGGAATATTTTAGGAGGGGTGGGAGCATTGTTCTGGAAGAATAACTGAGGAGAGGCAAGATATACATCACCTTGTCTACAAACTAACTAGTGAATAGATGCAGGAGCTAGTCAGCCATGACCTTAAGGCTTCAGAGAAAACCATGTCCTTGGGGGAGAAGGATTCCCCTGAGAAAAGTCTATGTCAACAGGAGAAGGGATTATCTCAAAAAGGAATGTACGAATGGGGTTTCCCGGGTCAACACAGATTACAAAACACACTCAACAAAGTGTGGAAAAATCAATGATCTGAAAAGAGTGCGAGGGAGTAATCCTTTTTATCTATAAAATAGGTAACAAGGGTGAACTCCTATCAGAAAATCAAATCCTTTAGTGTATTAAAAGTTATTCCTTGGGGCCAAAGGTGACTTCTCTCAGAGATGCAAGAATGTAACAACGTCAGTCAAATCTATTGATGTAAAAATACCGGAACAGGAGAAAAAGGGTAAAATCGTGTCACTAGATTACCAAAGTGTGTTTGTTTCAATTCTATACATTCCCTCAAAGCAAAGAAAATGCAAAATAAAACATCAACGAGTCATATATCCTCAATGAGCTAGAAATAATATCAATTTCTTCACTCTGATTAGAGTATGTCAGAAATCTAGAAAAAAACCTTAGGCAATTTCCTCTGTCATAATATTCAACATTTTGCAAGCATACCTAAACAATGCAATAAGCAAACAAAGCAAAACAAGAGAGGCTTGGAGAATACAGAAGTATAAATATTGGAAAACCCAAGAAAAACTGTCAGTCACTGCAGATGTGAAATTAATGACATAGAACATCTAGTAAAACCCACTAAACACCATGGGGCTCCCTCCTTGTCTCCCTCTCCACCTTCTCTCCCTTTTTCTGCCTCCTCCGGGCTGTGCTGTACCTAGTTCCTCAGTTGTGTCTGACTCTTTGCATCCCCATGGACTGTAGCCCGCCAGGCTCCTCTGTCTCTAGGGATTCTCCAGGCACAAATACTGGAGTGGGTTGCCATTCCCTTCTCCAGGGGATCTTCTCGACCCAGGGACCCAACCAGGGTCTCTTGCATTGCAGACAGATTCTTTACTGTCTGAGCCGCCAGGGAAGCCCAAGTTTGTGTGGGGGTAGTAAATTAATGCCTGAAATTGATTTTGAAAATAGAGCCTAAGTGGTGAGTTTTCAGGTGTCATCAGTAAGTTTGTTTCCTCTCTGAAAGAGTTGATAATAAAATCGTAATAAAATGTTCACCAAAAGGATGCCCAGCCACCCCCTGTCCCCAAAACTGCTTTCACCCGTATGTTCCACTTTCCCACTGGCTTCTAGACTCTTCCCTTCCACTTCCACCACCCCCGCCGTCTAGTAGGACATCTCTAGGTTCACTTCCACATCTCCCAGGCTCCTATCTGAACCGTCATCCACCCGTTTCTCCAAATGCTCTTAGAGTCTCCTATGTCTCTCCTTGCTCTCAGCCTCTTCCTGGAACACAAGCCTTGACTCTCAGCTCCTCCCTTTGTTTCATTTCCATCACTCACCCACATTTTTCCACCCATTGGACTGAGACTAGTTTAAGTTCTCCAACAGGACACTGCTGGGTGCCTGCATGTTATGGGAACAGAAAACATCAGGACATCTGTGAAAGGCTCTTTAACGAAATCCGTTTTAGAAAAAGAGCTGCAGAGCAGAAGCAGTGTCTATAAAGACCTTCCAAGAGGGTGTTTCTGAGCAGCCATGAGGGCATTGCTATTGTTGATATTTTTGTTGTTGAATTCCATATGCAAACTGGGGACCAGAGCTGAATTGCTCAGGGAGATAAAAGTTGTTGTTCAGTTGTTCAGTCATGGCCAACTCTTTGTGACCCCACGGACTGCAGCATGCCAGGCCTCCCTGTCCTTCACCATCTTCCAGAGCTTGCTCAAACTTTATGTCCATTGAGTCTGTGATACCATCCAACTATCTCATCTGTCATCCCCTTCTCCTCCTGCCTTCAATCTTTCCCAGCATCAGGGTCTTTTTTAATGAGTCAGCGCTTCACATCAGGTGGCCAAAGTATTAGAGTTTCAGCCTCAGCATCAGTCCCTCCAATGAATATTCAGGACTGATTTCCTTTAGGATTGACTGGTTTGACTCCTTGGAGTCCAAGGGACTGTCAAGAGTCTTCTCCAACACCACAGTTCAAAAGCATCAATTCTTCAGCCCTCAGTCCAACTCTTACATCCATACATGACTACCAGAAAAACAATAGCTTTGACTAGATGGACCTTTGTCAGCAAAGTAATGTCTCTGCTTTTTAATACACTGTCTAGGTTTGTCATAGCTTTTCTTCCAAGGAGCAAGCATCTTTTAGTTTCATGGTTGCAGTTGCCATCTGCAGTGATTTTGGAGCCCAAGAAAATACAGTCTATAACTGTTTCCATTGTTTCCGCAGCTATTTGCCATGAAGTGATGGGACCAGATACCGTGATCTTTGTTTTTTGAAAGTTAAGTTTTAAGCCAGGCTTTCACTCTCCTCTTTCACCTTCATCGAGAGGCTCTTTAGTTCCTCTTCACTTTCTGCCATAAGGGTGGCGTCATCTGCATATCTGAGGTTATTGGTATTTCTCATTGCAGTCTTGATTCCTGCTTGTGCTTCATCCAGCCCGGCATTTCACATGATGTACTCTGCATATAAGTTAAATAAGGAGGGTGACAGTATACAGCCTTGACATACTTCTTTCCCAATTCTGAACTATAAAAGTAAAAAGAGAGAAATGGCTGTCTTTTATCCACTCTTCCACCTACAGATTTACTCTGCCTTTCCTCTAAATACTTGTCAATTTCTTTTTTAAAAGCATATTGACTTCAAGCATTATCAAATTGTCAAGAATGTTTGCTATCTTAGCACCTATCATGTGATTCAGAAAGTCATGTCCTTCCACAGAAAGCTCCAAACAAGGATCATGTAACCATCCAAAGACTTGGTCCAAAGGAACAAATAAGGAACTGGACTGGAAGAATTTAGAGAAATTTCTGGAGCTCATTTTTGTCCCAAAGACAGTGTCTCTATAAAGAGCATAATAATATTTTCCTCTCTAGAATTGTGTTGGGACTCTGTAAAACTGGGGCTTTATTTGCTTTTCTAAGTTTACATAATTCCCAGAGAGTAGAGCCTCAAAGCTTCTCTGATATTAAATAGATTAAAAGATGCTGTGCCAAATTTGAAAACTGTCACTAGAGTAAGAGTTTTAATTATGTATAAACTAAACAAAAAGGAAAACTGCCTCCTCCCCCTGCCTTTCCAATAAGTCGACATTATGCAAAATCTCTCATACACAGAACTGTTATAAAAGTTCTAAATTAAAAATGGTCTCATTTTCTAGGTAAACTCCGAGAGCTGGTGATGGACAGGGAGGCCTGGTGTGCTGTGGTTCATGGGGTCGCAAAGAGTCGGACACGACCGAGCGACTGAACTGAACTGAGTTTTCTAGGATCCTGATCTAAACATCAAGGCCATAAAATTCTCCCTCTGTGGAGAATGGTATCCTTTTGCCAGCTGCCAACAGCAGCCTGTGTCACTGTCATCTGGTCTTTTTCTTTTTTGTCTACAAGTTTCCGGACACTTGTTGTTGTTAAAAGGTTGTGTGGACTGCTCACAAGTCTGCTTGGTTTCAGATCCATCCTCACCCTTCTGCTCTTCCCCCAAATCACAGGGAACTGCATTTCCCAGACTCTCTTGTTTCTGCCCAGATGTGTCCAACACAGACCCTGGCAGAAGATGCGAGGGTGGAAGGAAGTCTGAAATCAGGGGTTTTCCCTTGTCCTCTCTCTACTGCCGGGCAGCATCTCAGATAGTAACTGAGTGTCTCTTGACCTAATGGGTTAATGGGTTAGTGTCTAATGACCTAATGGGTTCATTTCTCACTCCCTCCCCACTCCTCCAACCCTGCCAACCTGCTATGAAACTGAATTTCATAGCATAGCCTAAGACCCAGGCTTCTAGCTGTAATGATATTATCGCCTCCCTCGGTCTCTCTTCTGTCAGTTGTTAATCTCTGGGAAGTTTTAAGGTCTTCCATCACCCCTGTAACGAGTTCCCTGAATTAAATTCCCTCCGTTTGCAATACCTGTGCTTTCTGCTTTTGTGACTGACACACCATAACAAGATAAATTTACCACTGCAAACATTCATTGAACATCTATTGTTTTCCCACACTGAGAAAATTCCCCATTGCCTTTCTCTTACTGGGCATCCTCAATCCAGGCTATGTTCCTTAGGTGAATCCCCAACCCCCACCCAGTCCCAAGGCACTTAGCTGCCCTCCTTGCCTGGGTCTCTTCACACTGCAGGTGAATATCTGACAGCTGGCTCCAAGCTGTGAGGATGCAGTTACTTCCCTGCATAGACACCTGTCTGCTGTGATCCCAGGTGGACTGTTCTAGCACGGCATTGCCCCCTGCAGGCATTTTCAGAAGTGGCTTTGGTGCCAGGCCCTGTGCCCCTACAACTTCCAGAGCAAACTTTGAGAATTTTATCTCTCGCTTGGCTTAAGAGGAGAGGCAAATAGTGTTCTTTCCAGCTCAAGGCAGGCTGCCCTGGAGGCTAGAGTTTCTGTAATATCGTCTTTGGCTTGAGGGTTTCCCGTTGACCTTTATGAATGTTCCAAACTTCCTGGAATTTTAGATGCTTCCATCCACTCATCCTCCCTTCCTGCATACCCTCCCCCAACCCGCAAACAACTGGATTTGCAGATTTGAAGGCTTTTCCCATCTTCCCTGGCTTCCTGCCAGTCGTTCCTCAAGCGTTTTCCCTAATCAGTCCCATCTTGGTCTCCGCTCTCAGGAGACCCACACTAGCACAGCACTGGTAGACAGTACCTGATAGTTGCAGACACCTAGGGACCTTTCCCAATCTTCCCAAACTCTCTCTCTACACTTGGAGATATCTGCTTTTTCAAATCTGTCTGATCGTTCTGAATGGCTATTTTAATTTAAGGCTTAAGGGTGAATGCATCATGAGAGTTTAAACATACCACGCACAACTCAGAGAATGTCCACAAAGAGGAAATGTCCCACTTTGACTTAGAGTACCTGACCTAATGGGCACCATTATTTCATAAAAAACGACTTGATCTCTTTCATTCTATTTTACATTACTTAGTCTAATAAATCCCAAGCCACCAGCAGTGCTGACGCACTGAACAGATTTCATATATAATTGGTCAATATTGTTAATGCATGTACTCTAAGTTTGGAAGCAGCCTAGAAGGTGCTTTTGTGTTGCTTTCTTGCAAATAATCTATCGTTTATAATTATAGTTGATTTCAGATGTGACAAGGTATTTAATTTTATCAAATGGCAAGGTTTGCCAAACACATAAAAGTGAATTTGCCTCTAATTACTCGTTTTAATAATTCTAACTTCATTTACTGTTCCCCAGTGACAGAACGTTGCCAGAAACACTTTTACTATGATAAAAGAATTAAAGATATTATACAGAAATGAGCAGAGTTCAGAGGAATCACAAAAGGCATACTGGAGTCCCAGAAAGCTTCAAGTAGAATTTACATTTATTTCAGCCAAAAATAATAAGCTTGATTTCAGGCAGCTTGAGCCTCATGCAATATTTTGGTGGACATTTAAATTTTATTTAATATACAGGAAAAGGAATTTGGAACCTTGGGTATTTGGTTATTATGGTTGAAGTTTTTTGGTGCATCTTTGGGGTTCATGGGTTGAAATAACTTCCTCAAACCCATCTACAGGAAGAGATGTACTAACTCGTTATCCCACTAGGGGGCGCTGCACTTCTTTGAAGTTTCCTGTAAATATCTTTCAAGTATTTGGCTGTCAGAATTCAGAAGAAAACATTCACTTAATTCTCAGCGAACATTCGCAGCATTTTTTGAGAAATAACATTTTTCAGTAACCGAAAGACAGAAAATGTTTTCTGTCGGCAATATTTGAATCCAACAACTCCAAACTTTTAAAATGCTTTTTATATTTAAAAAACAACTGGATATTTAACCATAATATTTAGAAAATAATATCCTTTTTAAAAACAAAAATGCAACACCAGCATTTAATAGTTAATTTTTCAAGCGTTGCTCCTTGAACTATACTCAATGCTTCTTTCAATTTGCAGGCTGCTGTATTCAGTCATTTGTTTCCATGTGGTCATTGTTGCCACGACAGAAATTAAAATGGGTTCACAGTATGCAATGGTCTCAGGTTGACAGATAATACAGGATTCATTGCAAAAATATGGGCTGGGCGGGCAGGGGAGTGGGTCTTTTTCAATGGCTTTCCATGACCAGGTCCTTGGGCAGGGGCTCAGCAGGTGTTTCTGTATCTGACCACCACAATGACTGGGCACCTCCAACTCCACCAGCTGCAGAAACTTGGTGTCCTGAGGTCAGGGCTGTGGATCCAAGCATGGAGGTCCAGTTGCCAAACAATACATTTCATTCTTACTAAATAGTAATTGCTGTCATCTGATAGGCTTCTGCTTTTTAAAAATATTGTACTGGAATATGGTGGTGGTGGTGTATTCACTAAGTTTCGTCCGACTCTTGCAACCCCATGGACTGTATCTGCCAGGTTCCTCTGTCCTTGAGATTTCCCAGGCAAGCATACTGGAGTGGGCTGCCATTTCCTTCTCCGTTATTGGAGTATAGGTTATTTACAATGTTGTGTTAGTTTCAGATGTACAGCAAAGTGATTAGTTCCATATTTACACATGCCTACTCCTTTTTTTTTCTTTTATATTTTTTTCCATATAGGCCATTACATTGTATTGAATAGCATTTCCTATGCTATACAGCAGGTTCTTATTAGTTATCTACCGATAAGCTTCTGCTTTAATTCATGGATCATAACAATAAATTGCAAGTCAGTCGTATTGGCAAATTAGCTGTTTTCCTCTTTCCAACTAACATTGTGAGGTTGGAGTTTGTTTACATAATGATAGGTAATGTGGATATTTAAATAGCAAATAAGCCCAGAGAGGCCAGATTCCTTTGTCATGTTTCACCCTGATGGTTGGTAAGAGTCTTGTTATGAAAATAATGCTGATCCCCAGGGGGGTGCTGTGTGCTTTGAGCTAAGGGTAGAGAAAGGTACAGTAACTCCCCTATATACACACCTTCAAGGTGTGAACTTTCAAAGATGTGATTGTGCATCTGGTTCCAGCAAGGAGCCAGAACCTGAGCCATCAACATCAGGTGTGAGTGACACTACAGCTTGCCCTCCATCTCACGGTGCTGTTGATCTACTATATCCCACCTCATCTCCCTCCTCCGGTCAGTAACTCTTCTTGCCTGTTCACTCGATGCCAGTTGTTGTACCGTACTTTTTCAAGGTCCTATACTGTAAGATTAAAAATGGTTTCTTTACTTTTTGTTTTTCATGTCATATTTGTATGAAAAGTGTTATAAACCTATTGCAGTACAGTACTATATAGCCAATTGTGTTAGCCGGGTACCTGGGCTAACTTTGGTGGCCTTACAAGCAAACGACTTACGAATGCGCTCTTGGGCTAGAACTCGTTTGTATGTAGGGCACTTACTGTAATGCATGGGAGTTTCCTCCTTTGTTTCTCTTCTCTGTACAAATCCTCTTTTCTAATAGTCCCTCAATTTCTTATGCTGGAAATAACAATGGGTGTTGTCAACGGAACTCTTGTGATGGGGACACTCATCTATGCCTGTGAACCATCTAGATACTCCTTTAGAACAAGAACAAGATAGCTGAATATCATTCTGTTTGGTTCCATGGACAAGATTATTCTTTTCTAGATGTTTCCTGAAGTGAAATCGTTTTCAAGGTTTTAGCCTTCGGAGCAGCCAAACACATGCCTCATCCAACATACCCTGCTTCCTTCCAACTCTGTGAATCCCTTGGATCTGCCCCACATAAAGAAAAACCCCAGTCAATATTACACACTTAATTTTTTAAAGTTTTAATTTAACAAATATAACTCTTGAGTACCAGATAGCAGCCTGGAATTTGGCTTGTTATCCTAGGGGAGAGTTTTCATTAAAATCCTCAAGAACTTTTCTCCACAGTCATCGTTTACCATGACTATCTACTTTTATTTTAAAAAGCAATTATAATAATAACAAAAATATTATAATCAGAAGCCCAGTCAGCTGCTTTATGTGGATGCTTTGTATATTCAGACTGGATATGGATTGTGAACATCTCAGTGAAGAAGAAAAAGATTAAATAATTTTGGCTTTTTTACTTTTTCCCCTTTTTTAAGAAACTGAAGCATGGTTGATATACACTGTGTTCATTTCTGCAGTACAGCAAAGTGATTCAGCTGTACATGTATATATGCGTTCTTTTTTCTGGTCTATTCCATTATATTTCATCATAGAATATTTGAACATAGTTCCCTGTGCTATCCAGTAGGACCTTGTCATTTATCTAGTCTATATATAAAAGTTCACCTCTGCTGGCCCAACCTCCCACTCCATCCCTCCCCAACCCCCTCCCCCTTGGCAGCCACCAGTCTGCTCTCTGTGTCCCTGAGTCTGTTTCTATTTCACAGGTAGGTTCATTTCTGTCATATTTTAGATTCCAAATATAAGCGATGTTATATGGTATTTGCCTTTCTCAAGAAGACGCAACTTTGTAACCTAAAAAGGAAACTCTTGGGTGACTATGTGTTTTTTAAGCTTTATAAAAATAGTAATCCTTTTCTTTACAGATATACAGAGAGGATATTTTAGTATTCCTTAGGTGGAGGAAAGTCTAATGATCAATTTATCCATCTATCTACACACATGCAAATATGTATTTACATGTATTTACCCAACCAACAGGTACTGGCTATTTACTAGGAGCTGTGGAGAAGACAGATGAGCTTTGGGAAAAGTCAGATCTGACTTCAGTAATAGTGCTGCCTTTGATGGATACAACACTTTAATATTTCAAGCCATGTTTACAATGAATTATTGCTATTCACTATTTCTACTTTTATCTATTAAATAATTGTGCTCCAGCTTTCCTGTAAGTTTCTCAAGGCTGGGATCATTAATTCTGCTGATTTATTTTTGATTGCACTGGTTCTCCATTGCTGTGCTTGGGCTTTCCCTAGTCGTGGAGATCGGGAGCTACTCTCTAGCTGTGATGCTTGGGCTTCTCAGTGCAGAGGCTTCTCTTGCTGCAGAGCATGGGCTCTAGGCATGGGGGCTCAGTAGGGGTAGCACACAGGCTCAGTTGCCCCACAGCATGTGGGATCTTCTCGGACCAGAGACTGAACCCGTGTACCCTGCATTGGCAGATGGATTCTTAACCACTGGACCACCATAGAAGTCTAGGGCTGTGATCATTAATTCCATTTATAACACAGTTAGAAGTGGCTGAGGTTGGACCATACTCCTGAAATCCCAGATTCTCTCCCTCCTCTGCACTGACCATGCTGCATCCTGCCCTTTATTCAGCCCAAGTAGACATTATATGCCCAGACAGCACCACATAATCCTAAAATCAGACCATAAAGGCATCAGGGAAGTCATAGCCATCAAAGAAATTCAACAATAAAATATCACCATTAAATACTAACTTTATCTTCTTTGTCTCTTACCTTTAATAAAAATCATTATTTTCCTTTCCAAACTTTCAAAGTCTACAGTTTTGACATATCTGAAATACCCTATATTGGCCCAATATTTTTATGATTTTTTAAAATATTTATTTTATTTATTTGGTTGTACTGGATCTTAATTGTGGCATGTGGAATCTGGTTCCTCAACCAGAAGTTGAACTTGGGTTCCCTGCTTTGAGAGCAAGGAGTCTTAGCCACTGGACCACCAGGGAACTTCCTTGACCTAGTAAAATCGTTTCTTTGCTTTGCCTGCGCTCTCTTCCCAGACATGTCCCGCATAATCACAGCCTCTCCTGCCTGATATTCTCTTAAGTGTGTGTACAGCATCTGCATAATCAGCCCTTTTGACTTTATGTTTTTCTTCGTTCTCTGAGTTGTCAATCCACAGTGAGTGAGCTGCACAGAGGAGATATTTTAAAAACACCCTCTCATCGCTGTCTTCTGTCACCTTTAATCTCAAAGAAAAATAAATCAAACATGAAGCTGAGGCATCACCTAAACTGCTGTGTAAAATCATGCCTCAGGTATTTAAAAAATGCCAGTTTGGGAAACTAGAATTTATAATGTGGTAATATTAATAGCCTGGTTTTCCTATGAAGGGTTTTATATTTTCAAATGTCTCAGGTGAATATCTTAGGGGATATAAATAACATTGTAGGCTTTAGGAGAACTAAGTAGTCAGAAACACTTATGACTAGAACTCGCTTTCAGATAAAAGCGATTCAAATGTTCCCAGTATGTTTTCAAAGGCAAAGACTTTGGGATGGGTCAAGGGTCCTTTGGTCATTTTGAGGAGATGTCTGAAGGCTGCACAATTAAACTGAAGAAAACAAATCCTTAAAATTTCATCAGGCAAAACTATTTGGAAAAGAGCTTTCTTTTTAGCTCTGCCCATTGCCATTCTGTAGCGTCTTTACCTTGCAAGTTACCTGGGTCTATTTTCTGTAATACATCTTGCCATATCAAAGAGCAAGCATCCAATACATTGAAAGAAGTGAGCAAAATGATCTGCCAACTTCCTCCTCCTATTGTGAGTCCTTTTGTGAGTCCTATATTTCTGGAAGAAATGGTGCCTAGGAAACAGGAAAAAGAACCCCAGCATTTGTGTCTTAAATACACTGCAGCCTTCACACCTGTGTCAGCCAGCTGACCATTGAAAAGACCCGTTCATTTCAAGAGGTGAATGCATGCCAACAGCTGCAGGGGAGGCTGAGCACACTCCTAGAATTTTTGGAAAAGACAGGTAACCAAGCATGCGCTATAAACCCAAGTACGTGAGAAGCCACCTAGTGAGAATACATGCCTGCAAGCCTTCTCAGCATCGTGTCTGCAGCAAAGCCTAAGTGACATGCGTGATGAAGATTTCCCTGAGGTTAATCCACATGGACCCATCTAGAAGAAGACTTGTCTAGGAGAGAGGGCTGGAGAATTTCCCAAATGAGTGGATACACATTTCTGAGCAAACAACACGGATGTCTCTGACGTGCGGTGCTGTATTCACAAATGATCAGGACCAACTATTAGCAGGGTGTTTGTTTGTTTTTAAGGTTTTATTTGAAGTATAGTTGCTTTATAATGGTGTGTTAGTTTCTGCTGTACAACAGTGTGAATCAGCTGTAGGTATACATATATTCCTTCCTCTTGAGCCTCCCTCCCACAAACCCCCATCCCACCCCTCTAGGTCATCAGAGAGCCCCGAACTGAGCTCCCTGTGCTGTGCAGCAGCTCCCTACCAGCTGTCTGTTTCACGCATGACAGTGTATGTATGTCATTGCTTTGATCCACCCAACCCATCCCCCAGTATGTCATAAGTCCATCCCCCATGGCAGTGTCTCCATTCATGCCTTGGAAACAGGTTCATCCATACCATTTTTCTAGATTAGGAGGGTGTTTTTAAAGCTTCTTAGCAGACATCATAGACCCACTGAGTCTGTGTGTTTCTGTTCACGTGCTTTAGGAAAACAGAAGTCCTTTGGATACTATGAAGGATTTCTTCCTACTTTATCCTGATGGCAACAACTTCGCTGTCTCACGAAACAAACACTGAATGAGGCTTTGCTGTAGCACATCCATGTGCTAGGCAGAGGGTGACCACGACAAACAAGCTTCCCTTCTTTCAAGCCTAGAAGAAGAGGTGATCTGTTTTCTTAGGTAAGAAACAAGCTTGGTAGCAGGAGACCCAACCAAGGAGCAGGCTGAGAGCAGGGAGCATTGGTAACAGTGCAAAGCAGAATAAGTGGGCAAAAGATTCTTTTTTTAAACAGGTTTTTTTTAAAGCTAGTCAACTTCCCTGGTGGTCCAGTGGTTAAGAATCCGGCTGCCAATGCAGGGGACATGGGTTCAATCCCTGGTCTGGGTGGACTCCACATGCCACTGAGCAACAAAGCCCATGAGCTGCAACTCCGGAAGCCCATGTGCCTAGAGCCTGTCCAGCAAAGAGTAGTCCCGGCTCACAACAACTGGAGAAAGCCCACGTGCAGCAGCGAAGACCCAGTGCAACCAAAAGTAAACACAAAACAATAAAAAAAGAAAGACTGCATTAAAAAAATAAAACTTGTCCACATGAAGTCATATAAAAAGGGACAAACAGATTTAGAAAGTGGCACCACAGACCAGCACTGTGTATACAAAAAAATAAAAATAAGTAAATATATAAAATAGTTGATGTTTCCCATGACATTTCATGGGCTTTCCTGATGGCTCAGCAGTTAAAGAATCTGCCTGCAATGCAGGAGACATGGGAGACTTGAGTTTAATATCTGGGTTGGGAAGATCCACTGGAGAAGGGAATAGCAACCTATTCCAGTATTCTTGCCTGGAGAATCCTACGGACAGAGGAGCCTGGCTGGTTACAGTCCATAGGGTCCCAAAGAGTTGAATACAGCTTGAGCACACACACACACACATGACATTTCACACACACAAACTCACACACACACACAGGTATTTCTCCATTGAGCTCTGCTTCAGATACCAAAAACACAGAGCTCCCTTTGGGAGAATACCTTGCAAAACAGCTGAAATAAAGCTGTGATGCTGAAAGAGAATATAACACAAGTATAGATATGTGACGGGATCACCCATTTCAACAGTGACAAAGTCCCATCCTTTTCTCATGTCATCCAACAATCCTTTTGACTATACAGCTACCATAGCATTCTACAGATAGCTGTAGTGTGTTGTTGTATTGATTTTTTGTTTGTTTGGTTTGTTTTGAACCCAGAAGTGACTTTCTTCCTCATCCAACTTGGGCCATGGCTGTGGTCTGCAAAAACATTCAGGTGGACTCAGTAGCACATTGGGAGCCTGGTTGGAAAATGAGAAATGAGGAGCAGTGTGGGAGCAAATAGAGTCACTGAAACGGGAAGGATATTTAGGTCCTGAGGGTGGGATTGAGGAAATACAGCTCTGATTTCAGCTTACACACAAACTAGAGTTTCTGGGAGACAAAAGCCAGAGTTCTGGCTGTGGAATCAATCATCTCGTCTCCAAGGCCATCAGCTTCAGCTTTGCCACCACTGTCTCCCCACCCCCCTTTCTTGGCACTAGAGGAAGATGTGTTTGGAAGGGTTCTCAGATGTCATGATTTAGCATCTGATCATTTTCATGCATTGGAGAAGGAAATGGCAACCCACTCCAGTGTTCTTGCCTGGAGAATCCCAGGGACAGGGGAGCCTGGTGGGCTGCCGTCTCTGGGGTCACACAGAGTCGGACACGACCGAAGCGACTTAGCAGCAGCAGCAGCAGCATTTCAAAGCATGTTAATAAATAGAAAACATTGCCCAGAAACAGGAGGGATTCTTTCTAGAAACAGATTCTCAGGACTTTCCTGATGGTCCAGTGACTAAGACCCCACTGGAGCTCCTGATGCAGGGGCCTGGGCTCCATCCCTGTCGGGGAATTAGATCCCACATGCTGCAACCAAAGACCCTGTGTGTCACAACTAAGACCTGGTGCAGCCAATTAAATGATTAACTTTTAAAGCACATATTTAAAACAGAAAGGAACAGATTCCCAGTGGAAGAGAAAAAGAACTTTATTAAAAGCCCAGAACAGAGACATCCCAGGCGGAACTTCAAAGCGCTGTGTATTGCTTTGAAAGCGAAAATGAAGGTGTTAGTCACTCAGCTGTGTCCAGTTCTTTGCAACCTCATGGACTGTAGCCCGCCAGTCTCCTCTGTCCTTGGGACTTCCCAGGCAAGAATACTGGAGTAGGTTGCCATTCTCTTCTCCAGGGGATCTTCCCAACCCAAGGATCGAAACTAGGTCTCCTGCATTGCAGGCAGATTCTTTACTATCTGAGCCACCAGGGAAACCCCAGGTATTGCTATAAGAATGTTCTTTTTTTTTTTTTTTTGTATGAGAAGTTTAGAATAAAAATTTTAGCCAGCCCAGGATGGATTAAGTACCAAAACTGAAATTCAGAAAAGAGTTTTGGAATGATAAGGCCTAGGTGTCTAGAGTGTAGTAAGATATCCACCACTACAAGTTTTAAAATGCCATCTAATTTTCAGTAGTACAGTTCTTGCTGCTTCTAAAAACCAGAAAAGTGAGCAGGGTTGGAGTTGGTCTCTATGATGCTCTTAAAATATGTACCATATGAATAGTGTAAATTTCATCCAAACAACCAGATGCTTGGTTTAATTTACCCATTCCAGTGTGGGGATGCTTGCAAATACCCAGATGTCTGATATCACCAACACAGATAATGCTGGTGGACCCTGCAATCTGAGGATTGCTCGTCACATATTTGGCCCCTGTCATCCAGATTGACGGCAATTTGTCTGTATGATTTTATTAGCCCCTCTTAGTCATCTGGTGGGCTTCCCTGATGGCTTAGTGCAGGAGGTGTGGGCTCAATCTCTGGGTTGGGAAGATTCCGCTGGAGAAGAAAATGGCAACCCACTCCAGTATTAATGCCTGGGAAATCCCATGGAGAGAGGAGCCTGGTAAGCTACAGTCCATGGCGTCGCAAAGAGTTGGACATGACTTAGCAACTGAACAGCAACAGTCATCTGGTATTTCTTTTAACTCTAGGTCCACAATCACTGTAAAACTGAAAATAAAGCTTTGCCTTTCTAGCTAATACGAAAGGTAATTCTCAGAAAAAATGATGTTAAGGTTATAACATTAGAGAAAGGGTAAGGTCGATGGAGTGAAATATTGTGTGGCTTCAGGAAAATCAAATACTGAATATAAAATACAAGATGCCTAGTCTGCAAGCCACAGAGTAGATTATCTACATCTAAGAGTAAAATTTCCCTGCTTTACCTTAATTTTTTTTCTCTCTCTCTCACTTCTAATCTTTTATAAAAGATGTTAACAACTGAAGTGTATATTCTGAAAAGACAACAAGCAAGTATTTTTCTAATGTTATTTTAAACTTGTAAACAGAAGAATATTATCTGTTAGGTGTAATTCACTTAGCATTCAGCTTTCAAATTATATAAAAAATCTACCATCTTGCAGGGAATGTATTATTTTACATGAACTGAGAAACAGCTAATAGGAATATAGTAGTAAATAGTAATAGAAGTAGTAAGACATAAAAAACAGGCCAAGGAAATTACAATACACAATAGTCATTTGAAATGTCAAGATAGAAAGTTAGTTTTTTCTATTATATATATAATGGATAAACAACAAAATCCTTTTGTATAGCACAGGGGACTATATTCAATATCTTGTGATAAACCATAATGGAAAATAATATTAAAAAGAATATATGATAACCATAATGGAAAATATATTAAAAAGAATATATCTGTATCTAATGTATATGTTGGAGAAGGCAATGGCACCCCACTGCAGTACTCTTGCCTGGAAAATCCCATGGACGGAGGAGCCTGGTGGGCTGCAGTCCATGGAGTCGCTAAGAGTCGGGCACGACTGAGCGACTTCACTTTCACTTTTCACTTTCATGCATTGGAGAAGGAAATGGCAACCCACTCCAGTACTCTTGCCTGGAAAATCCCATGGACGGAGGAGCCTGGTAGGCTGCAGTCCATGGGGTCACTCAGAGTCAGACACGACTGAGCGACTTCACTTTCACTTTTCACTTTCATGCATTGGAGAAGGAAATGGCACCCCACTCCAGTATTCTTGCCTGGAGAATCCCAGGGACGGGGGAGCCTGGTGGGCTGCCATCTATGGGGTCGCACAGAGTCGGACACGACTGAAGTGATTTAGCAGCAGCAGCAGCAGCAGATTGGTCCAGTGCATGCTAAAGTTGCTTTAGTCATGTCCAACTCTTTGCAACCCTATGGACCATAGCCCACCAGGCTCCTCTGTCCATGGGATTCTCCAGGCAAGAATAGTGGAGTTTGTGGCCACGCTCTTCTCCATTGGATCTTCCCGACCTATGGATCAAACTCGCATCTCTTATGTTTCCTGTATTGGTAGGTGGGTTCTTTACCACTAGCGCCACCTGGGAAGCCAGATTGATCTAGAATCCCCTTCAATCAATGCAAATTCAAAAACAGACATAAACATTTTAAACATGCTCTAATCTTTGCCTCCGTCCCAGTGGACCACAGCAAAAAAAGTTATGGGGGCACCTTAAGATATAGAAGTTTATTTGCGGATTGAAGGGTAGAGGAGCCATTTCTGCAGCAAGTCTAAGCAGACAGAGAACAGAATAGGTCCCTATTTTCTTGCTTGGTCTTTTTAAAATACGTTTTTATCATTTTTCACAAAAACCTTGGCTTTCATACAAACTGTGTACAACTTGGGGAAAAAGTGACTTTGCCGTCATGAATAGAAATGGTTGACTTTTTATGTCTTTGTGTTATTTAATAGAAGGGACTAAAAGGGAGAGAAATTAGCACTCAGGACTCATTGAGAGACCAACAGTAAGTTCAAGGGATTGAAAATAACGCTGAAATGAACTGAACAATAACCACATTTGGAATTTCGAACTCAGTTAGAACATTGCCTATGGAAATTAAATTAATCAGGCTATTTTCCTCCCTAAATTCAAAAAGTCCATGTTTGGTAAAGATGACAGTATGAATGCAAGGAGTTGTTTGTTTGTTCCTCAAATGCCATTAAAATACCAGTAAGTTGACTTTGTTTTTAAGATATCAACGCACAAGGACAAAAAATGAAAGAGGAGAAAACAGGAATGCAACTTGGGAGGGTGTTGAACACTGAGACAGAGAGCGATGACGGAGTCACATGGCAGCGGGGTGTAAACTATGACACAATACAGTGTAATTTAGTCTACAAACGCACCCCCTCCCTCCCACTCCCAAACTGGTGGTACCAGGTGACTCTGCAAATGGGAGATACAGGTAGGATGGTGAAAGACATTCGATTCCCAGGTAAGAGAGCACTAAAAATTGTCTGGACATGGCCAACAGGCCCATGAGTAGATGCTCAATATCGCTAATTATTAGAGAAATGCAAATCAAAACTAAAATGAGGGATCATCTCATAGCAGTCATAATGGTCATCATTAAAGAGTCTACAAATAATAAATGCAGGAGGGGATATAAAGAAAAGAGAACTCTCCTACACTGTCTTAGCGACCCCATGGACTGCAGCCCACCAGGCTCCCCCATCCCTGGGATTCTCCAGGCAAGAACACTGGAGTGGGTTGCCATTTCCTTCTCCAATGCATGAAAGTGAAAAGTGAAGTCGCTCAGTCGTGCCCAACTCTTAGCGACCCCATGGACTGCAGCCCACCAGGCTCCTCTGTCCATGGGATTTTCCAGGCAAGAGTACTGGAGTGGGGTGCCATTGCCTTCTCCATCCTACACTGTTGGTGGGGATGTAAACTGGGACAGAGACTGTATATATATTGTATATACCGTGCAGCCACTGTATATACTGAAAACAGTATAGAGCTTTCTCAGAAAACGAAACATAGAGTTGCCATATGATCCAGAAATCCCATTCCTGGGCATATATTCAGACAAAACTGCAATCCAAAAAGATGCATGCACCCCAATGTTCGTAGCAGCATTATTCACAGTAGCCAAGACATGGAAGCAACCTAGATGTCCATCAACAGATGACTAGACATAAAAGGTGAGGTACCTATATACAAAGGAATACTACTCAGCCATAAAGAAGAATGAAATAATGTCATTTGCAACAACATGGATGCAACTACAGATTATCATATGAAGTGAAGTCAGTTGGAAAGAGAAAGGCAAACACTATGTGATATCACTTGTATGTGGAATCTAGAATGTGGCAAAAATGAATCTGTCTATAAAACAGAAACAGACTCAGGGACATTGAGAACAGATGTGGTGGTTACCAGGGTGGGAAGGGGTTTGGGGGAGGACAGAGCAGGACGCTGGGGTTAGCAGATGTAAGCTTTTATATACAGAATGGATAAACAAGAAGGTCCTAGTGTTTAGCACAGGGAATTATATTCAATATCCTGGGCTGAACCATCATGGAAGAGAATATTTTAAAAAGAGTGTATATATATAGATGTATAACTGAATCACCTTGCTGTACAGCAGAGAGAACACAACACTGTAAGTCAACTAAGAAAGAAAGTGAAAGAGTTAGTTGCTCAGTTGTGTCCAACTCTTTGTGACCCTATGGATTGTAGCCCACCAGCCCCCTCTGTCCATGGGATTCTCCAGGCAAGAATACTGGATTGGGGTGCCATTTCCTTCTCCAGCGGGATCTTCCTGACCCAGGAATCGAACCCATTATCTCCCACACAGCAAGCAGATTCTTTACTGTTTGAGCCACTGCTGCTGCTGCTGATGCTAAGTCACTTCAGTCATGTCCGACTCTGAGCGACCCCAGAGATGGCAGACCATCAGGCTCCTCCATCCCTGGGATTCTCCAGGCAAGAACACTGGAATGGGTTGCCATTTCCTTCTCCAATGCATGAAAGTGAACAGTGAAAGTGAAGTCGCTCAGTCATGTCCGACTCTTCACGACCCCATGGACTGCAGCCTACCAGGCTCCTCCATCCATGGGATTTTCCAGGCAAGAGTACTGGAGTGGGGTGCCATCGCCTTCTCTGTCTGAGCCACTAGGTAGGTTTTAAGTTAAA
The DNA here is from genome assembly GCF_003369695.1 of Bos indicus x Bos taurus. NCBI lineage: Eukaryota > Metazoa > Chordata > Mammalia > Artiodactyla > Bovidae > Bos > Bos indicus x Bos taurus. The sequence continues at coordinate 23,506,507 of NC_040092.1, read as the reverse complement.
ATACTCCAATATAAAATAGAAATTAAAAAATAAAATTAAGAAAAAAGCTTCTTTAAGGCTGATAATCTCCAGAGATCGTGTTGAAGGTCTAACTTAGTGGTTCTCAGAGTGGCCCCAGAGCAATAGGAATCACTGGGGAACTGCGTAGAAACACAAGTCCTCAGGCCCAGCTCCTGACCGTGGGAAACTGTGGGCATATAGCACCCGATCGAAGTTTAGCAAGGTAATTCCTATGTGATAATGTTTAGGACTCTCCACTGCGGATGATTCTCAGTCTTGTGAAAGGTGCGGACCTTTGAAAGAGAGAAAGAAACAGAAATGGGTGTGGGAAGGAGACAGAACTAAGATGGGGCATTTCCCTGGTTCGATGGTTAGGAGTCCACCTTGCAATGCAGGGGGCACGGGTTCTATCTCTGGGTGGGAAGCTAAGATCCCACATGCCCCAGGGCAACTATGCTTGTGTACCACAACTACCAAGATCAGGCACCACAGCTAGAGTCCATTTGCTGCAATGAAAGTTCACATGATGCAGCAGAGATTCCACATGCCACAGCCAAGTCCTGATCCAGTCAATGTTTTTTTAAAAAGTAAATAAATAATTTCTTTAAAAAACAAAGAACAGACAGATTTTGGGAAAGTGTAGTCTCGGATGTTGACTGTTCCTGCTCCTTCAGGAATTAAGGGATCCTTTGGGGGAGTGTTGGTAATAAGTAAATTACCGTCAGGAAGACCACGAACAATTGAGCCCAACAGAGTGAAATTTCAACAGCTGAAATAATAGCCATACAATGGAAAGTTTCCCAACCAATAAGGAAGATGAAAATAAAAAAGACAATCATGGAGAGTTAGAAAAGGGGAAAAGGGAAGAATTGAAAAGAAGATGTAAGCAACATGAAATGTGTATCATCTTAACAGTGGACAGCAAAAAAATCATCCCAGGATTCTCCAAATTCTGGCCATCACAATTTGTCTTAATCACAACCTCCATGTGTGAAGATGTCAATGGTGTGTAGTATGAACTAGGACAAACAGAAGTTACAGAATTTGATAAAACAGAACCTTTAAAACCACTTATGGTTAGCAACAAGGAAAGGTGGGGGGAATAAACTGGGAGATTGGAATTGACATATATACACTACGATATATAAAATAGATAACTAATAAGGAACTGATTTATGGCATAGGGAATGATACTCAATAGTCTGTAATGACCTATATATATATATATAAAGTAATTTTTAAAAGGATGAATTAGATAGTTCTGTACTTATCTGGAGTGTTGTTCATCATATGTTAAAATATGAACCAAACATATCAAATAGTAACAGCGATCTCATTTATGTGAAAGCAAAAACTTCATATGGAAAAAATTATCAAGAAGGGCGTATGCTGCTGCTACTGCTGCTAAGTTGCTTCAGTCGTGTCTGACTCTGTGCGACCCCAGAGACGGCAGCCCACGAGGGCCCCCCCCCCAACCCCGTCCCTGGGATTCTCCAGGCAAGAACACTGGAGTGGGTTGCCATTTCCTTCTCCAATGCATGAAAGTGAAAAGTGAAAGTGAAGTCGCTCAGTCGTGTCTGACTCTGAGTGACCCCATGGACTGCAGCCCACCAGGCTCCTCCGTCCATGGGATTTTCCAGGCAAGAGTACTGGAGTGGGGTGCCATTGCCTTCTCCGAAGAAGGGTGTATACCAAGTAGTTAATAATTATTACCATTCTAGAGTAGAAGTAAAAAGGGATTTCACTTGAACACACACACACACACCCTCCTGCCAAAATTTCTATCAAAACCTGATAAACCCTCTTTCAAGAGAATGCACCAAACTCATTTTATTGTCAGTCCTATTATATATTCAATTGTTTGCATATTCAATAAACTTCTTGTTAGAGAAAATGTTTCCTTTGCATTTTATGGGTGATTTGTTTTATTCTCTGTTAAGCTGTAAAGAGCAAATCCTCAGTTGCATTAGCACAGAATGTGTGAATACCAAAATGTTTCTCTCCTACAATCTCTAGCCCTTAATAACTGATCCTTTCTCCCAATTGAAACTGTCAGTTCAATGGTTCTAACTACTTACTACCTCTCATGCACCAAGAAGAATTTTTTAAACTTTTTATTTTATATTGAGGTATAGCCAATTAACAAAGTTGTGATAGTTTGAGGGGAACAGAGAAGGGACGCAGCCATACATATACATGTATCCATTCTCCCCTAAACTCCCCTCCCATCCCAGTTGCCACATAACTTTGAGCAGAGTCCCTGTGCTACACAGTGGGTCCTTGTTTGTTATCCATTTTAAATATAGCAGTGTGTACACGTTGATCCCAAACTCCCTAATTATCACTGGAATTTGAAACACCATATAAATGTTGTTCATCCAGATGGTAATAACATTTTCTAAGATACAATCAAATTCAGTCTAAAAATTCCCTATAGAGTGGATTGGCTTTAACCTTCTACTTCCACACTGTGTGTTATGAGCAGGAAAGTGGCATTTTGGACCCATTTTAGTGGATATCCAGGTTGAACAGGTTTTGGATTTTGACAAGGGGTGTGTCTCTTTGCTCCATCACTTAGGTCCTCTGAGACCTTGAGGAATTCACTTCCCCTCTCTAAGCCTGAATTTTCTCGTCTACAAAATGACAATAATAGGAATATCTTATTCCAGAAGGCTGCCATGAGGTGGTCTCCATGAGATGAAACATGTAAAGCATGAGGTAGAGAACTGTATCATAATGTATCAAATGGTTGGTCACAGTAGTTTTGTCATTATTGCAGGAAAAAATGGTTTTCAGCTATCTGTGTGCATTGAAACCTTTCCATGTGTGTGTATCTGCATAAGAAAACATTCTTAGAGTGCTGTGACTTTTCCTGTTGTGACTTCCTTTTTTTCTTTAATATTTTTAAACCAAGTACAGTTGACCTACAATGTTGTGTTAATTTCTGTTGCACAGCAAAGTGATTCAGTTATACATATGCATTCTTTTTGTTATATTTTTTTCCATTACAGTTTATCGTAGGATATTGAATGTAGTTCCCTGTGCTGTACAATAGGACCTTGCTGTTTATCCATTCTTTATATAAGAGTTTGTATCTGCTAATCCCAAACTCCCCGTCCATCCTTCCCTCCCACCCTCTCCCCACCCCAGGCAATCACAAGTCTGTTCTCCTAAGTCTGTGAGTCTGTTTCTACTTCATAGATGGGTTCATTTGCGTCATATTTTCGATTCCACCTATAAGTGATACCATATGCTATTTGTCTTTCTGCCATCTGACTTACTTCACTTAGCATGGTAATCTCTAGTTGTATCCACGTAGAAAGAAAAAAAATAAGAAAAGAAGAAGAAAGGGCAGGGAAGAGTGGAGAGAAAATATCTATGATTGCAGAGGAGGAAAAAAGGTATGGTGGGAGTGGGGAGGAGAAGAAGCAACAAAAATGGTATTCGGCCCACGTAATATCTGGCCCTTTAGAGAAAATGTTTGCTGACTCATGCCCTAAATCAAGGAGTTTGTGTTGTGACTCTAACATACCTGGGAGCAGCCCTCACTCAACCAACAGGAGCAAGTGCTTCAAACAAATAGCTGAAGCTCCTCTTCAACTACTAGGCGGTCTCTTCATCCCTAGGCCAGGAGTCACTTTCATAAACTATTGCACCACAGACTGCACCTCTCAATAGGAGGAATGGAAAGAAATTTGAAGCCACCCTTAAAAGATCACATGGAATGAGGACTAAATCTCAGCCCTGTCTTGCCTTGTCATCTGGGTGTTCTTACTCAGTCAACAGCCTGAACTTTTGTACATGGCATCCCTGCCAGGAGAGGTCATCAAAAGAAGCTCTCACATCCTAATCGAACAGTCATCCTTTGCAAGTGACTTCTTAACACCAGAACAAGAACAGCTGCTTCACTGCAAAACACAATTACTGATTTTCTAACTGACAAGAAAGATCTAGAGACATTTAGAGCTGTTTAAATCATTTCCCAAATGTATGACTGTAGAGTTCCCTCTTGATGCATGCCTTGGAAGGATCCAGGAAATCATTTCAGATAATGCCATCTAATGGGCCAAATGATACAATTAAGTTCCAGTTACTGCGTGCCCCATCCCACTTCTGCCATGAATTGATGCCAGTTTGAAGTTTAGATCACTCATGAGAGACCGATAAAGAAACACCTCTTTGATAAAACAGTGCAACTGGGACGTTTTATGACTTTATGTTCAGCAACATAAACTCAACATTAATAGCTGAACACAGAATAGATCTATGCATATCTCCTGGGTAAATAACAGCTACATTGCATCACTGCCCACTCAGTCAGGATCTCTGTGGGGTCCTTTCAGTATTATTTTTTGTCTAGATATTATGATGCCTGGAAAAGAAATAGTACAAAGCCCAGAGGCTCAATATTTTATATTCTACAAACCCCTAAATCAAAAGGGATTCATACACATATGTTCCCATGAGATCAATGACAGAGAATACCCATGAAGACAGAAGAGAGAATTCGATTCAAATGTAGGGCAATTTGAAAGTTACCACAATGATCCATCATTCAGGAGACATCTAAAATTAGAATTTCATCTTAAAAGAATATGGCCCCTAAAAGTCAAAGCTATGGTTTTTCCAGTGGTTATGTATGGATGTGAGAGTTGGACTATAAAGAAAGCTGAGCGCCGAAGAATTGATGCTTTTGAACTGTGGTGTTGGAGAAGACTCTTGAGAGTCCCTTGGACTGCAAGGTGGTCAAACCAGTCAATCCCAAAGGAAATCAGTCCTGAATATTCATTGGAAGGACTGATGCTGAAGCTGAAACTCCAATACTTTGGCCACCTGATGTGAAGAACTAACTCATTTGAAAAGACCCTGATGCTTGGAAAGACTGAAGGCAGGAGGAGAAGGGGACGACAGAGGACGAGTCAGTGGCACCACTGACTCAATGGACATGAGCTTGAGCAAGCTCTGGGAGTTAGTGATGGACAGGGAAGCCTGGCGTGCTGCAATACATGTGGTCACAAAGAGTCTGACATGACTGAGAAACTGAACTGAACTCACTAAAAGTCCAGCATGGGATGAAGATGCACTTTTTTTTTCAGATCACAAAGATGGATAAAAATGACTTAAAGGCTATTACCAGAGAGAGGACTTTTTTAAAAGAATTTTAATTTTCCACTCTTGGCTCCAAGTTTTTTATGGGTTTTTTATCCAAATGTTTAATTCATTTAAGTGAATGGTAATTATTAGAAAAAAATGTCTTATGTATTCTCCTACAAATAAGACTGGCTCTTTTACCTCATTTAGTGTGGTTCAGTTATTCAAGGATTAAAAGCCTTCTGGTTAAAAAAAAAAAAAAATCTTCTGGTTATTTTTGCAGAAAGACTGTCTCTCTTTCTGGCATCCAGCAATAGCCACTCAGCTCTGTGACCATCTGAGTCAAGACCAGGTTTTAGAATTAGCCTGTGTGATGAGGGCTTCTCCAGAGTTGTGACACTTTGCTCAGATAAGTGTGAGACACTCATGTGTCTAGTTTATTTGAATAACTATACTTTAGGCATTGTTCCATTCACACTCCTCCTTTTTTATAAGAAACATCTTGGGAAATATTTGAGAAAGACATGGATGAATGGATGGAAAACTCAGGCAAATTTAAACATGTTTCTTTACTGCAGGACTTTTCAGAATCATTACTTTTTAATTTATTTTTCATTTAAGTATAATTGAACTAAAATGTATTAATTTCTGGTGTACAGCAAAGTGATTCAGATATATATATATATACATTCTTTTCATATTCTTTTCCACTGTGGTGATACATGGTCGCAAAGAGTTGGACATGACTGAGCGACTGAACTGAACTGAACTGATATGTATAGATTCTTTTTCATATTCTTTTTCACTATGGTTTATCACAGGATATGGAATATAGTTCCTTGTGCAATACAATAGGACACTGCTGTTTATCCATTCTCTATATAATAGTTTGCATCTGCTAATCCCAAACTTCCAATTATTCTCTCTCCCACCCCACTCCCGCTTGGCAACCCAGAGTCTGTTCTCTATGTCTCTGCAGAATCATTAACACCTTTATTACACCTGCTGAAACTCCAAGACAGGGATACAATATTCATGGTCTCCCAGCATCGATTGTGGAAGGCTTTGATCTGGCTAGGACAATTTTCGTGCATGTTTCCCACTAAACTCTTGGGAGACCTGCCTGGATCTTATCCAGCCCTCTTCACACTACAGAGAAGGGAAGCTGAGGTTGAGATAAGCAAAGCAAAAACTTAGATTTTCATCTTTGTTGAAGTAAGAACTTCATTTACTCAAATCAATTCTCTTTTACTTTATTTAGTGTCCTGTGCGACTCTCTTCAAATATCAAAACAGTGACTTTTCAAGAGCAAACAGCTTCATCTAAGTTTGCTGCTGCATCAAAACTACAGTTCACAAGAAAGTTAGAGATGCATGCACACTTACATTCACAGTAACACCATTCACAATAGCCAAGACACGGAAACAATATAAATGTCTACATACAGATGAATGGATAATATATATGGTACATATATACAATGAAATACTACTCAGCCATAAGAAGAATGAAATGATGCCATTTGCAGCAACAAGGATGGATCTATAGATGATCGTATGAAATGAAGTAAGTCAGAAAGAGAAAGACAAATATTGTATGATATCACTCACGTGTGGGATCTAAAATATGAGACAAATGAAGTTATCCACGAAACAGAAACAGAGTCACAGACAATGAGAACAGACAATCATGTCTCAATTCCAGACAATCATGAAGCCTGGAAAATTTTCAGGTCACGTGTGCTATGGGTACCACACACCTGTCTGACTCCTCAACATCATCAAAGTATCTTGTCGTTGCCAAGGGGGAGAGCAAGCGGGAGGGAAGGATTGGGAGTCTGGGATTAGCATATTCAAACTATTATATTTAAGAGAGATAAGCAAAAAGGTCCCACTATATTCAATTTATATTCAGGGAACTATGTTTAATATCTTTTGATAAATCATTATTGAAAATAACATGAAAAAGAATACATATATATGTGTATCACTGAGTTACCTTGCTGTATAGCAGAAATTAACACATTTAAATCAATTATACTTAAATAAAAAGAGAATGAAAGAAAGAAGAAAGTTAGAACCAAACTCTCAGTCATTAGGAGAACCCCCTATTAAGAAAGCCATTCCCTAGAATTGGCCCTGTTCCAGCTACATAATTGAACAGCAAGGACTTTCTTCTTTCTTGTTCTCATTTTTTATACTCAACTTTGCACTTGAAAATAAAACATCTCTTTCTTCGATGGTCCCTGTAGGCATTCTGGCATTTATCCCAATGATAATGTTCTGCTCAAGCCAAGGTCAGTGTTCATCTAATTGTTTCCTTTTGTGTTGGAATAATAGATAATAATCAAGAAACTCAAAAAAAAAAAAAAAAAAAGAATCCCCATACAGGAGGAAAAAGTATCTTACAAGACCTAAGAACGATAATTAGAATTTGCACACAGAGACACTTTTCAGGAACTCTCTGGTGGAAGAGAAGGGGGGAAACTCACAATAAAATAGAGGATCCAACATAAAAGGCTTTTATTATGCATTATCTCTCTAATGGATGCCTGGGTTTAAAGAGCTGTAATTAATTATAGACAATGACAAATGGTCAAGAAAAGCCCATGGCAGCGGTCCTGGTGGTTGACAGTCTACAGTGATTTGAGGACATGTCGTCACATCAAGGCTGGCTAATTTATTAGACATTCAGTCTTCCCCAGAGGAGCCTCCAAAGAGAAATTACTAGAAATATAGGATAGCTTCAGGGTCGCAAAGAGTCAGACACAGAGTGACTTTCACTTTCACTTTTCAGGGAAATTCAGCCCAGAGAAGGGAAATGCCAGTGCCAACTGCAAACAGTAGATTTCACAAGTGTGAGAGCTTTCCCTCTCGCAATAGCCGTCTCTTCACCTGAACTGTGGGGCTCCAGCCAGGCATGAGGTTGGTGCTAATTAATCATTTTTAAGAAATTATCTGAATTCAATTGAGAAAAACAGAATATAATCAAATTGTGAGGAAAAAAAATAACAAGAAGCTGATGTCCCTAAATCTTGAGTGGAAAGAAACTGCTCCAAATTCTCCAAGAGGACTGATGCACTTGTTTAGCCCAGATACTTTGATGATGTTGAGGAGTCAGACAGGTGTGTGGTACCCACAGCACACGTGACCTGAAAATTTTCCAGACTTCATGATTGTCTGGAATTGAGGGAACATGGTGAAAAAGGATTATTCTCTATCGGTTTTTGAAGTGCAGAACAAAGATCTATGTGACAAGATGCTACCTTCCTTTGAAAACTCAAAGAATAGCTTCCAGCAAATTTTGCTAGTTTATTTGTTAGATATACAGAAAGACAGATAGGGAAGGTGACCTTTGCACTTCCTCCTCAAGCCACCCCAGAGACCAGAAGTTCTCTCTGTTTCTTGAACCCAAGCCAACTTTTACTGAAAACACGTTCAGGGTTGACACCTTGGCACCACATGAATCAGCTGGCAAAATTATGTGAAAGGTCAATTTCACCTATGTGAGCCAAATGGCAACCTTCTTGGCGATGAGAGTGGGGAATTAAACTTTGGATATTTCATCCAGGTATGGTGAAACATCCATATTTCATTTGGATATTTCATTCAGACTCAGACTTGCCAGGGCTGCAGCCCCAGCGGAAGAGGAGGCTGATGAATAAGTGATTAAGTGGGAGGGGTCTCCAGGCAGAAGCTGAGTGGCTGGGAGGGGCTCTGCAAAAATTACATCCCCCCTTATGCTTTAGAGATCCCCTTCTCCCCATCCTTGGATAAAGAAGGAAGTCAGAAACTGTGGCATTAGGCTCTCAAAAACAAACAAACAAAAAAAAAACAGGCAGAGCTGTTTGTAATCCAGTCCCATGGATTATAACCCACCAGGCTCCTCTCTCCATGGGATTCTCCAGGCAGGAATACTGGAGTGGGTAGCCATTTCATTCTCCAGGGGATCTTCCTGACCCAGGGATCAAACCCACATCTCTTAAGTCTCCCTGCATTGGCAGGCAGGTTCTTTACCACTAGCGTCAGCTGGGAAGCCTGGTAATTGATTAGGGAGGCTAATTAAGATCTTGATGAGAATGTTGATTCAGTTCTTTTTTTTTTTTGGTCATAGCCTGTGGCAGGTGAGATCTTAGTTCCCCAACTGAGGATCAAACCCTTACCCCTTGCAGTGGAAGCACAGTCTTATCCACCGGACCACGAAGGGCAAGTGCTGATTTAGTTATTTTTTTTCCTCTCACTTTTTATTTTATATTGGCGTATAATTGACTTACAGTTGTTGTGTTAGTTTCCAGTGTACAGCAAAGGGAATCTTTTACCCTGGCGGAACACGGCTCAAACAAAGGCTTTCTTGTATGTTATCAAATCTAGCCACAAATAGCACACACAGTGACATCTACATGAATGAAAACGCCCCATAAAAGTAAGCAATGTCTCACCCCAATCCAACATCAGCTTACCCCTGAGTTATGTGCTGAAATTAGTGAGGAGAGAAGAGATAAGATTAAGGCTAGAATCTTAAAGAGATTTAGATACATAGTGAAAGTTTAATTTTACCTTAAATCACAAAGGCAGTTCCAGTGTAATTAAACATTAATTTCAATAGATTTTAACATAATAGCAAGAGGGATCTTTATAGCCAGGAGCAGTAAAATATTTTTAAAATATTTACAAAGTCATTTGCAGGGGGTCCAAATCATCCATACATCTACAAGCCTAACTTCAAGCCAACAATCGCCCTTCATTATTTTTCAAAGTCCATAAAACTCCATTAATTTGGATTCCATTATTAAGGCAGAATCTGGGAATGACTAATTTAATTGGGGATCAACAAAACCTTTGTCTTGTCCAAGATGAAAGCCTTTGGAGAGCCAGGAAATAAAGAGGATTGTGGCTATTTAAATTAAGGTTGTAGCACTTTTAAAAATGGCATCATAGGGACTTCCTAGGTGGTCCACTGGTTACGAATTAGCCTTCCAACTCAGGGATCTTGGGTTTGATCCCTGGTCAGGAAACTAAAATTCCATCTGTCCCAGGGCAACTGAGGCTGAAAGCCTCAACAAGGACCCAGTGCAGCCAAAATAAAATAAATAAATAATTTAAAAAAATAATGGCATCGTATTTGCATATAAATGACAGTAACAACAATAATAATAATTACAAGAGCGAGTGGTTCTGCTCATCTTTCTTTCCAAAAGCATCCTAGGTTCTTCTGCTTGAATATATATCATGGTTAAATCTTCATGCAAGTTCAGATTTGACATCTAAAAGGCATAAGTCCCTATAATTCAGACCTTTCCTTCATTCAAACAGGCCTTTTGATTCTCTTAGCCTGAATTTTAAGAAACCAGACTGGGTTCTAGGAAACCCAGTCTCCTAGAAGAGACAGTTCAGGGCAGTGGTGAAGATCATGGGATCTGGAACCACGCAAACTGAGTGATGACTCAGTTCTGCCGGCTGTGTGGCTTGAAGCTATGTGCTTGGAGTCTCTGGGCCTCACTTTGTTTATCTGGCAAGTGGGAATGATGCTAAGATCTAGTTCGCATTTACTGTTGGGACTAAATGAGCCACTGTGAGCAATGCACTGCTATGGTGCCTTGATTCATGGGAAGGACTGCATGAAGACAAGGTTTTTGTTTTTGTTTTAATTTTTGGCTGTGCACTGTGGCATATTGGATCTTACTTCCCTGACCAGGGATCAAACCTGCACCCCCTGCATTGGAAATGGGGAGTCTCAACATTGGACCTTCCAGGAAAGTTACTGAAGACAGCTTTTGTTGTTATCTCGTTACATAAACATGCTGTTCATGGCCATACTTCTGCTCCTTCTGCCAATATGATGTGTGGGCCCGAATTCTGCTTTCTGGCATTCAGACAGCAAGGTGGATAGGCCTTGAGTTCATTTTCTCTTGCTTCTATAACCAACCACCATAAACTCAGCAGCTTAAAAATCCACACATTTATTATCCTGAAGCCCTAAAATCATGGTGCAGCAGGGCTGTGTTCCATGTGGAGCTCTAGGGTAGAACCCTTTCCGTGCCTTTTCCAGCTTCTATGGACCAGCATACCTTGGCCTTTGTTCTATCTTCTTTATGACCTCTGCTTTCATTGTCACATCATTGACTCTGACCTCCCAGATCAGATCAGATCAGATCAGTCGCTCAGTCATGTCCAACTCTTTACGACTCCATGAATCGAAGCACACCAGGCCTCCCTGTCCATCACCAACTCCCGGAGTTCACTCAGACTCATGTCCATCGAGTCAGTGATGCCATCCAGCCATCTCATCCTCTGTCGTCCCCTTCTCCTCTTGCCCCCCAATTCCTCCCAGCATCAGAGTCTTTTCCAATGAGTCAACTCTTCGCATGAGGTGTCCCAAGTACTGGAGTTTCAGCTTTAGCATCATTCCTTCCAAAGAAATCCCAGGGCTGATCTCCTTCAGAATGGACTGGTTGGATCTCCTTGCAGTCCAAGGGACTCTCAAGAGTCTTCTCCAACACCACAGTTCAAAAGCATCAATTCTTTGGCGCTCAGCCTTCTTCACAGTCCAACTCTCACATCAATACATGACCACAGGAAAAACCACAGCCTTGACGAACCTTTGTTGGCAAAGTAATGTCTCTGCTTTTGAATATGCCTACTAGGTTGGTCATAACTTTCCTTCCAAGGAGTAAGCATCTTTTAATTTCATGGCTGCAGTCACCATCTGCAGTGATTTTGGAGCCCAGAAAAATAAAGTCTGACACTCTTTCCACTGTTTCCCCATCTATTTCCCATGAAGTGATGGGACTGGATGTCATGATCTTTGTTTTCTGAATGTTGAGCTTTAAGCCAACTTTTTTACTCTCCACTTTCACTTTCATCAAGAGGCTTTTGAGTTCCTCTTCACTTTCTGCCATAAGGGTGGTGTCATCTACATATCTGAGGTTATTGATATTTCTCCCGGCAATCTTGATTCCAGACTGTGCTTCTTCCAGTCCAGCATTTCTCATGATGTACTCTGCATATAAGTTAAATAAACAGGGTGACAATATACAGCCTTGACGTACTCCTTTTCCTATTTGGAACCAGTCTGTTGTTCCACGTCCAGTTCAAACTGTTGCTTCCTGACCTGCATACAAATTTCTCAAGAGGCAGATCACCCACCTCCCTCTAATTTGGACTTCTGTGATTGTACTGGTACTACCTGGATAAACCACGAATCATCTCAAGATAATTGAATATCATGATTCTTAATTGAATCAACTTGCAAAGTCCCATTTCCCAAATAAAGTAGCGTATTCACAGGTTCTGAGGATGAGGACTTGACCATCTTTAGAGAAAATCATCTTGTCCCTCACAGAGACACACCTTTCTAAGGCCTTGATTTCACCCTTTTCTCCGAAACGTGCTTGCTTCTCTCTCTTGCAGTCTTTCCTTCTGGTAAATAGCAACAGCTTTTACTAAATGTATTTTTAATGACGAAAAAATGGCCATGAGTCTGATAAATTTCTCAAAGTCATGACACTCTTGCTTGACCTTTAAAAAATACCAATTAAACAAATACAGATTTACAAAAAAAAAAAAAAAAAAAGAGGCAGGGAGGGAGGAAGGAAGGAAGGGAGGAAAGAAGGAAGCAAGGAAGGGAGGAAAGAAGGGAGAAAGGAAACAAACAAATGTCTGCAATTAACAATAAAAGGGATTTCAGTTTTGCCTAACTTCAATTTTCTTCCTTCACACTCATCAGTAAATGTAATGAAATAAACCTTTCAGCCAAATTATCAGATTTTGCAAGGAACCCTGTAGAGTTGAAACAAGGGACACACCATTTCAACCAGACATTTGAAAAGAGATAGCTGCCATTCTTAACTTGTTCTGACAAGTTGTTTTATTTAGATAAAACAATTTTCCTAAAGTTGACTTCACTGAGTTATTTAGGATAGGAAGGCAAGGCATGGCATTGACCTTGACTTGATCTGTGTCCTCCACTATATGTGGAGGTCCCTGTGATCAGGGAGTTTGGAACGATGTATGTCTTCTCCTTGGCTGGAGATGGTATCCAGGTCTATTTTTGGTAGAGAATGCAGACACCAGGAATAAAGAGAGCCTGAGGGTCCGGATGGGTGATGCAAGAAGTGAAGCATGATGGGGGATTTTCTCAGGTGCACACTTTTTATTTGCAGTATTTTTAAACTTGATACTGAACAGATTTGTTTTTAGTTTCCTTTTTTAAAAATTTTAATGGAAACATAATTGATTTACAATGTTGAATTCATTTCAGGTGTATTATTTGCACTTTAAATATTTCTCTAAACAAATATGGACTCTCCCAACTCTAGAAATAACTAGCCCTCTTGCTCTATTGCTGACTCATTTTGGGTGAAGATGTGGCTTCCAAAAAGAGTTTAACTGTCCTCTGAAAAGGTCAGTTTTCATTCCAATCCCAAAGAAAAGCAATGCCAAAGAATGCTCAAACTACCTCACAATTGCACTCATTTCACACGCTAGTAAAGTAATGCTCAAAATTCTCCAAGCCAGGCTTCAGCAATATGTGAACCGTGAACTTCCTGATGTTCAAGCTGGTTTTAGAAAAGGCAGAGGAACCAGAGATCAAATTGCCAACATCCGCTGGATCATCGAAAAAGCAAGAGAGTTCCAAAAAAACATCTATTTCTGCTTTATTGACTATGCCAAAGCCTTTGACTGTGTGGATCACAATAAACTGTGGAAAATTCTGAAAGAGATGGGAATACCAGACCACCTGATCTGCCTCTTGAGAAATTTGTATGCAGGTCAGGAAGCATCAATTAGAACTGGACATGGAACAACAGACTGGTTCCAAATAGGAAAAGGAGATCGTCAAGGCTGTATATTGTCACCCTGTTTATTTAACTTATATGCAGAGTACATCATGAGAAACGCTGGACTGGAAGAAGCACAGGCTGGAATCAAGATTGCCGGGAGAAATATCAATAACCTCAGATATGCAGATGACACCACCCTTATGGCAGAAAGTGAAGAGGAACTAAAAAGCCTCTTGATGAAAGTGAAAGTGGAGAGTGAAAAAGTGGGCTTAAAGCTCAACATTCAGAAAATGAAGATCATGGCATCCGGTCCCATCACTTCATGGGAAATAGATGGGGAAACAGTGGAAAGAGTGTCAGACTTTATTTTTCTGGGCTCCAAAATCACTGCAGATGGTGACTGCAGCCATGAAATTAAAAGATGCTTACTCCTTGGAAGGAAAGTTATGACCAACCTAGTAGGCATATTCAAAAGCAGAGACATTACTTTGCCAACAAAGGTTCGTCTAATCAAGGCTGTGGTTTTTCCTGTGGTCATGTATGGATGTGAGAGTTGGACTGTGAAGAAGGCTGAGCACCAAAGAATTGATGCTTTTGAACTGTGGTGTTGGAGAAGACTCTTGAGAGTCCCTTGGACTGCAAGGAGATCCAACCAGTCCATTCTGAAGGAGATCAGCCCTGGGATTTCTTTGGAAGAAATGATGCTAAAGCTGAAACTCCAGTACTTTGGCCACCTCATGCGAAGAGTTGACTCATTGGAAAAGACTCTGATGCTGGGAGGGATTGGGGGCAAGAGGAGAAGGGGACGACAGAGGATGAGATGGCTGGATGGCATCACTGACGCGATGGACGTGAGTCTGAGTGAACTCCAGGAGTTGGTGATGGACAGGGAGGCCTGGCGTGCTGCGATTCATGGGGTCGCAAAGAGTTGGACACGACTGAGCGACTGATCTGATCTGAACCCTATCACACAGAATGACACAGCATAAATGTCCAAGCAAACATAATTTCCACTCACCTTCAATGTTAGTAAAAAACAGCAAGAAGTGGGGGCTTCAGGGACTTCCCTTCCCTGGCTGTCCAGTGGTTCAGACTCTACACTCCCACTGCAAGGGGCAGGTTTGATCCCTGGGCCAAGAACTAAGATCCTGCATGCCACTCAGCCAGAAAAAAAGAAACAGGAGCTTCAGCAAACTAGAAGGAAGTGCCCCTTGCAAAGGTTACTTTGTCTTTGACCACCCACCAGATGTCAATGAATCCAGTGTTTTAACAGCTTCTATCTTTACAAAAGAAAATGCAAAATAAGTATTTTTACATGATGTGATTTTCCAATTATTTTCCCTCAGAGGGCTGACAGGATTTCTTCATTATAACTTAAAAAAAAAAAAAACAAAAAACCCACACAACCATAACTGACTTTTGTGAGCAATTTCTTTGAATATCTAAATTCTATAGGACATTAAAGTATTCTCTCCATACTTAAGGCAGGGATGTTCTCCTGAACCTTCCTTTTTGTATCATCCCTTATTCTGGGCCATTCTCACTATTCTTTTTTTCTTTAATCTTTTGACCCACTCCAGGCCTGACAAGTGAGATCTCAGTTCCCCAAACACGCATCAAAAATGCACCCCTTGCAGTGGAAGCGCAGTCTAACCCACTGGACTGACAGCAAAATCTCTGGCCATTCTCTTTATGAGGCTTTCGGCAAAGGTATTGACCTTCCCCATCTCATCAGAAAAACCAACACAAGAACCTAAGGCTCCCACCCTGAAATCAAGAAGAGTGAATTTGGCATCATCAGATAGGTTGGATGTGGGGGTTACTATATTTATCTTCTCCAGAGCTTGTAAGTTTTCCTTATCACCAAGGGCAGAAATTAAGCAAAACTCCCACATGCTTCCTGTCTTACTTTATGCAATTTCCAGAGCCAGCAGGGCACTGGCTACACTTAGGGGGCTGCAGGCAGTGGTGGGCGTGTGGCCAGAGCGCCTGGCAGAACACACTGCTGGCTCCTAGGAGGCTGCAGTTTCTCGCCTTCCAATTTTCATGTGTTGCCAAATATTTTGATTTTTCAAATCTTCCTGAGTAGTTCGGACTCTCTGATGTAGTCACAGGAAAGACCATTTTGGTAGTTTTGAGTCTCTGGACAGCAAATACTAGGGAGAATTAGGAGCACATGGTTTGGGGGGCCAATGGCTGTGTGAGACTAAAGAGGAGGAAGCAGAATTGGGCAGAGAGGATTTGGGAAATGGATCTGATAATTTTTTCAGCCAACGTAGTGTCCAGGGCAGAAGTTCCCCACTGGAAGAGTGCTGACCTGGACAGTATTAGCCAGACCCAGCATCCCTGCTGTGATCCACTCAGTAATTGGCCAGCTGGCTGGGAAAAGTGAAAACCCAGGCAAATCCAGAAGGCAACAGGTGGAGCCCATCCACTAAGGGGACCCCTTGCAGCAAAGTGGCACCCTGTGGAAATCCAGGTGGCACACCTTGATGGCAGGCCCAAAATGTGCCTGGAATGGACCTACTTCCACTCCTGAGGAGAGCTTGCTTACTTGATGAGTCTTTTTTTGGAGGAGTGGATTTCATTCACTGACTCTTTCCTTCATTTAACAGATACTTATAGGGCTGTGATTTTTCATTAGCCTTGTATACCAAGAAGAGCATCATTCCTTCCAAGAGCTGGAAATATGGTAGGTGGTCAGGCCACTACTTAGGGCTCCACACCAAGGGACTGGGCTGTCAGCACATGTCACAGTGAAACAGAGAAGGGCTCTATGGGCCCTGCATCTCTATGTCCTCAGCCTGCCTTTTCTCCATGGAAAAAAATTTAGCCAAAGAATAAGTTTAATCAGAGAAGCGAGAAAATGCAAAAACAAACAAACAAACAAAAACCCCCAAAACAGACAGGACAGTACAATAATAGTTTAGTCATTAAGCAAAGTCAAGGACCTTTAGTTCCTCCTCAAAGGCTAAGGATAATATTTTGAGCTGTCTTGTAGATACTGAAACCCCCACCAGGTGGAAGAAGTTAACTACATGAGGACCAGACTGTGGCCATGACATGAGCTGCCACAATTCTGAAAACTGGCCTCAAGGAAAAGGGAACAAACTGACTCTGGTACTGAAGATTAACTGTACTTAAAACAATCAAGATGACAAGGATCAGACCACCGATAATCAATTTCCAGATGACTGTCAGAGCCGACTTCTGTTTCTGCATGTAGCCCCCTCCCTCAGTCTCTAAAAACTCTTGCCCTCTGATTATCAGTGGGGGCAGTCAGCCTTTGGACAGGAGTCCACCACCCTCCCACCCAGTTGCCAGCATCTGAAATTAAGCAAACTTTCCTTTCCACCAACCTGGCCTCTTTAATGGATTTTGAATGGAGAGCAGCCGGACTCCACTTTCAGTTACAACAGAGCGATACAGATGTGTCAAGCCAGCTCCACACCCAATCTCTTGAACCAGAATTGACCTCCCATTGGACATGCAAAACGAGTCTGTCTGTCTGATCTTTTTTTTTTTTTTTTTTATCTCTAAAGATTTTTATTTCCCAGACACATGAATGTGTCTATTGGTAAGGACACTGTCTCTTTCAAAAGTATTTCTCTAGCATGGTAAGGGAAACCACCTTAGGTAGGTAACTCTTTGGCCAAGCAAGTCATGTAATATAAACATGTAACAGGGTATTCAGAAAAATTGCTAAAAATCCTGATCCAAAAACATGCATCTTCACAAAGTCACACAGTATGATGAAAATGGAGGTTGTTGTTCAGTCAGTAAGTCATTCCGACTCTTTGCAACCCCATGGACTGCCGGACGCCAGGCTTCCCTGTCCTTCACTATCTCCCAGTCTGTGCAAACTCGTGTCCATTGAATCAGTGATGCCATCCAACCATGTCATCCTCTGTCTCCCCCTTCTCCTCCCACCCTCAATCTTTTCCAGTATCAGGGTCTTTTCCAAATTCCCAAAAATGGAGGTAACAGTGTGTATAGGGTGGATGGGTTGTTGGTTTCTTTTTTCATATTCAAATTTTACCTTCTTGTCTGACCTTATCAATATAGACATCCTCCAACACCACATATTTATCATGTCCCAAATGAATATTATTTCTCCCCCTCAATAATTTTCTGCTTCTGTTTCTCTCCAAAAACTGCTCCTCTTCCTTCTTTTGATTCCTTATTTTAGAGATGTCAGCCACATCTATGTGTTCTCACAGACTAGAAACATAGGTGTCTTCTTGATTCTTCTAATTCTTTTTTTTTTTTTTATGCCATTCTCCCAAATCTTCCCACCCTCTCCCTCTCCCACAGAGTCCATAAGACTGTTCTATACATCAGTGACTCTTTTGCTGTCTCGTATACAGGGTTATCGTTACCATCTTTCTAAATTCCATATATATATGCGTTAGTATACTGTATTGGTGTTTTTCCTTCTGGCTTACTTCACTCTGTATAATAGGCTCCAGTTTCATCCACCTCATTAGAACTGATTCAAATGTATTCTTTTTAATGGCTGAGTAATACTCCATTGTGTATATGTACCACAGCTTTCTTATCCATTCATCTGCTGATGGACATCTAGGTTGCTTCCATGTCCTGGCTATTATAAACAGTGCTGCGATGAACATTGGGGTACACGTGTCTCTTTCCCTTCTGGTTTCCTCGGTGTGTATGCCCAGCAGTGGGATTGCTGGATCATAAGGCAGTTCTATTTCCAGTTTTTGTCTGTCTGATCTTGAAAGTGAAAATGAAGTCTCTCAGTCATGTCTGACTCTTTGCAACCCCATGGACTGTAGCCTACCAGGCTCCTGCATACGTGGGTTTTCCAGGCAAGAATACTGGAATGGATTGCCATTTCCTTCTCCACTATCTGGTCTTCCTGGTGGTTAAAAGTCTGGATGACCGTAAAGAAGTGATGTTATAACTTCCGTCTCTACATTTCATCTAAAACATACATGGCTGACTACTAAAGATGAACTTCATTTCATTTTCATTTGGGACCTAAGATTGGCTGAGCAGATTTCTTCTCCTCAGGAATCCCCTGGACTTCCCTGGTGGTCGAGTGGTTAAGACTATGCATTTCCACTGCATGGGGCAAGGGTTCAAGCCCTGGTCGAGGAAGATCCCATATGCCGTGTGGTGCAGCCAAATAAAAGGAGTCCCCAAATTGGTCAGCTGTATGGAGTTGAGGTCCAAAATCAGATATAGACAGGAGGTCTGAGACGATATGCAAGACCTCAAAGCCATGGCAAGGGGAGAAACCAGAGCAGGTGGAAGAAAAGGCCAACAGAGATGGAAGCTAGACATAAATCATAAAGATAACAGCCAAGACTTAGATACTTCATTATAAGCTAAACTCTAAGCACGAGGGATTAATATATTTAATAGTTATGGTAATGGTGGCTCAGATGGTAAAGAATCTGCTTAAAATTCAGGAGTTCAGGTTCAGTTCTAGGTTGGGAAGATGTCTGGAGAAGGGAATGGCTTCCTACTTCAGTATTCTTGCTTGGGAAATCCCATGAACAGAAGAGCCTTTTTGGTTTCAGTCCATGATATTGCAAAGAGTTGGACATGACTGAAATGACTTAGCACACAGCACAATAATAAGAGATGCTGTTATTGTCCCTATTTTTCAAATGAGGAAACTGAGACTCTTTGAAAATGGAGCAGAAACAGAGATGGGGCAAGTTGCACTCAGTAGCAAGGACAGGATTTGAGAGACTAGCTACTGATAAATCCAAGGTTCGGTGAGATAAATTCTTGTGCAGAATAAGACACACAGGAGCACTCACAGCTGGTACCCATGGGATTCCCCATTAGGAAGAGTAGTCATGTTCCTTTCCTCCTCCCCTGACATCCAGCCTTGTGGCAGCACTGATCGACTGGTGCACAGACCTCCACACTCCCCACCCAGGCAGCAGATACGGTTCACATGTATCAGCCATGGCCGAGCTGTCACTCTCATCATAGTTGTGAAATTTCCTCACTTGAGTCTTTAGCGGGCACACCATTTATTACTCTAGGATATTCGAATTGCCCACTGGCTGTCCAGAAATTGAAGCAATGTCACCCCAGGCACATTTTGCACAAGTTACCATTTGCACTGACTGTGATCTTGGAGTATCTAATGCAGAGAAATCCTGCTGCGGATGGGAATGTGGGTGAAATTTAAGACCAGTGGCCTCAAATGCCAACACCATGATGAACTGGAGGTGATAAAATGGTCATTTTGCAGGTGGCTGGAGGTAATAAAAGATGCACAATGGTTGACCAGGGAGCCTTTTCTAGGAGGGTGGATGGATTTCTTAGGAGGAATAAGGCTCCATCAAAACCCACCTTCCCTCACCTCACTGCAGGATTGTTTGGCCTGGAGTTGGCAGCTACATTAATTAAGAAGACAATAACTCTTCATTGAGCAGCTGCTGTGTGTCAAGGAGTGCCTGAGGCTTGGGTATAAAACATGAAAAAAAAAAAAAAAAGGCAGATGAAAATCCCCTCTCTCATGGGACTTGAATTCTAGTGGGGAAGACAGAAAATAAACAGATATATTAGTGAAATGTACCGTACCTCTGAGGCTGTTGGTACAGCAAGGAAGAGGAAGAAAGAGTGTGATTGGTGGGCGGGGATACAATTTTAGGAAATTGGTTAGGAATATCATGCTGAAGGGACTTCCCTGGTGGTCCAGTGGCTAAGACTCCATACTCCCAGTGCAGGGGGCCCAGGGTTCAATCCCTGGTCAGGGAATTCGATCCCACAGGCTACAACTAAGAGTTCATAGTAGTAGCAGGTAGTAGCTTAGTCGCTAAGCTGTGTCCAACTCTCGTGACCCCATGGAGTGTAGTCCACCAGGCTCCTCTGTCCATGGGATTCTCCAGGCAAGAAAACTGGAGTGGGTTGCCATTCCCTTCTCCAGGGGATCTTCCGAACCCACGGATCAAACCCGGGTCTTCTGCATTGCAGGCAGTTTCTTTATCCACTGAGCTCGAGAGAAGCCCAAGAGCTCTCATGCTGCAACTAAAGATCTGGTGTGCTGCAAAAGACACTGCCTGCTGCAACAAAGATGGAAGATCCTGCCTGCCGCAGCTAAGACCCAACACAGCCAAATAAATAAATATTTTTTAAATTGTAAAGTGTACAACAGTCTCCATTTTCCAGTTTACATATGGGATGATTTGGCGCATGTGAGAAAGAAGCAGCCAATCTAAAAAGAGGAAGAAAGCCAGAAATCTGTTACCTTTCTTTTCATCAATAAAAGATCACAAGAACATTTACTATGTGACTCAGGAAAGTATTCTTTCACTTTCTGATGTACTCTGAATACACTCTTAGAAGCAACTACTAGATAAACAAACAAACCCCAAACCCATCTGGGCACCTTAGAGAATGTCAGGAGTGCCTGATAGAGTTGGGGAAGGGAGTGTGGCTGCACTGATGCTGGGTAGGAAGGGGATCCCCTCTCTGTCATAAGAATGCAGTCAATGTGGCCTATTTTCCATTTTTCTTCAAGTTACAGGTCCCCAGCTCGCCTTGCTGGGATCCAGAATATGTTACTCAAGTCAATGACCTGAATGCAGTTTCTTCTTCATCTGTCTCTTAGGCATATTGATTGAAATTCAACCTGGAGTTATGTAATCGTGTTTGAAGGACGTGGGCCCATCGCACTGGTGTGAGTGTTGTTTGACAGATGCATGACGCTTTCATCCCAGATGCCTCCTACTGGTGCTATTTGAGATGCGGCGAGAAAACATTAGTGGAAGTATTTGTAATGCTCAGCAAATGTCGTCAAAACGCCCCCCCAGAAACACATATGGACTCATGAACAGGCTTTTCAACCATACAGAGGAAGTGATGGAAATTCTATCTTCAGTTATAGATTAACTTGGGGAATTTGGAAACATCCCACAATAGCTCTGTGCTAGAGATACCTATGAATTTCAATCTGTCAATACCCACAAATAATTCTGGGATGTTTTAAACACACAGACGGGGAGCTCGAGACATCTGGTTTACCAGCCTCTCTCCAGCTAGCTGAGTGGGTCCATGAGCTCCTATTGGCTGCCAGGAACCATGATGATTTCACACAGGTGGCTGTCTCTCTCTCTGAGTCAATACATTTAACTCGATCGATGGAGTTATTGTTCTGAGGCCAAATGTCTCTCCATTTCATATCTTACTTTTGTTCCTCATAGCGTGTAAGCATGGTATTAATTTTTGAGTGGCAGATTCCTCCCAGCTCTATGAAAACGATGAAAGAAATAAGAGACTGCTGAGCACTCCCTTGACACACCTTTTCATTTCCGCAGTTACATCATAGCAGAGAGACAACTATTACAGTCTTGTGTAAAGTTTTATAATGAATCCAGTAAATGATAGGAGTGTCTGAGCCTCAACAATTCTCATTTGAGAGGTGTTTCTCCTCCAATATGTTTATTATTCCCAATAATTGGTGTTCCCCAATGATTGGTGTCATGAAGCCACTAGGGTAAAAAGCCTTAAGAGAAATTCCTTAGGATGTGTCTTTTGTTACAGCACAGGAATGGTGGGCTGTAGTCATCTCCCCTCTATGGATTTAATCTGAACCCAAATGTAGGCATTTGCTGTAGGGATCACTAATGTGAAAATGTTAAAATTGTCAAGGCAAGCTCAGAAATATCTTTTGAGAATTGTATTTGATTTCCTTCTCCTGTAGCACTGGAGGGAATGCCTGAGTCTCATTACTACCTTTCTGATTGAAAAGACTGTGTACTTCTTGGCTAATAACCACTTAAGCCTCCATCCTGAGTTATCTCAACATGGCAAGCACACTGGAAATCTATCTACCCATAAAGAAGAAGAAAAATTCAAATTAGGTGATACCGTCAAAGTCCATCATTTAATCCATAAAGATGAAAGTTTTCGCTCACCAACATGCACCTCTTACCATCTCAATGAAGCTTTCTTGAATTCATGGAGAAGCTGATGCTACAAAAATTTTATTTCTAGAAGAAAAATAAGGAATGAAAAAAAGAATATACGTGGATTTGGTTCTTTTACTTTCTGCTCCTTTTTTTTTTTTTTTCAAATTTTATTTTATTTTTAAACTTTACAATATTGTATTAGTTTTGCCAAATATCGAAATGAATCCACCACAGGTATACCCGCGTTCCCCATCCTGAACCCTCCACCCTCCTCCCTCCCCTCCCCTCCCTCTGGGTCGTCCCAGTGCACCAGCCCCAAGCATCCAGTACCGTGCATCGAACCCGGACTGGCAACTCGTTTCATACATGATATTATACATGTTTCAATGTTATTTTCCCAAATCTCCCCACCCTCTCCCTCTCCCACAGAGTCCATAAGACTGATCTATACATCGGTGTCTCTTTTGCTGTCTCGTACACAGGGTTATTGTTTCCATCTTTCTAAATTCCATATATATGCATTAGTATACTGTATTGGTGTTTTTCCTTCTGGCTTACTTCACTCTGTATAATAGGTTCCAGTTTCATCCATCTCATTAGAACTGATTCAAATGTATTCTTCTTAATGGCTGAGTAATACTCCATTGTGTATATGTACCACAGCTTTCTTATCCATTCATCTGCTGATGGGCATCTAGGTTGCTTCCATGTCCTGGCTATTATAAACAGTGCTGCGATGAACATTGGGGTACACGTGTCTCTTTCCCTTCTGGTTTCCTCAGTGTGTATGCCCAGCAGTGGGATTGCTGGATCCCTTGCATTCCTATACACTAATAATGAGAAAATTGAAAGAGAAATTAAGGAAACAATTCCATTCACCATTGCAATGGAAAGAATAAAATACTTAGGAATATATCTACCTAAAGAAACCAAAGACCTATATATAGAAAACTATAAAACACTGGTGAAAGAAATCAAAGAGGACACTAATAGATGGAGAAATATACCATGTTCATGGGTTGGAAGAATCAATATAGTGAAAATGAGTATACTACCCAAAGCAATTTATAGATTCAATGCAATCCCTATCAAGCTACCAATGGTATTCTTCACAGAGCTAGAACAAATAATTTCACAATTTGTATGGAAATACAAAAAACCTCGAATAGCCAAAGCTATCTTGAGAAAGAAGAATGGAACTGGAGGAATCAACCTGCCTGACTTCAGGCTCTATTACAAAGCCACAGTTATCAAGACAGTATGGTACTGGCACAAAGACAGAAATATTGATCAATGGAACAAAATAGAAAGCCCAGAGATAAATCCATGCACATATGGACACCTTATCTTTGACAAAGGAGGCAAGAATATACAATGGATTAAAGACAATCTCTTTAACAAGTGGTGCTGGGAAAACTGGTCAACCACTTGTAAAAGAATGAAACTAGACCACTTTCTAACATCATACACAAAAATAAACTCAAAATGGATTAAAGATCTCAATGTAAGACCAGAAACTATAAAACTCCTAGAGGAGAACATAGGCAAAACACTCTCCGACATACATCACAGCAGGATCTTCTATGACCCACCTCCCAGAATATTGGAAGTAAAAGCAAAAATAAACAAATGGGACCTAATTAAACTTAAAAGCTTCTGCACAACAAAGGAAACTATTAGCAAGGTGAAAAGGCAGCCTTCAGAATGGGAGAAAATAATAGCAAATGAAGCAACTGACAAACAACTAATCTCAAAAATATACAAGCAACTCCTACAGCTCAACTCCAGAAAAATAAATGACCCAATCAAAAAATGGGCCAAAGAACTAAATAGACATTTCTCCAAAGAAGACATACAGATGGCTAACAAACACATGAAAAGATGCTCAACATCACTCATTATCAGAGAATGCAAATCAAAACCACTATGAGGTACCATTTCACGCCAGTCAGAATGGCTGCGATCCATAAGTCTACAAGCAATAAATGCTGGAGAGGGTGTGGAGAGAAGGGAACTCTCTTGCACTGTTGGTGGGAATGCAAACTAGTACAGCCACTATGGAGAACAGTGTGGAGATTACTTTCTGCTCCTTTTTAAAAAATTTTCTAATCCCTGCCAAGCCCCACCTAGCTTGGGATCAGAGTTCTGCGTT
Organism: Bos indicus x Bos taurus; assembly: GCF_003369695.1. NCBI lineage: Eukaryota > Metazoa > Chordata > Mammalia > Artiodactyla > Bovidae > Bos > Bos indicus x Bos taurus. The sequence continues at coordinate 23,481,582 of NC_040092.1, read as the reverse complement.
TCCATAGTTCAGAATAGGCTTTCTGAACAGGGAACACCTGCAAAAGGATAATGCAACTTATTCCCGAAGGAAATTAAAAAAAAAGTGGCTATAAGCTTCCCTAATAGCTCAGTTGGTAAAGAATCCGCCTGTATTGCGGGAGACCTGGGTTCAATCCCTGAGTTGGGAAGATACCCTAGAGAAAGGAAAGGCTATCCACTCCAGTATTCTGGCCTAGAGAATTTCATGGACTGTATAGTCCATGGGGTTGCAAAGAGTCAGACATGACTGAACGACTTTCATGCACTTTACATAAGTCTTTACCAGGTACAATGACAGCAATGAGACATCATTGTCATCATTATCACCATCATCTAATTGTAAAAGCAATCATGAACAAGTACTGTGTCTTCTTTATTCACTGTTGGCTTACTAGGCTCAGACTGCCATCAAAAATACCATGGACTGAGTGGCTTAAACAACAGAAATGGATTTCTCACAGTTCTGTAGGCTAACTGTTCAAGATCAAGGTTGTAGCCAATTCAGTTTTTGGTGGGACTTCTCTTCTTGACTTGAAGACAGCTGACTTCTTTCGGTGTGCTCACATCATGGGGAGAGACAGAGGTAGAAGGCAGGACAGAGAGAGACAGAATGTTTTGGCATCCCTTCTTCAATTCAGTTCAGTTGCTCAGTTATGTCTGACTCTTTGCGATCCTATGGACTGCAGCATGCCAGGCTTCCCTGTGCATCACCAATTCCCTGACTTTGCTCAAACTCATGTCCATCGAGTCAGTGATGCCATCCAACCATCTCACCCTCTGTCATCCCCTTCTCCTCTTACCTTCAATCTTTCCCAGCATCAGGGTCTTTTCCAATGAGTCAGTTCTTCACATCAGGTGGCCAAAGTATTGGAGTTTCAGCTTCAGCATCAGTCCCTCCAATGAATATTCAGGACTGATTTCCTTCGGGATTGACTGGTTTGATCTCCTTGCAGTCCAAAGGACTCTCAAGAGTCCCTTGTGTCTCAGCTGGTAAAAAATCTGCCTGCGATGCGGGAGACCTAGGTTTGATCCCTGGGTTGGGAAGATCCCCTGGAGAAGGGAAAGGCTACCCACTCCAGTATTCTGGCCTGGAGAATTCCATGGACTGTATAGTTCTTATGGTCACAAAGAATTGGACACAACTGAGTGACTTTCACTTTCACTTTCTTCTACAACACCACAGTTCAAAAGCATCAATTCTTCAGCACTCAGCTTTCTTTATAGTCCAACTCTCACATCCATACATGACTACTGGAAAAATCATAGCTTTGACTAGATGGATCTTTGTTGGCAAAATAATATCTCTGCTTTTTAATATGCTGTCTAGTTTGGTCATACCTCTTCTTCCAAGGAGCAAGTGTCTTCTAATTTTATGTCTGCAGTCATCATCTGCAGTAATGTGCTCACATCACTGTGAGCCCAAGAAAAAAATGCCACTGTTTCCATTGTTTCCCCATCTATTTGCCCATGAAGTGATGGAACCAGACGCCATGATCTTAGTTTTTTGAATGTTGAGTTTTATGCCAACTTTTTCACTCTCCTCTTTCACTTTCCTCAAGAGGCTCTTCAGTTCCTCCTCACTCTCTGCCATAAGGGTGGTGTCATCTATGTATCTGAGGTTATTGATATTTCTCCCTGCAATCCTGACTCCAGCTTGTGCTTCATCTAGCCCAGCATTTCACATGATGTACTATGCATATAAGTTAAATAAGCAGGGTGACAATATACAGCCTTGACGTACTCCTTTCCCAATTTGGAACCAGTCCGTTGTTTCATGTCCAGTTCTAACTGTTGCTTCTTGACCTGCATACGGATTTCTCAAGAGGCAGGTCAGGTGGTCTGGTATTCCCATCTCTTTCAGAATTTTCCACAGTTTTTTGTGATCCACACTGTCAAAGGCTTTGGCATATTCAATAAAGCAGAAGTAGATGTTTTTCTGGAACTCTCTTGCTCTTCTATGATCCAATGGATGTTGGCAATTTGATCTCTGGTTCCTCTGCCTTTTCTAAATCCAGCTTGAACATGTGGAAGTTCATGGTTCACGTACTGTTGAAGCCTGGCTTGGAGAATTTTGAGCATTACTTTGCTGGCATGTGAGATGAGTGCAATTGCATGGTAGTTTGAACATTCTTTAGCATTGCCTTTTTGGGGGGCAATTGGAAAACTGGCATATCTCCTTATAAGGGCACTAAATCTATAACCTCATTAAACCTAATTACTTCCCAAAGCTCCCATCTCTAAATATTTGGCAATTAGGGTTTTGAGTTATGAATTTTAAGGGGACAAAATATTCAGTCCCTGGCAACTGTCTTCCCAAATATAGGATAGTACTGGTATGTAGCAGATGATTATCCAATATTTTATGAAAGAAAGAAAGGTTTCAAATTTGCTTTTATTTTTTTCTCAATCCTTGGTACATACAGATCTCTATTGGATTTTTTTTTTTTTTTTTTTTTTGCCAATTTAACTCCATCACTAAGCCCTTCTAATCCTGGGGACTACTCTCCAGAAATCTCCAATGAGAAGAAATTAAATGAGATTGGGAAAGCAAAAATGAAGCAAAGCCATTGCCATCCTGAGTCCATGGTAGACAGATGTGATGGCTTCACAGAGCTCTGGACAAGCTCATAGCAGCTTATCAGACTTTCTATGAGCTCCATTGCTTGAGGCTGGCCACGGTCACTGAGACTTTCCCTCTGATCCTCCTGGTGCAGTCTCCAGACCTTTCCTCTCTCAGGTCCATCTGCAGTCTAACTCCACTATTAAACCTATTAACCCTCCAATGTGTGATGCAGACAGATTCACTATCCAAACTGATACAATATACAAAAGGATTTTTTGGGGGAGGGGTGGAGCTGTTGTTGGGTAATCTTTTTGTCTTATGGGCATCTCCTCCCAAAATATTTTATCTCATAGAAGTCTTCCTGGCACCTGCTTTTTTGAAGATAAAAAAATGACTGAGATTTGTATAGGTTAATGAGAGGAAGATTATATTAGCAGAGAGCACAGGAGGAACAAGGTCAGACTCTGGGAATAACCACGGCATAAACAGGTATGAACAGAGGACAAGTGTATTCATTGTAAATATGTCCAGGTGAGAGGTATACAAAACTCAGCCAATAAGAACAGGGGCCAACCTCTTGCCTTCTGAGACAGCCCACACTCTGTCTATGGAACATGTTTTTCTCTAATAAATCTATTTCTTATCTTAAACAAACAAAAAGCACAGGGGTCAATAAGAACTTTCTCCTATTACAATTATTATCAATGAGGAAAATACTTCCCAGAAAATCCAAGAAGACATTTTCTAATGTCTGATGGAGGTCACATTCTCCATCTCTGGCCCAATCACTGACTGGAGATTAGGATTACTTGGATTGGATTAGACCAATCACAGATCTCCCAGGATAAGGGTGGGGCTAATGTTGCTCACCACGGGGGGCTCCCAATCTGGTTAGCCACAAAGGGTCAGGGGAATCTCTACTCCCAAGGGGTCAGGCATGATTATGGGTGATATCCAGGTGGAACTGAATATACATTACATCTTAAGGTGATTCCATTTCCATAACCCCTTGGATTCTTCTGCCTATATGTCTCTGCATCTTTCCTTATACTTTTAAAACTTCCTTTCTGACATAAAGAAAGCCAAACTCAGGCTCAAAGCCTAAGGTACGTAGCAGCGTCTAGGTCATGGTGTTCTCCATTTTATTTCCATCCTTACCTACTATTTCTGACACACGATAGTTATTTTTCATTCATAGTATTTATGCAGTTTCCTGTTTTTATAATTCCCTTCTAAAATACATTCAAGTAAAATAAGACTTTTAAAGTAAATATTACACAGAAAATACTACAAATATTATTGTAATGATGGGAACATTTGTGAGAACATGTTAACAAAAATCTGAAATTGGAAAATGCTGATTAAAGAATAGTAGAAGAGGGACTTCCCTGCTGGTCCAGTGGTTAGGAATCAGCCTTGCAAAGTAGGGGACATGGGTTCAGCCCTTGGTCAGGGAACTAAGATCCCACATGCCTCAGAGCTACTAAGCCCACGTGCCACAACTACTGAGCCCATGTGCTCTGGAGCCCATGCGCCACAACAAAGATCTTTTAGGTCACAGCTAAGATCCAAAGTGCATGCATGCTCAGTTGCTTAGTTGGGTCCAACTCTTTGTGACCCCATGAACTATATACAGCCTGCCAGACTCCTCTATCCATGGAATCTTCTAGGCAAGAATACTGGAGTGGGTTGCTATTTCCTTCTCCAGGGGATCTTCCTGACCTAGGTTAAGACCCAACACAGCCAAATAAATAAATACAAAGAGTAGAAGAGAAGATTTGAGAGAGAAATGGGTGTCTAAGGAAAAAAATGAACTCTGCTGCTAGATTAAGTTCTAAGGCTGTGTGTGTGTGTGTGTGTGTGTGTGTGTTATGTTTCTCCCTTCTGACAGCATCTCACCACATCACAATAAGGGCTTCCCAGGTGGTTCAGTGGTAAAGAACCTGCCTGCCAATGCAGGAGACTTGGGAGACATGGGTTCAATCCCTGGATTGGGAAGATCCCTTGGAGGAGGGCATGGCAACCCATTCCAGTATTCTTGCTAGGATAATCCCATGGACAGAGGAGCCTGGTGGGCTACAGTCCGTGGGGTCACAAAGAGTCAGACATGACTGAACAACTGAGCAAGAACACGAGCACATCACAATAAACCCCCAAACACACAAGTTGTTTTAGATTTAAATATCAAAATATCAGGTTGTTTCAAAATTCATTTGAGCCAACAATGGTATTTTGTCACTAAAAACTACCATAATTCCTGTAATTCCTGAAAACAGCTCAATGTGTTCCAGGTCATTACTAACCATCTATGGATTAGTTATGAAATTTGGAATTAAAATGACAGAGGAATTCATGAACTGAAGTATGTCTGTGTATAACACACACACATACACACAGTGTTTCAATCGTGTTTCTTCATCTCTGGTGCATATAAACAAAAGCTATTTTAAAAATCATGATGGGTCATATCAATATTTCTCAGTTAGAAGAATAGAATCTGTTTCTTGTTACATGTTTAAAACTGGCTCAGAGGCATAATATATTGATTCTGGATAGTACATATTTTAACAATGTTTTCCAGCAGGTAGACTGTTCCACTGGTGATGTATTAAATAATTTTAGGTGATCCCAGAGAACATTTAACAACATAGGGGCACATCATGGGACATTTGGACTTTCAGTTTTTACTTCAACTCTTTTAAAACTTTCCCATGGCATTGAGGAAAAAGTTTCATTTTGAAGATGGATGTCTTTGACATCTCCACCTCTTCTTGATTTTGTTGGGGGAACCACTGGCTGATACCACCCACCCTGACCAGGCCCAGTAGTAGCCATTTGGTTGAGTTTTCTTACAACAGGAGGTCCTGGTAAGGAATGCGGGACTAAATAACTACCACCAACCAGAATTCAGGAAAGGTCAAAGAGAGAGGAGACGCCTGTCCATATGTCCCACCAACCTCCCAGAATCCTCCTTTCTGGAATCCGTCTTGGCTGAGCAATGCCAAGTAAGGACCACCAGTAAGGACCCTGAGTCAGAGTGATTGGCCAGAGACAGCCTGGAAACTAACCTCATCACCCCAAAACCTGAGACTGTGAGCCATGCGGCAGAGCAGTTCTCCTGGGTTCCCTGTCCTTCCTGCTCTCTGCCCAGGTGCCCCTTCCCAATAAAGTCTTTTGCTTTGTCAGCACATGTCTCAGAAAATTCATTTCCAAGTGTTAGACAAAAGCCCGCTCTTGAGCCCTGGAAGGAATCCACCTTCCCGCAACAGCTTTCCTTTTCATCGGGGACAGCAGTGAACATACCAGCCAGTAGTTTTGGCGAGAATCTGGTGGCATTTCTTTGGACCAGTTAGAATGTTCAGCTACAACTAACATCTGATGATGAATCAGCTTGCACAACCAGCTGTCTGGAGGAATGCAGTTCTCAGAGATCTAAGTCTGTGCTTGTACATGGATTTGCTTTTCTTACCTGGAAACATATGGTTACCTGGGCTTCAAACATGAAATGCTTGCACATTACTGGCCTTTCAAGCGGGAAAATGATTAACAACAAAAGTCTTAGAAAGGCTTTTTTTCTTCTTGGAGTTTCCACCCGCCTCCCCTATATTTTTATTTGTCTCTTTGTTTTTCCACAAGCTCAACTTCTGACTGTCCTTTTTACCTCTCTGGTCACTACTGGGTCACGTGCTCATCTTTAGGCCAGTCCCAGCAGGGGAGTGTGGTCTCACATGTCCAGCTCAGACTAATGAAGCCTCAGTCCTTAGGACTTGGGGAGGGGTTATGGGACCACTCTGTACAAAGTTAGGGTCGGTTGGCAGGGAGAGAGAAGTGGCTTTTGGTTGGGCAATGAAGACAGTGGGTCACATTTTTATTTGCATAACATTTTTCTTTTAAATGCTGTTTATAACAATGATATGAAACAGGAAAATTGTCAGATAATCAGAACAAACACTGCAGTAACTCTATCTTATTAGGTAGTTATTAATGTGGGCTTGATTGTCTAGCCTTTAGAAGAGGTTGCAGTATTTCCATACATTTGTTATTTTAAACTATTATTTTATATACATTTTATTTTCTTATTAGATGTTTTCTTAGTTTATAACTCCTTGTTCAAGTTACCATCAGTCTCAAGTGAAGAACATTTGAATTAGTGAGGTTTATGGATCAGAAATGGTTTTTCTTTTCTGAGCAAAGGATGACTTAATTATGTCTACAGATATATACGGAAGCCTCTCTATTGCCTATTCCCAACTATTCTACTTCTCCTCACTTTTGCTGATATAATTCACTATCTTGAGGGTTTTTCTGATCTCCTTTGTCAACAACATGTGACTAAATTCTTGGCAAAGTTACCTGTTGGAAACCTTGATTGAGGGCTTCTATAAAGGCATTTTCTCATTAATTAAAGAAAACACCTGACTTTGTCCTGCTTTAAATATGCTCAGATGAAGACATGATGCTAGGAGCACTGGCCACTATTTTGGGGTCACGAGGTGATGAACATAAGGACTGAGCTAATAGACTGAAGAAACTGAAGCAGAAACATGGAAAAATCCTGGGTATTTAAAGATCTCTACAAGCTTCAGAACCAATTATGTGGTCGCTCTGCTTTAGGCCCCTGTTGTATAAAATAACAAAATCCTATTTTATAAATCCATCTACTTGAGTATTTGTTAGTGGGCACTGATGCAAAGTTGCATTGGAGGATTCCCAATGAAACCAAGTTTCTAATGGTCAAATCCCCAAAACTGTAATGCATAGGTGACAAATATATTCTGGCTCCTGTACAGTTCTCCCGGAGGTTCTTTAAAAATGCAGAATGTTTCCTATTGTTTTAGCATGAAACTGACCTCAGCACAAATATCCTTTCTTTGACAGTGCAAATTTCAAACACTTTGTCATGTGTATGTTAATATTGTCTTAGTTCATGGCACACATCAGCAAAGTATACAGACCCTTCTATTCCTCTATTCAACATTTCAGGGATCTGACCTGGGTATGTGAGTTTCAATAAAGAAAGACTGCTAAATGCAGTCAAAACCATAGGGATGTAGAATTGAGTTATGAGGGTCAGGGAGTCTGGCTTTTTTTTTTTTTATTTCAGCAAAAAGCACTACTTCCTGATACCACAGTCTTTGGAAATATCTCATAAGAAAAATACAAAAGTACATTTCCTTTTGTCAGCTTGATAAGTGACCCAGTAAAAATTCCAAACTCTCTTAGCAGACAGAAAATATGAAAATTATTTTCCAGTTCAGATATATTTATTCTTCCTTAAAAAAAAAAAAAAAAAAAAAACCTTCAAGCTGAAGCTGAGCTCCATCCAATAGTTTCCAGGATTTTTACCGGGTTTATAAAAAGTAATGATTTTATTAAACTATAAAACCATGACAGATGGAGAAACTATAATTTAGAGAGATTAAATGAGCTGAATTTTATATGCCTCTAGCATTTAAGGCATTGAGAAATATCAAAATAATTGGAAAACGATGCATTGTAGACACCAGGCTATTTCTCAGCTGAACAGCTAATAATCACTCCTTACAAGGCTCCAGATGTGTGTGTTTCCTCTAATAATGGGGAGTTAAAAATAACACTCCTGATTCTTCCTCCAAATGATGATCAGCTGTCCCACTCCTACCAAACTTTCCACAGGAGGGGATGTCATTGAATATCTTGGAGCTGCTCAACAATAAACAAATAAGCATGTTCATCCCATTATTCAAATACTCTCTTAATTACTTTAGAACTTGCTCCAAACTTTTCCAAGTCGACTCATGGTAATGAGCTCTTGGGTTTTCATCTTCCAGCTCACAACTTCATGCTAAATGGACCGCAACTGGACATACTGCCAGATGAATATTTATCAGTGCTGGATTGTTGTTGGATTTTTGAATCTTGGGATCTGCTAGCATAATTCAACTCCCTACTCACCTTCCCAACTAATCCATCTTTGTGAGGACAAAAAGCATGATGCTAGCGTAAGCTTCCCGTGCTGCATTGAAAGTTTCACAACTCAGGGGACTGACTGTATGATTAGCTAGATTTTATACGTGGGTGTTACTGAATCCAAGCTCAGTCTGCTTGCAGCACAGCAGGCCAACAATTGGGAGACAAGGTGCTGAAGCAAGGAATACAACTTTATTTGGAAAGCTAGGCGTCCTAGAAGATGGCAGGCTAGTGCTCCAGCGTATCATCTTATCTGGGTCTGAATGTCAGTTTCTTTTATAGACAGAGAAGAGTAGGAGGTGAGGAAAGTGAAAGTGACATCGCTCAGTCATGTCCGACTCCTCGCAACCCCATGGACTGCAGCCTACCAGGCTCCTCTGTCCATGGGATTTTCCAGGCAAGGGTACTGGAGTGGGCTGCCATTTCCTTCTCCAGGGTATCTTCCTGACCCAGGGATCGAACCTGGGTCTCCTGTACTGCAGACAGACGCTTTACCATCTGAGCCACCAGGGAAGCCCTAGGAGGTGAGGAAGTGATGTAAAAAGTGCAGGAAAATATCTCCTGGCTTGGCCAGCATCAAGGAGGGGATGTGTTAATTTCTTCTTTTCTGTAGCCATTCATATGTGGGCAGGGTCAGAATGTCACCCTGTGAACTAAACAAAGACACTTTAGTTTAACATTAAGGCAGAGAGGCAGGTTCCTCAGGCAGGCCATTATGTATGCTCACAGCTATAGACAGCATCCTTTTAGGGATTATAGTAACAAAGGCAATGGAGAACAAACGTTAAAGTAAGAGAAACAGATCCAACACGGAGGAGTCAGACTCTGTTTTTCCCTGTGACATGGGGAAGTGACTCCAGCCCTTCCTCCAGCCAGAGAATAGGGTGGATGGTGCAATGAGAAATGCTGATGGTCTCCTAGGCTTGAAGAAGAGTTGTGGCAGCCTCCTCAATGTTCCAAGCAGCATGGTAGACTTTCGGCTCAGGGTTATTAGAATAAGCCATGGATGGGGAGGAAAGCTTGGATCTTAGTTTCAGTTGGCATGCCAACTCACTGGGCTTGTGGGCAAGTTCTAACTGCTAGGGCCAGTGCATCCATAAAACAAAACTTGTATTCTGACTGTTAATTACAAATTGGCACTTGCCATCCACCTCTGCAAGGATTAAATCATGTGCTGCTGCAGCTGCTGATTTTCAACAACCCCTGAAATGAGGTCGGGGTGGTCAGCAGAAACGAGGCCCTCTGTGTGTGGGAGAAAAACTGGCAGCACAGCTCTTCAGAGAGTTGGATAGTTTTAGGAGCTGATTTTTATGAGCCCAATTCTTGTACCTCCCCATATCTAGAAAAACACTAAAATCCTTCATTGTGATGACTGTGTCTTGTGACTAGCAGAAAGCTTCACCAGACTAGTAAAAACCTTCTGGAAAAAAAAAATCTGCTTCATTGCATGTATATTCCCCTTTCACCAAAAACACATATATACTGACCTTCCCCACCCCGCCTGCCTCTTTGGAGCAGGTTCTCAGAGTTATCTGAGGTGCTGTCTCCCAGGCTGCAGTCCTCATTTTGCCCCAAATAAAATTTAACTTGCAACTCTCACATTGTACAGGTTTTTTTCAGTCTACATGGATGTGGTTCAATCACTCATACTTATGTGATGAAGCTCCAATAAAGAAGCTCAGATGAGCTTCCAGATGGCAATGCTTTGTGCATGATGTCACACGTCATAGCTGGGACGAAGCAATGCTGTCCAGGGCTCTGCAGGGAGAGGTCGGTTGGATCACTCCCAGGCATCCTTTCTTTTGACTGGTCCTAATTATACCCCTTTGCTATAATAAAATTGCAGTTCTACGTGTCACACTTTCCTGAGTTCTATGAATCATTCTAGTGGATTATTACAACTGGGAGTGGCTTTCAGAAACACGCCAATGAAATCGGTAATAGAAATGTCTCATGGAGACTTTTCCCCTCTTTCCTTCATCCTGTACAATTATCCATAGGCAGCTGAGGTAATGAACACAATCTCATTTCCTTTATTAAAATATCCTGTCCAATGTGCAGATCAAAACTATGCTCTTGATTTAACTGCCCAAACTTCTCCCCTCCCCTCACTTGGTCTCCTTCTACAGGAGGTTTAGGGTGAGACTTCTTGCTTTGTCTCTCCTCCTTTGATCAACTCTCAGCCTTTGAGTGATGTTGTGGCCCCCTAAGGTCTGAGCAGCAGATCCTGAGAAGAGATCAGGGGTTAGGAAAAGTCTTCCTCAAACTGTTCAATGAGTAAAAGAACTTCACACTTTCTGGATCCAGTGCACATGAATGCCACGTGTTTGGTCCTTTCAGAAGTTTTCTGTAAGGTTCACCCTTCCTGCAACTTCCATGACCAGGAAACATATGTCACCCATTCAGCAGGCCACTGCTGTTTACAGAGATAAAATAGTAACAAAATAAATGGAAAATGCAAATATTACTGCCTTATTTTCTTACATAATTTCAAGCCAAAGAAAGAAAGGGAAGAGTGACATGTCAAGAATGACTTCATTCTTGTTTACACTTTAACCAAGTCAAATATGTTTAAATGGGTAGAAAAGTCGGTCATACCAACTCAGGGAGCTCAAACCAGGGCTCTGTGGCAACTTAGAGGGGTGGGATGGGGTGGGACGTGGGAGGGAGGGAGCATATGTATACCTGTGGCTGATTCATGTTGGTGTATGGCACAAACCAACACAATATTTTAAAGCAATTATCCTCCAATTAAAAATAAATCTAAAAAAAAAAGTCAGCCATGTAGACCTCAGATACCAAAACAACCCCATCTCACTGTAAAGTTTTCCAGGGAATAAAAAAGGTAGCTTTTACTTTCTCAGCCTCAGGTGTCTTAAGAGATCATCCTCAACTTCAAAGCCAAAATCAACACATTGCATCTAAGCAAGAGACCCAGACCAACAATGAAAGCCAGACTTATTTTCACAATTCTCTTGGCTGGTTTTATCTATCAATAATATTCCAACCTTCCTAGAGTAAGAGGAGCATTTCTCTAGGAGATTTTAATGCCCTTGGATGATTACTTTCCGTCTACAAAGTCACAGTATTCCACTGGTCTCCAGCTAGGGAAGAGATTATATTCAATTCTTCTCTAAACTCTCTGATATATTTAAGTTTTCTAAAAGCAAATAACACCCCCTACCATAACCCATACAAGCTATAAATTCAGGGAGATATCTTCAGTAGGTACTAAAGAACTTCAAGGCTTAAAAAAAAATGCTTAAGTGCAGTATTTTCACTTTGCACATAAACTTCTAAATAAAAAGTGTTCTTCTATGAATCTCGTTTTAAACTTTCCCTGTTCCTTCTATTTTTGAATCCAATTATACTAACAACAGTTATACAGACACACTGGGCTCTGGGAGGAGCCCTCGGTAGCCAGTGGCTCCATCCTCCTGTTTTCCATTAGAAAAAGAACTAGCTGAAGCTATTAGTGAAAAAATGTCTTTTTTTCATATTTCCAAAATAATGCTGATGGGGAAAAAATGGACTTGGAAATTTGGGAAAGCATTTTAATTCATATTCTGCCAACTCTTTTGAAGCAGGAATCACGCTGCTTCTTCACACATTCAACTTCACAAAGACCTTCTACATCTCTGTCCACCTATTCACAGGTTCCTGTGGGGCTTAGAGAAAGACCAGGCTTGGTTTGGGCAGGGGGAATTATTAAGATGTAGCAAGCTATTCAAACCCTGGGTCTCCAAGGAGATTTTGTGTGTTTCATCCTGAGAGCAATATGTGGCATTTGCCAAAGTGGCCAAGGAGATGCTGGCGGTTTCTGTGTGCACAGAAGGAGATGCTGGCAGAGTGTGTGCACAGTGAGTAGAGAGACTTTTGGGCCCTTGGCTAAAGCACCCACCTGTCTTGCCGCTGGAACATCTGCACAAGTCTTCAGAGATTAGAATCCCTTGCAGTTTTATGTTTTTCTTAAGTCTCTAAAGTTTTGCCTCGTCTGCATCAATCCCTGGTGATCTTGTCCCTATCCCCACATATATATGAACACAGAGAGATACCTACATGCTCCCAGATACATACAAATTAAAAAGCTTTGTGGGGACTTCCCTGATGGTCCAGTGGTTAAGAATCTGCCTGCCAATGCAGGGGGCATGGGTTCAATCCCAGCTCTGGGAAGATCCCACATGCCTTGGGGCAACTAACCCGCATGCCACAATTACTGAAGCCCATGTCCTAGAGCCTGTGCTCCACAACAAGAGAAGCTGCTGCAACAAGAAGCCGGCAGAACACTAGAGTACCCCCACTCTCTGCAACTAGAGAAAGACCGAGAGCAGCAACGAAGACCCAGTGCAGCCAAAAATGAATGAATAAATGAAAATCAAAAGTTTTTGCATAGCGAAGCTTGCAACATCAACAAAACAAAAAGGGAGTGGAAGACAATATTTGCAAATAAGGTATCCAATAAGGGGCTAATATCTAAATTATTAGAAGGAAAAGCCAAATAATTATAGAAATCACATAATTCAATGTGAAACAAACATACAACTCACTTGAAAATATGGGCAGACGACCCACAGAGACATTTCTCTAAGGAAGGCATTCAGATGGCCTACATGCTTGAGAAAATATTCTCTGCATCACTCACTGGGACTTCCCTGGTGGTCCAGTGGCTAAGACTCCAATCTCCCAATGCAGGGGGCCCAGGTACAATCTCTGGTCAGGGAGCTAGATCCCACATGACCCCACTAAAGGTTCACATGTCACAACTAAATATCTCACATGCTGCCTCTAAGACCCAGCACAGACAAATAAATAAATACATAAATGAAAAAAGAATTAAAAAAAAAATCACAAGGAAAATGAAAATCAAAACCACAATGTAACTGCACAGGAGTGACTGTAACTCGCTCATTGACTCTGTCCTTTGCCCTTACAAAGCCCTCTTTAGGGAGGCGGTATACTTTTCCGTTTGATGGGAAGCTCTGCCATGTTTTCATTCTTCATAAAAAAAATGTATTTACTTATTGGCTGTGCTGGATCTTAGTTGCTGTGTGGGCTTTTCTCTAGTTGTGGTGCTTAGGCTTCTCATTGTGCTGTCCTCTCTTGTTGCTGAGCACTGGCTCTAGGCGTGTGGGCTGGCTGCAGTTCTTGCAGCACATGGGCTCAGGAGTTGCGATTCCTGGGCTCTAGAGCACAGGCTCGGAGAATGCGAAGGCACCCCACTCCAGTACTCTTGCCTGGAAAATCCCGTGGACGGAGGGGCCTGGTGGGCTGCAGTCCAGGGGGTCGCTAGGAGTCGGACACGACTGAGCCACTTGACTTTCACTTTTCACTTTCATGCGTTGGAGAAGGAAATGGCAACCCACTCCAGTGTTCTTGCCTGGAGAATCCCAAGGACGGGGGAGCCTGGTGGGCTGCCGTCTATGGGGTCGCACAGAGTCGGACACGACTGAAGCGATTTAGCAGCAGCAGTAGCAGCAGCAGAACACAGTCTCAGTAGTTGCGGTGAATAGCCCTAAGTTGCTCCAAGGCATGCGGGATCTTTTCAGTCAAGACCAGAGATTGAACCTGTGTCTCCTGCATTGGCAGGCAGATTCTTTACCACTGAGAGACCATGGATGCACCCATGTTTTCATTGTTGGTTTGCTTCTTCCACCAAGCCACGCCCTGTTGCCATGGGAACCGCTGTCATCGGCAGGCTACTTTCAATAGGTTCCTCATCGCTACGGTGATACCCCTTGCTTCCCCATCCCCAGTGTAAGTCCCCTTGATCTCCACCCCGCCAAAGTCTTCCTGTCCAAAGGGGGATGCCTAGCTGGCTATGACTCATCCTGTAATTGAATTTAGATGCTTCTATTTTAGAAATGAGTTCCCATTATGCCTGGGCCAAATGTCAAGTATCCAAATGGAGAGAACACTGAAAGTAACTTGGAGAAGCGGCAGGCTTCATTTGAATAATTATGTTGAAATAGCAAGTACTTCTCTCTACAAAGTGGGGCCACCTCTCCTCTGGTCACTGTGGAGGTTCATGGAATTATCCCCTGGCTAATACAGAAGCTCTTCCTACAAGCACTAGCCACCTTTTCAAATAATCTTTGTTGTTATTCTTAGTGGTGATTTCTGACCATTTTCACTTTTATACATACATGCACTTTCTAGATATTTTATGGTAAATACCCTTCTCTATAATTGTAATAATGATTGGTTAAGACAGATACTGCAAAAGATCTAAGACTTTGGAATGAGCTATAATTTGGGTCCAAGTATGGATGGTTGAGGCACCCCATGAAACACCCACATTTGGACTAGCTCATGATGCATGTATATTACAGCTGTCATTTCCAGAGTAAATTTGGACAGTCACTAGTGAGTCCTCCAATAACATAAAATGCTCCTTACTTTCTCATGGGAACCCATTAGGCCAAGTGCACTAGAGGCGAAAGGTAGTGGCTTTTAAAGATAACATAAATTTCCTTCTCTTTCCTAGCAGAAAAAAAAATCAAGGGTAAATGAGATTTTTTTTTCCCTTCTAGGTCAACATGCTCACATATTCAGGGTAATGTCTTAGAGGTTCTTACAGGAAAAGTTGAATCTAATGTTCTCATTGTCGCAGTATCTTTTATTTTTACATCAAATGATTTGGATCATCTGGCTTCATTTTTTTTTTAAATCAAGCTTTACCAGCCTCACTTTTCCAACCTAATTATAACACCCTGAGGATGTGATTTTCACCCTGTTCTCTCTCTCTCTCTGTCTCTCTCTCTTTCAGATGCACATGCACACACATGCACAGATAGATGAGAAGAACGCAGGAAAAGCTTAGGGGAAGCTGGTTGGGCTGTTTTCACACTTGGTCAATGATTAGAAGAGGATGGTTGTGCCCTGTTGTGAATCCATGGGTCATCAGCCACTTGGAGTCATGGAGTTGCCTCTGATGACTATTGCAGGACCTTCCTTCCAACTGCTGCACCTGTAAATTCCATTTCTTAGATTTGATTGTCAGATATGCAAGTTCTATTCTTGAGGTTATGTGAGCTGGTTATGAGCACAGGCAGGGCAAAAGGTTCCATAAACTGACTCACACAGGATAAGCCATAACCCCTAATAAGAGAGCAAAGGCAGAAGGCAGAACCATTGTTGAGATAAGAAGGTTGTCTCCTACACTGCTGGTGGGAATGTAAATTGGTGCAGCCACCGTGGGAAACAGTATGGAGGCTCCTTAAAAACTAAAAATAAAACTCTCATATGACTCAAGAATCCCACTCACAGGCAACTATCCAGAGAAAACTCTCATTCAAAAAGTTATGTGCACCCCAGTGTTCATAGCAGCACTGTTCACAATAGCCAAGACATGGAAGCAGCCCAGGTGTCCATCAACAGAAGAACGGGTAAGGAAGATATGGTACATATATACAGTGAAGTATTACTCAGCCATAAAAAGACTGAAATGATGCCATTTGCTTCGAGATGGATGGAGCTAGAGATTATTATGCGTAAGCGAAGTAAGTCAACAGAGGACAAATATATGATATCACGTGTATGAAATCTAAAATATGACACAAAGGAACCTATATACAAAACAGAAATAGACTCACAGAAATTGAAAGACATCTTATGGTTACCAAATAGCAAAGTGGGGGAAAGATAAATTAGGAGGCTAGGATTAACAGATCCAGACTACTATATATAAAGTAGGCTTCCCCAGTGACTCAGTCGGTAAAGAATCCACCTACAATACAGAAGACCACCTGCAATGCAGGAAACATGGATCGATCCCTGGGTCAAGGAAATGGCAACCCACTCCAGTATTCTTGCCTGGGAAATCCCGTGGGCAGAAGAGCTTGGCAGGCTACAGTCCATGGGGTCACAAAGAGTTGGACACAACTTAGCAACTAAACACCACCACCTCCATATATAAAGTAGATAATCAGCACGAGTCCATATTTTGTAATAACCTATAAGGAAAAAGAACCTGAAAAAGAATGTATTTATAACTGAATCACTTTGCTGTATGCCTGAAACTAACACAAATTATAAATCAACTATACTTCAATAAAAAGAGAGTGGCAACTGAAAGCGTCAGAATAATAATAGTTAACCTTTCTGGAGTCATCATGGTACATACTATGTGCTGTCCTAAACTCTATCTTTCATATTAAAATTTGTATCATAAAATAGTTTGAAATTGTAGAACAATAATGAGGCCAATGTACAGACCATAGAAATACAAGATGTTTTGCATTTTTGCTTAAGTTCTACCTTTTTTTCAATAAATAAGACATTACTGATGCAGCTTAAAAATTAAAAAGCTTAAAAATCTTAATTCCTCTCTCCTGTGCCATGATTATGACTGTCATTCAGTTTACTTATATTTAAGCAAATATAATCGAATTCATTGTTGCTACTTATTTTGAACAGATTATCTGTTAGATCAAGAATAAGAAAAATAAAAATTTTTACTATGACCTTAAAACAGTGTTTCTTTTTAAAAAGAATTATGCATTTTTGGCTGTGTTGGCTCTCTGTTGCTGGGAGAGGGCTTTCCCTAGCTGTGAGGAGCAGGGCTACTCTCCAGCTGCGGCGCAAGGCTTCTCGTTGTGGTGGATTCCCTTGTTGCGGAGCACAGGCTCTAGTCACGTGGGCCCCGTAGTTCCGACGCACAGGTTCGGTAGTTGCAGCTCCAGGGCTCTAGAATACAGGCTCAATAGGTGTGGCTCACGGGCTTAGCGGCTCCGCGGTATGTGGGACCTTCCTGGATCAGAGATCAAACCCATTTCTCCTGCACTGGCAGGAGGATTCTTTACCACTGATCCATCAGGGAAGCCCCCAAATCTTTATTTCTTAGTGATGAAAGGGCTCCACAGAGACTGTGGTGAACCATTCTAGCTCAATATCCATTTCAGCGGATCCTTTTTTCTTGGCTGCTCTGGGTCTTAATTGCCGCATGCAGGATCTAGTTCCCTGACTAGGGATCGAACCCAGGCCCTGCATTGGAGTGTGGAGTCTTAGCCACTGAACCACCAGTGAAGTCTGCTCAGCAGATTCCATCTTAATAAATAAAAATTGGGTTAAATCTGCCTACTCTCAAATTCTTGCTTTGCTTCACAGCATTCCTGTGGTTCATCTGGTAGCATTTTATAGGTTGTCTAAGAACAGTGCCATATGCAGTTACTTTCTTCTTTGCCACTGGTCTCCAGTCTCCTGTTTTTCCTAATAACAGTATCTTGGATTAGTCATCTCCTTGTATGATGTGTGTGTCTGTGTGTGTGTCTGTGTGTGTGCTTGTGTGTGTGTACCTCACTCTTTGTGCATCTTGTGAATGTTTTGTCTCACAGGAAAACAATTGTGAATGTTTTACTGGTCATCATCAAGCTAAATGTTGTACATACCCTTAGATTAGAAATATCATTCTATTTCTTTCTTTCTTACTTTTGCTCAGGCAAATGGCAAGCCTCCTCTGAGGCTGTTTCCTAGGCAATTTCCTTTCTGTGCACATCAATACTATTTTTAGATTTCAGATTGGATATAAAAAAAATGATGCCCGCACAATGCTTGCATAAATAGAGCTAAAAGTAGTTTGAGAAATTTGACCCTCAGAAATGAACTTCATTTGTTTCCCATGAAATTTGTGCTGCCGGAGGGAAAAAAAGACAATTGTGTTTATGGTTCTCAACATTTCCTCAAAAATTCAAGCAGTAAAGAAAGGCTGCATGTAAAACTTATTTGCTAAATAGCACTATTTTATTGATACCCATTTATTTAATAAAACCTTTTGTCCAATTCAGATATAAAATATTCCATTAAGGAAAACTAGGAAATATAAGGGCTTCCCAGGTGGCACCAGTGGTAAAGAACCCGCTTGCCAGTGCAGGAGATGCAGGAGATGTGGGTTCAATTTCTGGGTCAGGAAGACCCCCTGGAGAAGGAAATGGCAACCCACACCAGTGTTCTTGCCTGGAAAATCCCGTGGACAGAGGAGCCTGGAGGGCTACAGTCCATAGGGTCCCAAAGAGTTGGACGTGACTGAAGTGCCTTAGCCCACATAGGAAATATAAAGTAGGGAGGAGAGTTCAGGTACCACCCCTGAAAAATAAAGTGATGAAAGTGGAGAAAACCAGCATCCAACATGGATTTCCAGTAAATGACATGACATCACAAATCCCAGAGAATCAAACTTACATGCCAATCAAACAGACTGTGAGGAAAAGGCTGACTTACTCCCTCCATTCATATTTCTAAAAGAATCCAGAAACCAAAGAAAGTAGTTTTGATGCACATGCAGCACAGAGACTGGTGGGGCTGAATGAGGAGCCAAGGGCACAAAATTTAATGAGGGCTCCACTCTCAGTAGGGCTTCCCAGATGGCACAGTGAGTGGTAAAGAATGCACCTGCCAATGTAAGAGATGCAAGACACTTGGGTTCGATCCCTGGGTTGGGAAGATCCCCTGGAGGAGGAAATGGCAACCCACTCCAGTATTCTTGCCTGAAAAATTCCATGGACAGAGGTGCCTGGTGGGCTACAGTTCAAGGAGTCTCAAAGAGTTGCACATGACTGAACGACCAAGCACACACACACACACACACACACACACACACACACACACACACGCCACTCTCAGTGTTGTTGTACAATGTACATCCCTGGCATCCCGGACCTCAGTCCCTGCCCTTTGCATATGTGAATCAAAGCAAGAGCAGAGCTTACTACAATGAAGTATCACCTCACACTGGTCAGAAAGGCCATCAATCAAAAGGTCTACAAACAATGAATGCTGGAGAGGGTGTGGAGAAAAAAGAGAACCCTCCTACACTGTTGGTGGGAATGTAAATTGGTGCAGCCATCATGGAGAACAGTATGCAGTTTCCTTTAAAAACTAAAAATAGAGCTGCCATAAGGTCCAGCAATCCCACTCTTGGGTATATATCCTGAGAAAACCATAATTCAGAAAAGTACATGCACCCCAATGTTCACTGCAGCACTATTTACAACAGCCAGGACATGCAAGCAATATAAATGTTCATCAGCAGATGAATGGAAGAAGTTGTGCTTCATACACACTCAGCTATAAATACTTCTCAGCTATAAAAAATAATGAAATAATGCCACTTGAAGCAAGATGGATGGACCTAGAGCTTATCATATTAAGTGACATAAGTTAGACAAAGACAAACATCATATGATATCACTTATATGTGGAATCTAAAAAAAAAATTATATGAGTGGACTTATTTACAAAACAAAAACAGACTCACAGACATATAAAACAAGCATGGTTACCAAAGGGGAAAGGAGAGGGGAATAAACTAAAAACTGGGGATTAACACACTACTATATGGAGAAGACTCTTGAGAGTCCCTTGGACTGCAAGGAGATCCAACCAGTCCATTCTGAAGGAGATCAGCCCTGGGATTTCTTTGGAAGGAATGATGCTAAAGCTGAAACTCCAGTACTTTGGCCACCTCATGCGAAGAGTTGACTCATTGGAAAAGACTCTGATGCTGGGAGGGATTGGGGGCAGGAGGAGAAGGGGACGACAGAGGATGAGATGGCTGGATGGCATCACTGACTCAATGGACGTGAGTCTGAGTGAACTCCGGGAGTTGGTGATGGACAGGGAGGCCTGGCATGCTGCGATTCATGGGGTCGCAAAGAGTCGGACACGACTGAGCGACTGATCTGATCTGACATATAAAATTGATAAACAACAAAGACCTTCTGTATAGCACAGAGAACTATATCCAATATCTTATAATAACCTACAATGGAAAAGAATCTGAAAGAATATATATAATATGTACAACTGAACCATTTTGCTGTACATGTGAAACTAACATGATGCTATAAATCAACTATACTTCAGTAAAAAAATTTTTTTTTAAGAAGATTAGAGGTTATTGTTAATAAGAGCAGTGGCTACATTCTGGTATCTTTTTAAAAAATCATTTATTTGTTTGTTTATTTTTGGCTGGGCTGGGTCTTCATTGCTGCAAGGGCTTTTCCCTAGTTGCTGCAAGTGGGGCTACTCTCTAGTTGCGTTGCGTGGGCTTCTCATTACAGTGACGTCTCTTGCCACAGAGCACAGGCTCTAGGGCACGAGCCTTAGCAGTTGCTGCGTGTGGGCTCACTAGTTGCTGTTCCCAGGCTCTAGAGCACAGACTCAATAGTTGTGATGCACAAGCTTAGTTGCTCTGAGGCCTGCGGGATCTTCCCAGACCAAGGATCAAACCCGTGTCCCCTGCACTGGCAGGTGGATTCTTTACCACAGCGTCACCAGTGGTAAAGTCCCTGTTATCTTTTACACATGTCTACTCTCAGGCCACAAACAAGTGATGATCACTGAACTTTACCAAGGACTTACAAAAGAAATACTCTCAAATCCTTTCTAAACCAAGAGGCTATTTCCCCAGAGATAATGAGTAACATCCATGAATTCTAGGTTTATTGGGTTAGCACTGAGCTGGTCCCAAGAAGTGTGCAAAAACATCCTATGAGCTTCCCAGGATCCCTTGGAGTTGATCTAGGGGCACATTTTGGCTTCCAAACCCAGCTGCTTTGCTCTCTATCTCTTAGAAGGGATACCTTCTAAGCTGATACCTGCTTAGAAAGGGATCCCGCCAGACCGCCACAAATGAAGCTCTGTTAAATCATCCCCTATTGCTGATCAGACTCACGGCTCCACCATTCAAAAGCAGAAGGCATAAAGGTGAATACAAGCATGAGAAAGGAGTTCACATCTGGTCCTGCAGCCTCTCCATGTAGTCTCTGAAGCCCTGGGACTCCCCCAGCCCCATATCTGGGCAGACCCACTGGATGTTGTCATCACTGTCAAACAGGATGGAGTTGGTGTAGGGGCCGCCGTCCTCTGGGAGGATGGTGGTGTAGGAAGTAAACTTGACCCTCTTCCTCTTGGGGCCTGTGGAACTCAGAGGGTCGTTTTTCATGTCTTTCTCATAGACGTAGTCAGAAGGTCTGAGCAGCTGACTATGGAAAGTCTTCTGGGAACCGCCGTTCAGAAGGAAGTTCCTCTCCTCGAACTGCAGCCCCCTGTCAATCATGGTGGTGCACTCCTCCGACGGGAGGGTCACGTCCACCGGGTTCTCTAGAAGCTCCGCGTCGTTCCCCAGCCAGACCCAGTCATGGGAATGGGGGATGTTGCTTTGCTAGCTCACAGTGAATCCTCTGTGTCTGTATATCCATTTCATACAACTCCATTAATTATCCTGGTATAAAAGATGTGTGTAACCCCAGGAGTGGGAGGAACAAATATATATACTCTGATGGATGCAGTTGGATGTACATGAACTAACTGAATGTCACAGAGCAGAATTTGACTTTGGATCTTCCAAAAATGGTTTAAAAGACCACAGGATACCTCTGAATCACTTCTGGGTGCAGCCCATCAGGCTACTCCTAGAGATAATATCACCTCAAGCATCCTTTATTAGGAAGACAAGCTCCTCTGAAGCAGCTGAGAAAAGATGTATTATGCGGATAGGTATGCTTGAAAGACTCAATGACCTTGGTATAACTGAAATGGATTTGCTACAAGATTAACGATGGAGCAGAGGTTTCAAGTTGTCCATAATTAATACAAGCCAACAGATACTTGGTGCCTGTTAGCCACACTGGTTTAAGCAGCGGAAATAGAATTTTCAAGTATCAATTATTACTTATTTTAGAAAAGGGAAGACATGTGATCTTTAGTTGTGGTCTGAGGCAGTCTTCTTCCCACAGATGCGTGCAGGCATCCTAATTTGCTTCAGTCATGTCTGAATCTTTGTGACCCTATGAACCGTAGCCTGCCAGGCTTCTGTATCCATGGGATTCTCCAGGCAGGAATACTGGAGTGGGTCACCATGCTCTCCTTCAGGGGATCTTCCTGACCCAAGGATTAAACCCCTGTCTCTTATGTCTCCTGCATTGGCAGGCAGGTCCTTTAATTCGAGAGCCATCTGGGAAGCCCCTTTCCCACAGAAAATCTGCCACAATCTGATAGTTGGACACGCAGTCAGTGTGTAAAAGCTTATAAGAGGGAAATTTATCCAACTTACCAAGTACTTCTCTCAGAGACAGGATAAGAAGCAGGAAGAAGTTTCAAGAATCACTACTCCCAGCTATGAGCCCCAGCTCTACTGATCTCCTTTGAGAAGCAGTCACAATTGTGCAAGGACAAAAGAACTCTGGAATCTTACCTGCTGTGGGGCTTGAAGAATGTCCTATGCAGCTGCTGTTGAAATGATGGCTCTTTCGTCCAATCTGTGAGACTGCAGGGAAAAGACAAGCTGGCCACCAGCTGCACACCCAGGTCCATGATCGTGATGTGGTCATCTAGGACGGTCACTGTCTTCTCAGCCAGGATGGAGTCAGAGAGAAGCAACAGGATCTGTAGAAACCCTAGTTTCTGCTCCTCACAACACTAATGAGAAAAACGGAATGAAAAAGGTAAAATACCTACAGAAGTAAATGGAAGAGAAGCCCTTTATAATCAAGGGCTATGAGCTCATGGTCATCAAGTAGTTAACTTCTTCCATCTGATGGGGTTTTAGCACCTGTAAAACAACCAGGAAATGTGCATCTGTTGTCTAGGTACTTCAGGGAGGAACTAGAGATTCTGTGATTGTCATATGGCTGATTTAATGTTTGCGTTCTTACCAGTTGTCCTAGCCCAAATCCAATTTTTGTCACTACATGGCCACATTCTTTCAATCACTAATTCTTGAGCCTGGCTTTTGTAAGTCAGTGGAGACTTAGGAGACTGCAGCTTTTCCACAAATAAGAGGCAGACTGAGACATGGGGGAGGGGTCTGTCCCAGGAAGGCCCCATAGGGTCCTGGCCAGTTACAGACTTGCACAAGGGCTCTCACTGTTACAGGCACCCCTCCCTTTCTCCTCCTCCTCCATGTCTTCACCCTCTTGGTGGTCTTGGGAATCAAACAAAACCAAAACAAGCATATTAAATATCTTCAATTTTCTAGTGATGGTGGGACTCTACAGAGTAACACGGCAGGGCAGGGCTCCTCTCCTGATCAGGGCAGGGATCCTCTCCTGATCAGAGAGGCCCATCACTGATTTCTTTACCAATCTCTTCAGTCATCAGGCACTGCTGCTGCTAAGTCACTTCAGTCGTGTCTGACTCTGTGCGACCCCAGAGACGGCAGCCCACCAGGCTCCCCCGTCCTTGGGATTCTCCAGGCAAGAACACTGGAGTGGGTTGCCATTTCCTTCTCCAAAGCACGAAAGTGAAAAGTGAAAGGGAAGTCGCTCAGTCGTGTCCGACTCTTAGCGACGCCATGGACTAGGATGGTGCTATTTTGTGCCAGAATTACCGCTTCCTGTCCAGAATCTATAAGACAAAGACACTATCTCTGGCCTTCAGTTTGGTTTTGCTCAAGTGAAAGATACAGCCCCAGACAGGCCATTACAGGATGAAAAGGATGAGTCCATGGTCCCCAGATTTTGTTAATACCAGAATCCCTTGGTGGGAGGCTCAACATCCCACTGCCGTTTCATCCCATGGCACTTCAATTAGGATGTCTCGGGGTTGGAGCCAAGAATCCATACATCTTAAAGCAACTTTATTTTATTTATTGGCTGCACCATGTGGCATGTGGAATCTGGTCCCATGACTAGGGATCAAACCCATGCCCCTTGCATTGGAAGCACAGAGTTTTAACCACTGGATAACCAGGGAAGTCCTGGGAATCCATTGATTGTAAAGAGTCCCTGTTGATTCCAGTGTGAAATAAACCTTGGGAACCACTAGTTTGAGCTCCAAGATGAAACAAACCCAGTTCCTTGACCAGGTCCACTCTGACTCAAGCAAAGGACTTGAGCACCCGATCCTTATGTAAAATCCTTACGTACCTCTCACGTGGATTTTGTATTGAATAGCATTAGGGATATAACACATGCCATGTGTTTGGTCTGATGATGGCATGTAGCACTCAACAGAATTTAGAGTGATGGTTATTAAGGATGCTAGGAGGGAATTTCACAGCGTTCAGCATAGGCTCTGTAGGACACATAGAAAGAATGACTCTCTCAACCTTAGGGAACCACTTGCCGGGGAGGAAAGGGGCTTGTTAGTAATGATAAACCCCTCATGTCACCTCCATGGCTCTGAACTGGTGACAAAACACAAAAGATTACAACAAAAGGCATCTACGCCTTTTATAGCTTAAGTTTAGGGAGATGGGAAACAGAACAATAGATGACTAAAATATCTATTTATGAACTTCCCTGGTGGTCCAGTGGTTAGGAATCTGCCTGCCAATGCAGGGCACACAGATTTGATCCCTGGTCCAAGAAAATCCCATATGCTGTGGAGCAACTAAGCCTGCATGCCACAACTACTGAGCTCAGGTACCTAGAGCCTGTGCTCTGCAAAAAAAGAGTAGCCCCCACTCATCACAATTAGAGAAAGTCTGCATGTGACAACAAAGGCCCAGTACAGCCAAAAATAAATAGATACATTTTAAAAATTAAATTTAAAACTATATCTATTTATTATAAATCATGATGTCACAGACAGCCTGTAACATGTCATCATCTCTTAGGGGGGAATATTCCTGGCTACATCATTGTTATTTCCTATATAGACCATATTTCTTACCCAGAGGGCAAGAGGACATCCCAGAGGGCATCGGGACCCCCACTAGCACCCACAGCCTGGACAAGTCTCCCTCACCTAGCAGAACTCTGTTCTCATCTATCTTTTTCAATCCATACATCTGCGCAGCAGCGAGATGAGCAGAGCAGCCATTCGCAGGAAGCTCTGTCTTCTCCAGTAACAGCGTCCACTTAAGAGGCTGTTAGATTCCATGAACATAAACGCTCTTCTCTCTAATTCACTTTTTGTTTATGCAACAGGACGGGTGCTTTATCTTCTCCTTTCAGCCTGTCTTCTGCCTCAAAAATCAGATACTCAGCCGCAGGCAGTTATCAGCTCTCTCATGATGCTCCCATGCTGGGGAATTCATTGCCTCCGAAATGCTTGATTCTCAGAGCTGATAACTATTTCGAAAGTCAAGGCAAAGCAATAACAACAAAAAGCACTTATCTGTGGTGGTATTTGGGAAAGTTCCCTTCTTCTTTTCCTCCCCCCCAGGGTGTTAATACTACATGTCTCTTTATGGACTATGCAACGCCCATAACGGAAAAGAGAGATGATAAAAGCAAATTTATGTCACCGTAATTTGTTCTGTGACAATGTTACGGAAGGGGCTCATGGCAGGCTATTCCAAAATGTGCCAAGGTGGCATATTGATTATTCTGAATTAAAGTTACTTGAGAAACAGCTGGTGCAAGAAGGGTGTTCTTACCCTTTCTTCTGTCTCCTTGAAAGCAGAAAATAAATCTCCCATGTGAAAGGTACCCTCCCTTTACCAGGAGGTAGAAATACGTCCCTACCACTGAAGAGGAGGAATTCAAGATCCAGAAGGCTGTATAAACAAAACTTGTAACATTTTCACTAATTTACCAGCCCAAGCTCAAATTTGTGTTGTCAATTTTTCACAAATGTATTGTTTCTCTGCCTAAAAGGGAGAGAAATGAATGCTGCCTGCTTTGGTTACTTCTTTGGGCTTCCTTGATAGCTCAGTTGGCAAAGAATCTTGCCTGCAATGCAGGCGACCCCAGTTTGTTTCCTGGGTCGGGAAGATCCGCTGGAGAAGGGATAGGCTACCCACTCCAGTATTCTGGTTTGGAGAAATCCATGGGGTGTATAGTCCATTGGGTTGCAAATAGTCGGACACGACTGAGCGACTTTCACTTCTTTACTTTGAGCCTCATACTTCTATGAACTCCCATCCGCATGAAATTCAAATTTTATTTTCTCCGTCTCATATCCATTTAATTCTTAGGACGGCCAGAAGAACCCAGAAGGGAAGGTGAAAATGTTTGCCTTCCCGCCACAATCAAACAGCTGCCAGCGCACTGCTCTAATCTGGGCTACCCTGTTTCTGTTTTAGCTTGGCTGCGCTGGGTCTTCATCGCTGCACTCCGGCTTTCTCTAGTTGCAGCCAGTGGAGGCTACCCTCTAGCTGTGGTGTGTGTTGCTTCTCATTGAGGTGGCTTCTCTGGTTATGGTTAAGAGACTTAGCTGCTCTGCGTCACACAGAATTGTCTGGGAGCAGGGATCAAACCCATGTCTCCTGCTTGGCAAGCAGATTCTTAACCACTGGACCACCAGGGAAGTCCTGGGCTACCTTGTTCCTTGATAGTTTTTGGATAAAATAAACCCATGAGAACACTTTCTAAAGGCAGCACCTGGATAACAAGCCTAAACAGTATTGACCACTCACTCCCTACTATTTTCGGCAGCGATGACACATCGTCCTAGAATTTGTGTTAGACGTTATTCTTCCCCCAAACCGGGAAATTCTTTCCCACTGGTCCACCCTGATACTCAGCCGCAAGGGAAACTGCTGTGTTTCCTTGTGTTTGTGCAAGTATGCTTCTGGCTTCTGTTCGTGGAATAAATAATGATTGATTTAAAAGACCATAGTCTGGACAGAAACCAAACGACAGTGCTCTGAGGTGTTTGGGGAGTTCCTGGCTCCACATATCCTTGGTCATGACCTCAGGGGACATTTTTCCCTGCTACTGATTCAATGCAAGCCAGCAGGTTGGGGAAACAGAGCCCATAGAACTTTACAATTTGCAGTGCATGCCTGCTCAGCTGCTCAGGCACATCTGACTCTTTGGGACTCGATGGACTGTAGCCTGCCAGGCTCCTCTGTCCATGGGATTTCCCAAGCAGGCATACTGCAGTGGGTTGTCATTTTCTACTCCAGGGGATCTTCCTGACCCAGGGATCGAACCTGCATCTCCTACATTGCAGGCGGGCTCTTTACCACTGACCCACCGGGGAAGCCCCCTTAGAATTTGCCTTCTATAATTAATAGAAAAAAGGCAGCAGAGAATGTAGGTTTCCCAACAATCCACAGACTCTGGTTATTGCAGACAAGCTTTCTAATTGGGAGTCACCTTTTGCAGACACCCCTCCATCCAGGCATGGCCACGTGACTATTCTCACCAATAGAATTTAAGGAGAAAAGAAAAGCCATTCCCAGGACAAGGTTTCAAAAAAGTACACATTCCTCTCCATACTCAATTTTCCCATCCAGTAGCCAACAGATAGATTTTGAGCCCCTGAACCACTAAATGAACAAGAGTCAACTGTCAAGCTCAGGTACCCACCGGGAATGGATATGAGACTGAGAAATATACTTACTCTATTTGAGCCCTTATGCATTTATATCATGAGACTGCACTGACCACTGTATTATGTACTATACATACATACGCACTTGAACCTTAACAACCAGGGGGTTAGGGGCACTGACCCCTGTGCAGTCAAAACTCCACGTATAACTTTTGACTCCTTGAAAATGTCCAAATAGCCTACTCTAGACAAAAGGTCTTACTGATAGTAGTTGATGAACATGTATTTTGTATATATATTATATACCATATTCTTCCAATTAAGTAAGATAGAGGGAAAAAATTGAGAAACAGTTTTATTAAGAAAATCATAGCAGGGATTTGCCTGGCAGTGCAGGGGTTAAGACTCTGAGCTTCCACTGCAGGGAGTATAGGTTCAATCCCTGGTTTGGGAACAAAGATCCCACTTTCTATGCAGCACAGCTGAAAGAAAAAAAAAAGATCAGAAGCAAGAGAAAATGTATTTACCGTGTATGCATGCATGCTCAGTTATGTCCGACTCTTTGTGACTCCACAGACTGTAGCCCACCAGGCTCCTCTGTCCATGGGACTCTCCAGGCAAGAATACTGAAGTGGGTTGCCATTCCCTTCTCCAGGGGATCGTCTCAACCCAGGGACCGAACTCGTGTCGCTTACGTCTCCTGCATTACAGCCTTTTACAGTACTGTTGGCGTTAGTGGTAAAGAATTCACCTGCCAATGCAGGAGACGTGGGTTTGACCTCAAGTCAGGAAGATCCCCTGGAGGAGGGAATGGCAACCCACTCCAGTGTTCTGGCCTGGAGAATTCCACGGACAGAGGAGCCTGGCGGGCTACAACCATGGGGTCACACAGAGTTGGATACAACTGAGCAACTTTCTCTTTCATTTCACTTTCAAGAATAGACTAGTATCCATATAAATTTTATCCATTCATGACATATCTTTTTCTTAATTTTCTCAATATTTATAGACTACATGGTTTGTCTGCAAGTTTTTTCAAATTGTCACATATCTCAAAAAAAATCCTTCAAACATATTTTAAAAAATCCACATACTAGTGGAACTGCATAGCCCAAACCTGTGATGTTCAAGGGGCAGATGTATATGTAGTAGGCATGTGTAGTATATAAGTACAGTAATGATATATATTGATATAATAGATAATGTATATTGTAGATAGGTGACTTCCTTGGTGGCTCAGACGGTTAAGGGTCTGTCTACAATGTGGGAGACCCAGGTTCGATCCCTGGGTCAGGAAGTTCCCTGGAGAAGGAAATGGCAATCCACTCCAGTACTACTGCCTGGAAAATCCCATGGACAGAGGAGCCTGGTAGGCTACAGTCCATGGGGTGGCAAAGAGTCGGACACGACTGAGAGATCTTCACTGTAATATGTATAACAATTATATACAACTTTTATGTATGTTTAATGGATTATTGTGAATTTCATGTGCATTTTCTATTTATATAATCACAAGCAATTGATATTGATATGTATTATATATGTATCTTACATATTTGTGATACATAATTTGTATGTATGTTTTATAGATTGTCTATGTCATTCATTATATATATCAGATCAGATCAGTCGCTCAGTCATGTCCAACTCTTTGCAACCCCATGAATTGCAGCACACCAGGCCTCGCTGTCCATCACCAACTCCCGGAGTTCACTCAGACTCATGTCCATCGAGTCAGTGATGCCATCCAGCCATCTCATCCTCTGTCATCCCCTTCTCCTCCTGCCCCCAATCCCTCCCAGCATCAGAGTCTTTTCCAATGAGTCAACTCTTCACATGAGGTGGCCAAAGTACTGGAGTTTCAGCTTTAGCATCATTCCTTCCAAAGAAATCCCAGGGCTGATCTCCTTCAGAATGGACTGGTTGGATCTCCTTGCAGTCAAAAGGACTCTCAAGAGTCTTCTCCAACACCACATTTCAAATGCATCAATTCTTCGGTGCTCAGCCTTCTTCACAGTCCAACTCTCACATCCATACATGACCACAGGAAAAACTATAGCCTTGACTAGATGAACCTTTGTTGGCAAAGTAATGTCTCTGCTTTTGAATATGCTATCTAGGTTGGTCATAACTTTCCTTCTAAGGAGTAAGCGTCTTTTAATTTCATGGCTGCAGTCACCATCTGCAGTGATTTTGGAGCCCAGAAAAATAAAGTCTGACACTCTTTCCACTGTTTCCCCATCTATTTCCCATGAAGTGATGGGACCAGATGCCATGATCTTCGTTTTCTGAATGTTGAGTTTTAAGCCCACTTTTTCACTCTCCACTTTCACCTTCATCAAGAGGCTTTTTAGTTCCTCTTCACTTTCTGCCATAAGGGTGGTGTCATCTGCATATCTGAGGTTATTGATATTTCTCCCGGCAATCTTGATTCCAGCTTGTGCTTCTTCCAGTCCAGCGTTTCTCATGATGTACTCTGCATATAAGTTAAATAAGCAGGGTGACGATATACAGCCTTGACGTACTGCTTTTCCTATTTGGAACCAGTCTGTTGTTCCATGTCCAGTTCTAACTGTTTTTTCCTGATCTGCATACAAATTTCTCAAGAGGCAGATCAGGTGGTCTGGTATTCCCATCTCTTTCAGAATTTTCCACAGTTTATTGTGATCCACACAGTCAAAGGCTTTGGCATAGTCAATAAAGCAGAAATAGATGTTTTTCTGGAACTCTCTTGCTTTTTCCATGATCCAGGGGATGTTGGCAATTTGATCTCTGGTTCCTCTACCTTTTCTAAAACCAGCTTGAACATCAGGAAGTTCATGGTTCACATATTGCTGAAGCCTGGCTTGGAGAATTTTGACCATTACTTTACTAGCGTGTGAGATGAGTGCAATTGTGCAGTAGTTTGAGCATTCTTTGGCATTGCCTTTCTTTGGGATTGGAATGAAAACTGACCTTTTCCAGTCCTGTGGCCACTGCTGAGTTTTCCAAATTTGCTGGCATATTGAGTGCAGCATTTTCACAGCATCATCTTTCAGGATTTGGAATAGCTCAACTGGAATTCCATCACCTCCACTAGCTTTGTTCATAGTGATGCTTTCTAAGGCCCACTTGACTTCACATTCCAGGATGTCTGGCTCTAGGTCAGTGATCACACCATCGTGATTATCTGGGTCGTGAAGATCCTTTTTGTACAGTTTCATAGGAAATAGATGGGGAAACAGTGGAAACAGTGTCAGACTTTATTTTTCTGGGCTCCAAAATCACTGCAGATGGTGACTGCAGCCATGAAATTAAAAGACGCTTACTCCTTGGAAGGAAAGTTATGACCAACCTAGATAGCATATTCAAAAGCAGAGACATTACTTTGCCAACAAAGGTTCGTCTAGTCAAAGCTATAGTTTTTCCTGTGGTCATGTATGGATGTGAGAGTTGGACTGTGAAGAAGGCTGAGCGCCGAAGAATTGATGCTTTTGAACTGTGGTGCTGGAGAAGACTCTTGAGAGTCCTTTGAACTGCAAGGAGATCCAACCAGTCCATTCTGAAGGAGATCAGCCCTGGGATTTCTTTGGAAGGAATGATGCTAAAGCTGAAACTCCAGTACTTTGGCCACCTCATGTGAAGAGTTGACTCATTGGAAAAGACTCTGATGCTGGGAGGGATTGAGGGCAGGAGGAGAAGGGGACGACAGAGGATGAGATGGCTGGATGGCATCACTGACTCGATGGACATGAGTCTGAGTGAACTCCAGGAGATGGTGATGGACAGGGAGGCCTGGTGTGCTGCGATTCATGGGGTCGCAAAGAGTCGGACACAACTGAGCGACTGATCTGATCTGATCTGATCTGATATGCATCATGTGTATCAGATCAGATCAGATCAGTCACTCAGTCATGTCCGACTCTTTGCGACCCCATAAATCGCAGCATGCCAGGCCTCCCTGTCCATCACCAACTCCCGGAGTTCACTCAGACTCATGTCCATCGAGCGTGCTAAGTTGCTTCAGTCCTGTCTGACTCTGTGAGACCCCATGAACTGTATCCCGCCAGGCTCTGTCCATGGGATTCTCCAGGCAGGAATACTGGAGTGGGTTGCCATGCCCTCCTCCAGATGTAACACAGATATGCACTATATATATATATATATACACACACCATGTATATATATACATTTACTAATAGAATCATTGGAACAACAATATGGAGCAGTACTATCATTCCCAATAGCATATGAGAAAGTGAAGAATAGAAGGGTTAAGTACTTGCCTCGGGCCACTGAGCTCTAAGTGGCAGAATCAGGATGACCACTCACCAGGTCATTTCCAGCACCTCCCTCTTCATGGTTACACCACCTCCAGCAAACGTGTGTTGACTTCAATAAGTAGTAAAAGCAAAATGATAGAAGAAAGCGCCAGTGGGTTAACAGAGCATGAGTGAATGGACCTAAGAAGCTGTCCGTAATGCTTACACTAACTCTGACTCTGTGTGAACCTATGGCCCGTAGCCCTCCAGGCTCCCCTGTCCATGGGATTCTCCAGGCAAGAATACTGGAGTGAGTGGCCATGTCCTCCTCCAGGGGATCTTCCCAACCCAGGGATCGAACCCATTTCTCATGTCTCCTGCATTGGTAGGAGGGTTCTTTACCACTAGCGCCACCTGGGAATCCAAGAAATGAACCCAGAGGAGTTAAATAATATTCTCAAGTCAAGTTGCTAGTGGTTAACAAAGCCTGACTTTTGAGTACCTGCCCCCATCACTACCTTCTGGCTTCTCTCACCACAGATGGGTGGCACATCAGAGCCATCAGAACCCCAAGCTCAGGCCGTCACCCACCATGGATACTGCTTCCCTGAGGCCTGGGTCCCACCTTTACCAAAAGTCCTTGGGCACAGAGAACGGGCCCACCATCCTCTCTCTGGTTCTTCTCCTTTTGTCCGAGGACCCCGGATCCCTCCATCCTCTGATCTGGCTCAGCTCCGTGTCTAAGATCTCAACCTGCAGGAGGAGCCTGGGCTCCCAGACAGTGACCTCTAACTGCTGAGTGAAGGTCACAGTTGTGTCCACTCTGCTCTTCATCTCCCTCCTGTTCACAAAAATGGAATCACAGCCTTTGGAGGAGGGGGGCGGGATGTCTCGAGATGTGTCAGCAGAGAAAAAAACAAAAACAGGAGCAGAAATCCACAACAAGGAAGGTTCATGAAACTACAAGGGCTCTGATTTATAAGACGTCAAGACAGTTGGTGAAGACATATCTAAAATGTTTTCATGCACTAGTTAGTGACAAATGATGATAAATACATTACAGAAAAAGCATGTTATCCTAATCAATCATAACTCACAAAACTGTAAGCCCCATGGAAGTACATAATCTCTTCAGCCTCTGTGTGTGTATATATGTGCATGTAAGTGTGTGTGTGTGTGTGTGTATTTGCATGTATGTGTATGCATGTATGAATGCATGTGTATATGTATGTAGGTATATGTGTGTATTTTGGGGTGTGTATGCAGGTGTGTATGTATATATGTATGTGTATATTTTTATTTGTGTGTATGCTTTTGTGTTTATCGGAGAAGGCAATGGCACCCCACTCCAGTACTCTTGCCTGGAAAATCCCATGGACAGAGGAGCCTGGTAGGCTGCAGTCCATGGGCTCGCTAAGAGTCGGACACGACTGAGCAACTTCACTTTCACTTTTCACTTTCATGCATTGGAGAAGGAAATGGCAACCCACTCTAGTGTTCTTGCCTGGAGAATCCCAGGGATGGGGGAGCCTGGTGGGCTGCCGTCTATGGGGTCGCACAGAGTTGGACACGACTGAAGTGACTTAGCGGCAGCAGCAGTTTGTGTTTCTATGTATATGTGTATGCATGTGTGTACATATGTATATATTTCTGTGTTTATCGGTGTATGTGTACGGATGTGTGTGTATATTTGTGTGCATGTGTGTGTGTGTATGTGTATATCTCTGTGTGCATGTGTATTCCTTACCAGATGTACTCAGTCCTTCATAAATCAAATCTCAGATTCATTCAAATTTTATGCTTGGGCCATTTCTGACAATTCCTAAGTGTTGACCATATGGAACTAAAATAGTTTTATGCCAACCATAAACAGGACCCTTTAACAAATTGAAAGAGTAGAATTTTTTGACAGACTGAAATTCTACTTGGCTAAGCGCTCAACAAAGGCTTTGAAAAAAGGAGTGTAGGTATTTTTAACTCCTTGAAACTGTAATTTTGCAGAATGAAAGTGATGGATAACATTTTCACTACAGCCTTTGTCTTCAGCCTTCTGAAAGCTGTCTAATCAGCAGTTAAGGATGAAATAAGTAAGGCCCCGTTTTACTTCACATCTTCCTGTTGAACAGACACCCCATTTTATGACTTTTCAGGCCCTCAGGAAATAGCACAAAGGTAGATGGATGGAGCAGACGCATGATCAATTATACTTCTCATGAAAAAGATGCCAGATGCAAGAAAAGTTCTCCCCAGAATCACAAGCAAAAATGGGTCCCTCAGCAATGGCACCCCACTCAGTACTCTTGCATGGAAAATCCCATGGATGGAGAAGCCTGGTAGGCTGCAGTCCATGGGGTCGCTAAGAGTCGGATACAACTGAGCGACTTCACTTTCACTTTTCACTTTCACGCATTGGAGAAGGAAATGGCAACCCACTCCAGTGTTCTTGCCTGGAGAATTCCAGGGACAGGGGAGCCTGGTGGGCTGCCGTCTATGGGGTCGCACAGAGTTGGACACGACTGAAGTGACTTAGCAGCAGTCCCAAAGAATCCATCTGTGAGTCCTACATTTTTGTTTGCTCTCCTAAGACCAGATACTGGGATGCCCCATTCCCTTTATTTTCCATTTACTCCAATATATCCTTTGAGACTCGGATTCACTAAAGTAATATGAAGATTACAGTATTTTTTAAGATAAAAACAGCAAAGAAACATCTAGTTAAGAGAAAATATAAAACATTTGCCATCATACTAAAAGATACATAGTAATAGTAGTAACACTACTATTCAAAAACATGTAATCAAGGACTTCCCTAGTGGTCCAGTGGTTAAGACTCTGCCCATCCAATGCAAGGGGTGCAGGTTGGATCTCTGGACAGGGAACTAAGAGCCCACATGCTATGCAGAAAGGCCAAGAAAATTTCTTAAAAATGCAATCAAACACTCTGAACACAGAATTTCCTAGATTTATAAAATGTGTTAAGTAATCCAGGTTGGTTTCTAAGCTGCTGCTGCTGCTGCTAACAGTCGTGTCCGACTCTGTGCGACCCCAGAGACGGCAGCCCACCAGGCTCCTCCGTCCCTGGAATTCTCCAGGCAAGAACACTGGAGTGGGTTGCCATTTCCTTCTCCAAGGCATGAAAGTGAAAAGTGAAAGTGAAGTCGCTCAGTCGTGTCTGACTCTTAGAGACCCCATGGACTGCAGCCCACCAGGCTCCTCCGTCCATGGGATTTTCCAGGCAAGAGTACTGGAGTGGCTGTAGTGTGCTAATCCTGGCTTATTTTGGTTTACAAGAGGTGATAGTTAAATTGTCAAAAATAATTTGCAGGATTCCCCTAAAGCAAAAGGATTCATGTCAACTTCTGAAGTGTTAAACTGTTTATTTTCCAATGGAATATTCCACAGACCGTAAGTAAATCCTTTAATGTATTTGGTATTTAGATAGTAATCTCCAGACCTTTAAAATAAAAAGAAAATATATATATATATATATATATATATATATATATATATATATACTTGTTTGTTTTAATGTTATACATATTATGCAAGTGAAAGTGAAAGTCGCTCAGTCCTGTTTGACTCTTTGCGACCCCATGGACTATATGGAATTCTCCAGGCCAGAATATTGGAGTGGGTAGCCTTTCCCTTCTCTAGGGGATTTCCCGACCCAGGGATCGAACCCAGGTCTCCTGCATTGCAGGCAGATACTTTACCAGCTGAGTAACAAGGGAAGCCCTATGTGTATTATATACAGATACAATTATACACATACAGATCATATATAGATGCAATATGTTGTAATTAGAAAATTATATTAAGAACATTAATAGCTGCTATAGAATATATTTATTTACTGTTTGTTTTAATTACATATATTATAATACAGATAAAACATATGATATATGATATATATATTATCAGTTCAGTTCAGTTGCTCAGCTGTGTCCAACTCTTTGCGACCCCATGAACTACAGCACGCCAGGTCTTCCTGTCCATCACCAACTCCCAGAGTTCACTCAAACTCATGTCCATCGAGTCAGTGATGCCATCCAACCATCTCATCCTCTGTCATTCCCTTCTCCTCCTGCCTTCAATCCTTCCCAGCATTAGGGTCTTTTCCAATGAGTCAGTATATATAATATAAATTCTTAAGAAAGGCTACTGAAAAGTCTCCCTCTTGGAGACTTGGAGTTTCAGTCTCCCTCTTAGTAAAAGCACATCAATAAAGACAAAATGTTTGGGGAAGTAAGGGCTGTGTGTCATCCTGCTTTTGTGGATGTCACCATCCAGGAGCATCCAGCAGACAAAGCATCCTGGGCCATCCATTTAGCATCACAAGACTGTTAGAAGGGAGCAGAGAGAGGCATTCTGATAACTGTTCATACCTCCCTTGAGCTAGCCCACTTCATCCATGCCCTCGACTGTTTCCAAAATAACCAGCCATGTGAATTATACCACATTAAAAAGGTCACACTGACAGAGCCATTAATTGTTTTTAGAGCAGATCTGAGGGATTTAAAACCTCATTATTATGTCCAGGTTTGTAAAAAGGATAATCTTAGCAGGATTTTCAATAAGAGCTAAAATGGAATGAATGACCATCTTTTGTTTTCTTAAAAGCCTATGATGCTGACAAAGCTCAGCCTAAAAGCCATTCCTTCAGGCTCCTTATTGAAAACCCTTCATTCCTTCCTTTTCAAGTCAACTTGATCCTTGTGCTGCAGCAGTTCCAGGAATCATACATGATATAATACATCCAAACAGAGAAAGGGTGCCTTTGTGTCTCTTCGTAATCCAAATTAGTCTTTTCCAGAAGCACCGTCTCTCATTGTACTGATTCCTGTATTTCCATTCTTATACCCACCACTGGCAAGAAGGGTGAGAGTAAAATGATTGGAAGCATATGATTTTTTTGAGAAATGTGATTGGGATAAGTGGGTTTTTTAAGAAAATAAGAAAGTGTGTATGTATGTTGGAGCATATAAACATAGTCATGCAGCAAGTCTCCAATAATATCTGTGTCTGATATGAATGATGACACAGTCCCAGTCAAGGGCAGTTCTGGAGAAAAAGTATTCCAAGTAAACAGAGAAGCAGTTGTAAAGCAATCCTTTCATATCTGCATAGTCAAAGCTATGGTTTTTACAGTAGTCATGTATGGATGTAAATGAGTGAAAAGTGCAAGTCACTCAGTCGTGTTCATCTCTTTGCAACCCCATGGACTATACAGTGCATAGAATTCTCCAAGCCAGAATACTGGAGTGGGTAGCCTTTCCCTTCTCTGGGGAATCTCCCCAACCCATGGATAGAATCCATGTTCTATCCATAGCTCAGTTCTTTACCAACTGAGCTATCAGGGAAGCCCTGATAAGATGTAAGAGTTTGACCATAAAGAAGTCTGAACGCTTTCCAACTGTGGTGCTGGAGAAGACTTTTGAGAGTCTCTTGGATGGCAAAGAGATTAAACCAGTCAATCCCAAAGGAAATCAACCCTGAATATTCATTGGAGGGACTGATGTTGAAGTCAAAGCTCCAATACTTTGGCCAACTGGTGCAAAGAGCTGACTCATTGGAAAAGAGCTGATACTGGGAAGGATTGAGGGCAGGAGAATGGGGTGACAGAGGATGAGATGGTTCGATGGCATCATCGACTTGATGAACATGAGTTTGATCAAACTCTGGGAGATAGTAAAGGACAGGAAACCCTGGCATGCTGCAGCCCATGAGGTCGCTAAAAGTAGGACATGACTTAGTGACTGAAAAAAACAACAATCTGTATTTTATTCACAAACACAGCTCCCAGAGGAAACCAGACAGACCTTGCATCCAAAGGGGCAAATATGACCTTTTGACATAGAAATGAATCCTATTTGTATCACATCAACCATTGCCTGTTTCATTGGAGGGACTGATGTTGAAGCTGAAACTCCAATACTTTGGCCACCTCGTGCGAAGAGCTGACTCATTGGAAAAGACCCTGATGCTGGGAAAGATTGAGGGCAGGAGGAGAAGGGGACGACAGAGGATGAGATGGCTGGATGGCATCACCAACTCCATGGACATGGGTTTGGGTGGACTCCGGGAGTTGGTGATGGACAGGGAGGCCGGGCATGCTGCGGTTCATGGGGTCACAAAGAGTCAGACACGACTGAGCGACTGAACTGACTGACTGAACCATTGCCTGTGTGGGGTGGAGATAGGGGAGAATGGAAGAGGGGGCAATAGACCCATAGAACAAATGTCATAGTCAGCAGTCTGTCTTTGAGCTAAATGACACCTGCAGGGTTCTCTGAGTCCCGAGGACAAGGAGAAGCAAACGTAGGGCATCTAATGTTGAGAGAACTGAAGGCCACGTGAAATTCGACAGGCAAAGTTAATGGTTTATGTCATCTGACTTTGTGAACACATGTGAGATGATCTGCAAATATTATCTAGCTAAAGCTGTCTTTGAATAACGCTTTCCTCCAAGATCTTGCCACTGTATTACTCTAGAGCAATAGCAGCAGCAAGAGACGCTTCAGAGGAAAGCCTCTTTCATCTGGGGGTCTCATGAGAAATATCCATTGCTTTCTTTTCCATTTAGAAGAGAAGCAAGAATTTAATAGGTGTGATTCCTTTTGCAGTCTTCCATTGTATTGACCTTCCTCAACTAAGGGACACCTGGTCTTACATTATAATCCCTCCTTATGAGCCTGCTCTCAGCATGAGAAATGTAGAGCTATGCAGAAAAGCTCGTGAATCAGATGTTGTTTCTCACACATATGCCAAAATGCATAGATCTATATGAAGCTATGCAAACTACATAAAAACCCTTTACTAATCAATTTTCTTGAGAATGAGATATTTCACATCTTTACAGAGTTTTCAAAGTGAATGCTTAGAGTTTGACACTTAGGGAGAACCTACATCTTTTTTTTGTTTTGCCTTGTATTCAAGTAAACCCTGTAGTAAGAGTAGGGGTAATAATTGCTACCCTATATGGAGTGCTTATTATGAATTGGGCATGATTCCTAGAACTTAAGATATACTGTGAAGGAAAAATGTTGCCAGTCACATCAGTAAACGGAGGCCACTGCAGCCATCAAGCCACTATTGTAAACCCAGATGGTGCACACTTAGGGAATTTAGGATGGAGACAAACGAGTGGCCAGCTGCTAAGCCCTCAGCCACTGCAGCCACCCCCAAAAGTGATTCTGAGGGGATTCAGGATGGAGAGAAGCAGGATACTTCCTAGATGGTTAAGGTTCATAACAAGGGAACGATCTCAATAGCCCAGTCTTATATCTTCCCATCGATAGAAAAGTGCTATATCTATTAACTTGAGATATCTGCTTTTCTTTAATAAACAGTAATCTTTTGACGGGCTTCCCCAGTGAATAACAGGTTTTTCTAATAGCTGTTTTTCTAATGGCTATCTTATGAGGTTTGCTTCATACACAGAAGCTCAACGGTACTAGACAAGAAAGCAAAGATGAATACTTTTAACTAAAGGTATCTCTTCCTCAGTCTTATCAAAGTACCAGAGAATGTTTTGGCAGTAGATGCCTCAAAACTTTCTTAGACCAGCCTCTACACACCGCCTGTAAGCACCAAACCAACACTTTGTGGCCAGTTTTAAAACTCGTGGAAGAGACTTTTGCCCTGAGAGGGGGTCTGAAAGTTATTAAAGGATTTACTATGTAAAACTACAGAATGGAGGAATTGAGGTATTTTTGCAGCATTTGGACAAGTCTAGAATTGCTTCTCTGGAGAAGGCAAGGGCACCCCACTCCAGTACTCTTGCCTGGAATATCCCATGGACGGAGGAGCCTGGTAGGCTGCAGTCCATGGGGTCGCTAGGAGTCGGACACTACTGAGTGACTTCACTTTCACTTTTCACTTTCATGCATTGGAGAAGGAAATGGCAACCCAATCCAGTGTTCTTGCCTGGAGAATCCCAGGGACAGGGGAGCCTGGTGGGCTGCCGTCTCTGGGGTCGCACAGAGTCGGACACGACTGAGGCGACTTAGCAGCAGCAACAGAATTGCTTCCCAGGTGGCTCAATGGTAAAGAATCCATCTGCAAATGCAGGAGATGTAGGTTTAATCCCTGGGTCAGGAAGATCACCTCAAGAAGGAAATTGCAACCCACTCCAGTATTCTTGCCTGGGAAATCCCTCGGACAGAAGAGCCTGGAGGCCTACAGTACATGGGGTCACAAAAGAGTCACACATGACTGAGTGGCTAAACAACAAGAACAATCTTTTGACATTCCAACTACCTGGTCTTTGCTACAAAAACTATGGGGTTTTTTTTTTAGTTTTTTTTTTTTTAAAGGAATCTCCATACTGTTTTCCATAGTGGCTATTATCAATTTACATTCCCAGCAACAGTGCAAGAGGGTTCCCTTTTCTCCACATCCTATGTAGCATTCAATGTTTGTAGATTCTTTGGTGACGGGAAGCTGCTGCATAGCACAGGGAGCTCTGCTGGGTGCTCTGTGATAACCTACAAGGGTGGGATGAGGGAAGTGTCAAGAGGGAGGGAATATATGTATACATATAACTGATTCATTTCATTGCACAGTAGAAACTAACACAACATTGTAAAGCAATTATACTCCAATTTAAAAATAAATAAATTTAGTTAAATTAAAAACAAAAACTCCTATATATGATGGCTCCTCCATTACCTCTTCAGAGCAGTCCCTCAGACCTATCTTAGAGGCTGTGTCTCAGGTTTAAGTCCTCAGTCTGACAAGTAAAACATAATTCTCAAGTTTTAGGTTGTGCTTTTTTTTCTTTCAATCAGCAATAGTCACATTATCCTCACAGTAATTTTGCAAAATATTTTTATTCTTATAATGCAACAAATGAGGGGCAGAGAAAAAAATTCCAATTGAACCAGAGTACACAACTATAGACATAGAACTACAATTTGAACACATAGTATCTGAATGCAAAACCATTGTTCTTAATAAATTTAGGTTAATCAGATCAGACCAGAGCAGTCGCTCAGTCGTGTCCGACTCTGCGACCCCATGAATCGCAGCACGCCAGGCCTTCCTGTTCATCACCAACTCCCGGAGTTCACTCAGACTCACATCCATCGAGTCAGTGATGCCATCCAGCCATCTCATCCTCTATCGTCCCCTTCTCCTCCTGACCCCAATCCCTCCCAGCATCAGAGTCTTTTCCAATGAGTCAACTCTTTGCATGAGGTGGCCCAAGTACTGGAGTTTCAGCTTTAGCATCATTCCTTCCAAAGAAATCCCAGGGCTGATCTCCTTCAGAATGGAATGGTTGGATCTCCTTGCAGTCCAGGGGACTCTCAAGAGTCTTCTCCA
The DNA here is from genome assembly GCF_003369695.1 of Bos indicus x Bos taurus. NCBI lineage: Eukaryota > Metazoa > Chordata > Mammalia > Artiodactyla > Bovidae > Bos > Bos indicus x Bos taurus. Next base: position 23,440,321 of record NC_040092.1, on the reverse strand, counting down.
ACACCACAGTTCAAAAGCATCAATTCTTCGGCGCTCAGCCTTCTCCACAGTCCAACTCTCACATCCATACACGACCACAGCAAAAACCATAGCCTTGACTAGACGAACCTTTGTTGGCAGAGTAATGTCTCTGCTTTTGAATATGCTATCTAGGTTGGTCATAACTTTCCTTCCAAGGAGTAAGCGTCTTTTAATTTCATGGCTGCAGTCACCATCTGCAGTGATTTTGGAGCCCAGAAAAATAAAGTCTGACATTGTTTCCACTGTTTCCCCATCTATTTCCCATGAAGTGATGGGACCGGATGCCATGATCTTCGTTTTCTGAATGTTGAGCTTTAAGTCAACTTTTTCACTCTTCACTTTCACTTTCATCAAGAGGCTTTTGAGTTCCTCCTCACTTTCTGCCATAAGGGTGGTGTCACCTACATATCTGAGGTTCTTGATATTTCTCCCAGCAATCTTGATTCCAGCTTGTGTTTCTTCCAGTCCAGCGTTTCTCATGATGTACTCTGCATATAAGTTAAATAAACAGGGCGACAATATACAGCCTTGACTCCTTTTCCTATTTGGAACCAGCCTGTTGTTCCACGTCCAGTTCTAACTGTTGCTTCCTGACCTGCATATAAATTTTTCAAGAGGCAGATCAGGTGGTCTGGTATTCCCATCTCTTTCAGAATTTTCCACAGTTGATTGTGATCCACACAGTCAAAGGCTTTGGCATAGTCAATAAAGCAGAAATAGATGTTTTTCTAGAACTCACTTGCTTTTTCCATGATCCAGGGGATGTTGGCAATTTGATCTCTGGTTCCTCTGCCTTTTCTAAAACCAGCTTGAACATCAGGAAATTCATGGTTCATATATTGCTGAAGCCTGGCTTGGAGAATTTTGAGCATTACTTTACTAGCGTGTGAGATGAGTGCAATTGTGCTGTAGTTTGAGCATTCTTTGACATTGCCTTTCTTTGGGATTGGAATGAAAACTGACCTTTTCCAGTCCTGTGGCCACTGCTGAGTTTTCCAAATTTGCTGGCATATTGAGTGCAGCACTTTCACGGCATCATCTTTCAGGATTTGAAATAGCTCAACTGGAATTCCATCACCTCCACTAGCTTTGTTCGTACTGATGCTTTCTAAGGCCCACTTGACTTCACATTCCAGGATGTCTGGTTCTAGGTCAGTGATCACACCATCGTGATTATCTGGGTCGTGAAGATCTTTTTTGTACAGTTCTTCTGTGTGTTCTTGCCATCTCTTCTTAATATCTTCTGCTTCTTTTAGGTCTGTACCATTTCTGTCCTTTATCGAGCCCATCTTTGCATGAAATGTTCCCTTGGTATCTCTAATTTTCTTGAAGAGATCCCTAGTCTTTCCCATTCTGTGGTTTTCCTCTATTTTTTTGCACTGATTGCTGAAGACAGCTTTCTTATCTCTTCTTGCTATTCTTTGGAATTCTGCATTCAGATGTTTATATCTTTCCTTTTCTCCTTTGCTTTTTGCTTCTCTTCTTTTCACAGCTATTTGTAAGGCCTCCCCAGACTGCCATTTTGCTTTTTTGCATTTCTTTTCCATGGGGATGGTCTTGATCCCTGTCTCCTGTACAATGTCATGAACCTCATTCCATAGCTCATCAGGCATTCTGTCTATCAGATCTAGGCCCTTAAATCTATTTCTCACTTCCACTGTATAATCATAAGAGATTTGATTTAGGTCATACCTGAATGGTCTAGTGGTTTTCCCTACTTTCTTCAATTTAAGTCTGAATTTCGCAATAAGGAGTTCATGGTCTGAGTCACAGTCAGCTTCTGGTCTTGTTTTTGCTGACTGTATAGAGCTTCTCCATCTTTGGCTGCAAAGAACATAATCAATCTGATTTCGGTGTTGACCATCTGGTGATGTCCATGTATAGAGCCTTCTCTTATGTTGTTGGAAGAGGGTGTTTGTTATGACCAGCGCGTTCTCTTGGCAAAACTCTATCAGTCTTTGCCCTGCTTCATTCCGTATTCCAAGGCCAAATTTGCTTGTTACTCCAGGTGTTTCTTGACTTCCTACTTTTGCATTCCAGTCCCCTATAATGAAAAGGGTATCTTTATGGATGTTAGTTCTAAAAGGTCTTGTAGGTCTTCATCAGATCAGATCAGATCAGATTAGTCACTCAGTCGTGTCCGACTCTTTGAGACCCCATGAATCGCAGCATGCCAGGCCTCCCTGTCCATCACCAACTCTCGGAATTCACTCAGACTCACGTCCATTGAGTCAGTGATGCCATCCAGCCATCTCATCCTCTGTCATCCCCTTCTCCTCTTGCCCCCAAACCCTCCCAGCATCAGAGTCTTTTCCAATGAGTCAACTCTTCGCATGAGGTGGCCAAAGTGCTGGAGTTTCAGTTTTAGCATCATTTCTTCCAAAGAAATCCCAGGGCTGATCTCCTTCAGAATGGACTGGTTGGATCTCCTTGCAGTCCAAGGGACTCTCAAGAGTCTTCTCCAACACCACAGTTCAAAAGCATCAATTCTTCGGCGCTCAGCCTTCTCCACAGTCCAACTCTCACATCCATACACGACCACAGCAAAAACCATAGCCTTGACTAGATGAACCTTTGTTGGCAGAGTAATGTCTCTGCTTTTGAATATGCTATCTAGGTTGGTCATAACTTTCCCTCCAAGGAGTAAGCATCTTTTAATTTCATGGCTGCAGTCACCATCTGCAGTGATTTTGGAGCCCAGAAAAATAAAGTCTGACACTGTTTCCACAGTTTCCCCATCTATTTCCCATGACGTGATGGGACTGGATGCCATGATCTTTGTTTTCTGAATGTTGAGCTTTAAGTCAACTTTTTCACTCTCCACTTCCACTTTCATCAAGAGGCTTTTGAGTTCCTCTTCACTTTCTGCCATAAGGGTGGTGTCATCTGCATATCTGAGGTTATTGATATTTCTCCCGGCAATCTTCCAGCTTGTGTTTCTTCCAGTCCAGCGTTTCTCATGATGTACTCTGCATATAAATTAAATAAACAGGGTGACAATGAACTGTTCAACTTCAGCTTCTTCAGTGTTACTGGTTGGGGCATAGACTTGAATTACTGTGATATTGAATGGTTTGCCTTGGAAACAAACAGAGATCATTCTGTCATTTTTGAGATTGCATCCAAGTACTGCATTTCGGACTCTTTTGTTGACCATGATGGCCACTCCATTTCTTCTGAGGGATTCCTGCCCACAGTAGTAGATATAATGGTCATCTGAGTTAAATTCACCCATTCCAGTCCATTTCAGTTTGCTGATTCCTAGAATGTCGACATTCACTCTTGCCATCTCTTGTTTGACCACTTCCAATTTGCCTTGATTCATGGACCTGACATTCCAGGTTCCTATGCAATATTGCTCTTTATAGCATCGGACCTTGCTTCTATCACCAGTCACATCCACAACTGGGTATTCTTTTTGCTTTGGCTCCATCCCTTCATTCTTTCTGGAGTTATTTCTCCACTGATCTCCAGTAGCATATTGGGCACCTACTGACCTGGGGAGTTTCTCTTTTAGTATCCTATTATTTTGCCTTTTCATACTGTTCATGGGGCTCTCAAGGCAATAATACTGAAGTGGTTTGCCATTCCCTTCTCCAGTGGACCACATTCTGTCAGATCTCTCCACCATGACCTGCCATCTTGGGTTACCCCAGGGGCATGGCTTAGTTTCACTGATTTAGACAAGGCTGTGGTCCTAGTGTGATTATATTGACTAGTTTTCTGTGAGTATGGTTTCAGTGTATCTGCCCTCTGATGCCCTCTTGCAACACCTACCGTCTTACTTGGGTTTTTCTTACCTTGAGCGTGGGGTATTTCTTCACAGCTGCTCCAGCAAATCGCAGCCATTGCTCCTTACCTTGGACGAGGGGTATCTCCTCACCGCCGCCCTTCCTGACCTTCAACGTGGGATAGCTCCTCTAGGCCCTCCTGCGCCCACACAGCCACGGCTCCTTGGATGTGGGGTTGGTCCTCCCGGCCACCGCCCCTGGCCTCAGGCGTGGGGTTGCTCCTCCTGGCCGCCACCCTTGGCCTTGGGCGTGGGGGCATGGGGTAGCTCCTTCCACCCGCCGCCCCTGCCTCGGATGTGGGGTAACTCCTCTTGTAGCCGCCCCTGACCTCAGACGCAGGGTAACTCCTCTCGTTGCCGCCCCTGAAGTGCATGCCCAAGGAGAAGACAGAACTGTCAGCTTTGGCAGTGACTTGAACCAAGAAAGCCTGAGCCCTCTAGGCTCCCCTGCTGCCTGGCTATGTCCCAGGTCTCACACTCATTCTCCTAAAACTACACGTATACAAAATAAATAGTAATTAGTTAAACTAATTGGGGTTCCTTATGAGAAAACACATTTCTAGTCAGAAGAATTAACTTTGATTTTTTTTTTTCCTGGTACAAAAAGAGTCTCTTTTTCTTACAGAATTGACTCCAGAAAACTTGTAATTGCTTTCTTTGCCTCCATTGAAGTGTATGTGAATCTTTTCAAAACTAAATAAGCATTTGTCTACAACTCAGGAATGTCTTCTTTTTTTCAATGTTAATAGCAGGATAACACCTCTATCTCCCAATTTCTGTGGGAGGGGGATTGTAACTTGCACTGATACCTGCCTCCAGGTTGTAAACCCACCTTCCATCTTAAAAATATGAAAAATTTATTTTTCTTAAAAAAATTTTTTTTATTGGAGTATAATTGTTTACAATGTTGTGTTAGTATCTGCTGTGCAACAATGTGAATTAACTATAAGTATACATCTATCTCCTCCCTCTTGAATTTCCCTCCCACCTCCCCTCCTACTTCTCTAGGTCATCACAGAGCACCGAGCTGAGCTCCCTGTGCTGTGAGAAATTTCTTTCTCCTTAGAAGAAAGCAACTTGCAAGTACAAGCGAGGACCCTAATTAACAGGAGAGTTTAGGATGAAGTCCTTCTGATAAACAGTGCTGTTGAATCCTTTTACTTACTGAACTGGTTATTGTTTATCTTGAGAACATATACAAGAGGGGTGGTATCTGCTTAGCTCTATATAATGGTGAAATGGCTTTCTGTCTTTGCAAGATATTAGCAATGCGCCTGTGATGTGCAGGCATTCTGGGTTAATACTTCATAAAAATTTTTCCCTTTTTCTGTTTTTGGGAGAGGTTTTTTGAGTTGGCAGAGATACTATTTTTCATTATATTTCCCCAAATCTCCCACGGGGGCCTGGGAGATGTACACAGACACTGGCTTTCATCTCAGATCTCTAACAAGGGTCAGCTGCTCACCTTAATTTGGGGCAGACAGAACGTCTTCACAGCAGGGCTCCCTGACACCCTTCTCCAACCTCCAAAACCTCCATTAGACAGCAGGGAATGTTTTTTGATTCTGTTTGATGGGCTACTCCCAGGGGAAAACCAAGACTTTTTTAGTTGTTTTCCCCTAAAGAAAAAAGTCTATCCAAAACACTTTCAATAAGGCTTTACTCTTTCTAAAACAGGCATCTTCCAAAAATTATCTCTTATCCAAATTTCAGAGCATCCTAGGTCCCAGATGATGACTCCATGCAAAGTTTAGCACTTACTTTATTTGTAGAATGTTTTCATTTTAGCATTTCACCCCTAGACCTGGAGAACTTTTTAAGTGCCACCCATGGAAATTAGCAGATTCCTCCCCAACTCCCTCAGTACAAAGCCCACCGCGCCCCGTCCACCAAGTTCCCAGCCTCTTGTTTATAGAAAAGCAACTGAGCAACCTCCTTGGTGGTCCAGTGGTTTAGACTCCGAGTTTCTAATTCAAGGGGTGCAGGTTCAATTCCTGCTTAGACAACTAAGATACAACATGCTCTGTGGTGTAGACAATAATTAAAAAATAAAACAGAATCACAGCTTTAAAAAAAACTCCTTTTAAAAAGCACTGAATCTGCTGCTGCTGCTAAGTCGCTTCAATCGTGTCCCACTCTGTGCGACCCCATAGACGGCAGCCCACCAGGCTCCTCCGTCCCTGGGAATCTCCAGGCAAGAATACTGGAGTGGGTTGCCATTTCCTTCTCCAATGCATGAAAGTGAAAAGTCTGTGAAGTCGCTCAGTCATGTCCGACTCTTAGCGACCTCATGGACTGCAGCACATTCAGGTAAAATGCTTTGCAATGGTCTTTGTTATGGACACAAATACGCAGAAGCCCCCAAGAAATGTGTAACTTAAAGTGAGGAGTAGCGGGAAGACAGGGCACGAGCATATGCATCACGCGTATGACCGCGCATGAGACACTTCAGGAGAGGAAGTTCTACAGGAGTCGAGACAGAGTGCAGGTAGATAGGCGAAAGCAAGGGTACCAGGCATGTCCGTGAAGTGAGTGACAGCCAGCTTGTTTTGAAACGATACACACACAAAATAGATGATGTGAAAGGAAGATGCGTGGGGATGAGAAAGTCCCACGTGTCTGCTGGGAAATGGGGGTTGGGGATGAGGTGGATCCTAGAGGTCGTGAAGGAATCGGAATAGGGAGGGTGGAAATGGGGCAGCCTGGTTCAGCTGCAAGCACAGCTGGAAAGAAAATCAACCGGGGTCCTGTCCGCGTTCTGAAAGGAAAAACTGATGTTGAAAGATCTGGGGCAACGCAGCGTCGGCACCTGCGCTACCCCACTGAATCTAATGGCCCATAAAGAAAGCTGAACGCCAAAGAATTGATGCTTTTGAACTGTGGTGCTGGAGAAGACTGTTAAGAGTCCCTTGGACAGCAAGGAGATCCAACCTGTCCATCCTAAAGGAACTCGGTCCTGAATATTCATTGGAAGGACTGATGCTGAAGCTGAAACTCCAATACTTTGGCCACCTGATGTGCAGAACTGACTCATTGGAAAAGACCCTGATGCTGGGAAAGATTGGAGGTGGGAGGAGAAGGGGATGACAGAGGGTGAGATGGTTGGGTGGCATCAACAACTTGATGGACATGAGTTTGAGCAAGCTCTGGGAGTTGGTGATGGACAGGGAAGCCTGGCATGCTCCAGTCTATGGGGTCACAAAGAGTTGGGCACAACTGAGCAACTGAACTGACTGAGACCTTGAGCCTCATTATATGCTCACTGCAACACATTGGTAGGTATGCAACACATACCTACCAGAGCCATGACAGTTCTGAGCCCAGCCATAAAAGGCCAAAAAGTGGACTGAGGCCCAATTCCTGGAAATCCCCACTCCTTCCCCAAAATAGTTGGAATAACCCTCCCACTCATCAGCCTATGAAATTACCCAGTCCGTAAAAACTAACCACACCAGAAACTTCCCTGGTGGCCTGGTGGCTAAGACTGCGCTCCTAATGCTGATGACCAGGGCTCAATTCCTGGTTGGGGAACTAGATCCCACATTCTACAACTAAGAGTTCACATGCCACAACTAAAGATTCCCACACGCTGCAACTAAGACTTGGCACAACCAAATAAATAGATAAATATAAAAGACAAAAACAAAGGCACCTCTTCAAGAAAACAACAACAACAAAAAAAAAACTGTGCAGAATTTCGGGGCCTCGACCCTTCTGAAATGGCCCATATTTGGTCTGTGTTTCTGTCTAATTAATCCACTTCTTACCCAGCCCCCCACAAAAATAAGAATAAGTAATTAACAGATCTGTTCCCCAGCTTTCCCTCCAGTAACCTCACAAACTAGCTACATGAACAAGAGAGCATTGGGGGAAAAAATCACAAAAAGTCAACAAACCTGCATGGAGTGCGGGATGACTCTGGCCCCCCAATTTCAGTAATTAACTGAGATTACTTCCATATTTCCCTTTAAAAACTTTCAGAGCAGAATCTTTGAAGATGGTTTTGGGGGGATAGAGTCCACTCTCTCCCTAGATGGCCAGCACTCTAAAACCAATTAAAACCAATTTTCCTTTCTGCTAACTTTCGCCTCTCTCGAGTATTGATTTTTGAGTAGCAAGCAGCTGGACCTGAGTTCAGCAGCACCAACACTTGTTAGCATAGGAAAAGATCCAAGCGCCTCATAGATTCAAACAGCAGCCCAGGAGGGATGAAGAGCTGTTTATCTGGTGAGGGCCCAGCATATGGTGCAGCTCAGCCTCCTGTACCAGCTCTGCAGACACTGAACCTGGTGGAGAGAAGCACTCTGAATGAGGTTCCATTGGCACGGAGGCTGGAATCACAAGCTTTAGGGGTTCAGGGTTTGCACATGAATTAGTCACATTCTTTTCTTTCTTTTTTTTTTAAGGTATTTTGGCAGGATCAACAGATTTTCAAGGTGGGAAATAAGAAAGGAATGTCTACAGAATTTTTCTAACTCCTATTGAAGCTACTTAGTAAAGTTCCTTTAGGAAAAAAGAAAACACTGTGAATATAGGAAAATCCTGTATCACGCATTGTGAACCTAAGGTTTGTAGGCAAAGAACGTCAGCTGCCATATCAGTAAACAAAGATGTAACAGCCATCAAGCCAGCAGCCACTGAAGTCACCCTGACCTGTGTATCCTGAGGGGATTCAGGGTGGAGAAAACAGGACACTGGCCCCAGATAGCTACAGTGCATATCCAAGGAATGATTTCAATGAGACCAATCTCTCGTATCTCTCATTCAAAGAAAAGCTCTAAATTCATTAACTTAAGATATTTGTTTTTTCCTTTAATTAACAGTAATCTTTTAATAATCTATCTTTAAAAATCTATTTTTGTTGCAAAAACTCCTATCCTGTAAGTCCCATACATACGAACAAGTTAGCCTACGTACCCAACTAACACGATCAGACATACAGTACAGCACTGTAATAGGTTTATAATATTTTTTGCACAAATAATACATGAGAAACAAGCAACCAGAAAAAAATAAAGAAAGCATTTTTAATCTTACAGTACAGGATCTTGAAAATATAGTACCAGCTACAACACTGTTGGTTTTTTTAATGTATTTACTTTAATTGGAGGATAATTGCTTTGCAATACTGTGATGGTTTTTGCCATCAACACGAATCAGCTGCATTTATGCTTGCTTCTGGACATGTTGGGCTTGAAGTAAAGATACTGTACAATGTATCCTATACAGTGCTGCTCAGTAAAGTACACAAAAGCACAAGCACGTGTAGAGGATGCACGCATGGGACGATATACGCCAGACACATGAGCTAACTTACATGATTGGACGTGTAGAAGCCCCTCCTTGCCTTTGAAAGTTCACAACTTGAACTTTGCATGTAGCGGATCTTACTGTACATCCTGGCTCCTCTCTTACTTCTTAACAGCAGTCCCTCAGAGCTACTTCAGAAGCAGCCACAAAGCTTTGAAGTCCCCAGAAAGTCCACTGAATAAAACAGTATCCTCAATTTTTAGGGTGCTTATTTTTTTCATCAATAATGGACAGTTTGCTTCTATGATTCCAGGGAAGGGGAAATAAATGAATACAAATGTAAATAAATTAATTTAAAAAAATGTGACCTCTCAACCACCTATTCCACAAACGGAGAGTCGAAAAGAGGGACTAGGAAAGACCCAACCTGGCAGGAACTGGCATACACAGATGGGGTGCCCGCTGACAAACTCCGAATCTTGGGGGTATTTCTCAGAAGACTCAGAAATTCAGAATTCAGCCAAGCCCTAGTATTTTCAAAGGGAAGTTCTTGGTGCACAAGCAATGCTTTCAGCATTATCATCTTACTATGGATGGAGTTTGTGTTCTTCCCACCATGTATACAGAGAAATCAAATCCTTGCCTCTAAGGGACCTTTTCTGAGCTGTCCGAGAAATTCTGTGTGCAAGCAGTGAGCTCACCAATAGAAATAACTTAACCCCTACCCCACCCTCCACCCCTACAGCCATGGTGAAATGATACCAATTTATTGCTTCATGGAAAACCTCAGCTTACAGTAGTAAAACAGAACAAACTTATCATCATCTCATCTTGTACGGCCATAATATAATTCAAATTACAAAAAGCTAATTTACCTATAAATTCTTAGTGCTTCTGGACAAGAATGATATTTCATGACGTGTCTGAACTTAAAAAATATTCTCAACCTAAAAGCGGAGAGTTATGTTTTATTTGGTAGGAATTTTTTTAGGACTTCAAGCCTGGGAAGCATGTCAAGTAACCCCGAGAGAACTACTCCGAGGTGGCGAGGGGAGGAGCCAAGTTATATAGAACTTTTGCCACAAAGGGCAGGTAGTCCTAACATCAAAAGATTGTTGCTAATTAAAGGAAAATCAGATATCCCAAGTTAAGGAAGTTAGCACTGGGAAGATGCAAGAGTCTGGGCTCACTAAATTCATTCCTTTGATATTCTCCTCAGCTATCTGGGGCCAGTATCCTGCTGGTCTCCATTCTGAATTCCCTGAGGCTCCTCAGTCCTGGTGAGCCGGGTCTACTCTCCAGATGTGGTGAGCAGGCTCCTCACTGAGGTGGCTTCTCCTGTTGCAGAGGCGGGCTCTAGAACACACAGGGCTTCAGTAGTTGCGGCACGTGGGTTCCGTAGTTACAGCTCCCAGGGTCTAGCGCACAGGCTCAATAGTTGTGGCACACAGGCTTAGTCGCTCCGAGGCATGTGAGATCTTCCCAGATCAGGGATGGAACCCATGTTCCCTGCATTGGCAGGCAGATCCTTTACCACTGAGCCACCAGGGAAGCCCTAAAATTTTTTTTAAAGATAAACTAATACAATTATGTAAAGTTTAAAAATAAAATTAAAAAAAAAAATCCAGAGATCATATCATAAAATTCAGCTTGCAAAGTGTACAAATTAGTGTTTTATTTAGATACACAGGTATGTGATGTTAACTATTAACAATAGTAACCCTACTATTAATTTTAGGATTTTTTTCATCATCCCCAAGGAAACCTCCTTCTCATTAGCAGTCACTCCTCATCCCTTACTCCCTGCCTAGCAGCTTCTGGGAACCACAAGTCTAGTTTCTGTTTCCATGGACTTTTCTGTTCCAGACCTTCCACGTGAACATAGTTACACCATGCATGGCTCTTAATGACTGACTTCTTGCACTCAGCATGCTTTCCAGTCTCATCCATGTGGTAATATCTACCAGTGTGCCGTTCCTTTTAATGGCTAACTACTGTTCCATTGTAAGGATAGATCTAGACCACAAGTGTTTATCCAATTACCAGAGAATGGATGTTTGAGGGTGTTTTGATATTACAAGTAATGCTGCTATGAAGATTCATGTACAAGTTTTCACATGGACATATATTTTTATTTCTCTTGGGCATATACCTAGGAGTGAGAATTCTGGATCTATGAGAACTCCATGTTTAATATTTTGAGAAACTGCCAAGCTTTCTAAAGCAGTTGCTTCATTATACATTCCCACCAGTATGGGTATTCCAATACCTCTGTCCTTGACAGTCATGATTTTGAGAACAAACTCTCCATACAAGCTATGAACTGTTACATTCCAGGCTTCTCTACCCATCCACCAGCATACACCTGAGAAAGATCTTGCTTTGGGTTGTTCATCAAAAAGAAAAAGTCTCCATTAGGGAGGATGCCCTATGTATAAAGTACCACTTGCACAATCTAAACGGAGACACAGAAGCACCAATGCATCTATCGGTTTTTGTTTATCAAACTGGACATTATTTCCTTCCAAATACCTACATATCAACCAAGAATGTTCTTTTTTGATAAACCAGCTGGAGTAGGTATTCATTAAGTGCTGCACTGAACAGATGACTGGGTATATGCATGACTGAATAATGATTGAATAAATGAATAATGGATGGATGAATGGACAAACTCGGGGAATATTTACTGAACACCCTGTAGATACCAGATGCTGTGCTGGATGTAGATACAGAAGTGAACTCCAGAGACTTGTGAGAACCCACGGGGATCATGTTCTATTGTGGACAAAAGACAGAACCAAGCAAATAACAAGTGAAAGAAAAATTCCAGCCCATGGTTAATGCTATAAAGGAAACAAGGATTTCAGTATATTGTTTGGATCTTTGGATGAGAACTTTAGAAATAACCTTTCCTCTATCCTATGGACCGCTTGTATTGTTATCAATTTCATTATGTTCAAAGATAATTCAAAAGAATTCTCACCCAGTGGCCATTGTCCAGTGAGCCTTCTCTGACTAGAATAAACCCGAAACTCATTTGCTCAGCTTACACGATCTTCATAATTCTGTTACTGAACAGTTTGACCAGACTTGTGCCAGGGTCCTAGCCTGAGCCGAGACCCTGACTCAGCCAGGGAAGTTCTTTTTCCAATCAGATTCGAAATAATGAAACCAATGCTGAGACTGGAACAGCACAAGATTTACTCAATGGCTAAAGAATGGAGAAGCAGAAACTAGCTTGCAAATAACTTCTCAACCCAATTTGGGTGAAGACACCACATATACAGGAAGGCTGAGGTAAAAGGGAGGCATTTGCAAGAATGAGAGGAATATTCATGAGTTATCCAAGAACAAGGGCATGGTTTGGACCCAGAATGCATGAAACTGTCCTTTTCAGCCCTTGTTTGGGCTTTTCTGGTTGTTGTCATGGTAACTGTCAACTGTCATGGTGCCGGTTGGTTATGTCATTCAGCTAATGTACTGAGGAAGTGAAAGTGTTAGTTGCTCAGTCCTGTCCAGCTCTTTGCAACCCCATGGATTATAGCCTTCCAGGCTCTTCTTTTTTTTTTTATTTTATTTTATTTTTAAACTTTATATAATTGTACTAGTTTTGCCAAATATCAAAATGAGTCCACCACAGGTATACCTGTGTTCCCCATCCTAGGATCCAGGCTCTTCTGTCCTTGGAATTCTCCAGGCAAGAATATTGGAGTAGGTTGCCATACCCTTTTGCTGGGGATCTTCCCGACCCAGGGATCAAACCCAGGTCTCCCACATTGCAGGCAGATCCTTTACCATCTGAGCCACCAGGGAAGCCCTGGTGTACCATACCAAGACTATAATGAGGCTCAAGGTTCACTGGATGTCAAATCCTCTGCCATCTTGGATCTCGGTGGTTCTAACGAGTTTTTGTTTTCTCCTCTTTGCAGCTTCCTCCTGACACTGAGATAACAATTATCAGTATTTATCCAAGGGAGGGGCATTGGTAGGATTCTGGGGGGACATTTATCCACCAGTATCATCACTGACACTTCCCCTACAATGTGAGCTTTGAGACAATTGCTATCTCTTCTATTTTCCCAAGCATTTTGGGAATTTTATTTAAAAACTGGCCAAAGCAATAACCAAAAAGGACCTACTGTAGAGCACAGGGAACTCTGCTCAATGTTATGTGGCAGACTGGAGGGAAGAGGGGTTTGAGGGAGAATGGATCCATGCATCCAAATGGCTTTGTTTTTCACCTGAAATTATCACAACATTGTTAATCAGCTATACTCCAATACAAAATAAAGTTTAAAATTGTGGGGAAGAAAATGGCCGAGGTTTTTTCAACTGTGAGAATGCCTTATTTCTCATTGTCTTCTTAATCAAATTCTGTCTGCTCCCTCATAAGTCCCATATCTACTTCCAGACCCTTTTCAATCATTTCCCAAATCACTAAAATAGAGTTTCTTATCACCATCTGCTGAAATGACGTAGGATATTATCCCAGTTTAGCTGCAAATCTGATAAACTGCACTGAAAACCTTTCTGAGGCAGGACACAGGTGAGCTATTTATCTTTATATCTTCAACACTCAAGACAGTGAATAGTACAAAGTACATGATTGATGGATGGGTGGATGGATGAATGGATAAGTTTCTTTTCTTCTCCTTAGCAGGAAACCCCTGCCCAACAGGAGAAGATATGAGCCAACTGGAGTCTGTCAACTCCCCCTGAACGCAGACAGCTCCAGAGAGACTTGCAGATTTGTTACTTAAGCTGGAATAGACTCCTTCCTGGTGCTTTTGGGTTGAACTTGGTTGGAAAAGATTCTTTTCCTTGCTTATCACAGAGTTGCACAGATACGAGCTTCAGTCTACTCATGGTCATGGTCTCTATTTTGTGAAGAAGCTTATATGGAGAAATAAAACTGGTACATAGAAACAACAAACAAAATAAAGTATCCAGGGGCTTTCCTGGTGGCCCAGTGTCTAAGACTCCACATTCTCAGTGCAGAAGGCCTGGGTTCAATCCCTGGTCAGGAAACTAGATCCCACATGCCGCAACTAAATAAAGATCCTGCATGCTGCAATGAAGTCTGAAGATCCTGAGTGCTGCGGCTAAGACCTGGCACAGCCAAATAAATAATTATTTTTAAAAAGGAAGTGTCTAATCAGAGTTTTATCTCTGGTTCCTATCATCCCAAAGGCCCTAACCTCCTAAATATTAGTTTATAAGGTTCAAGATATTACCTTTTTTTTCCACAATTTTTTTTCTGCAAGTAAAATTCAATTCTTACCCAGGAACAATTTCACCTGAGGTTAAAAGACTTTCCAGGGGACATTTAGCAAGGTCTGGAGGTATGTTTGCTTGTTACAACTCAGGCAAGGGGTTGCCATTGTTATCTAGTGGGGAAGAGGCTAAAGATGCTGAGAAACACTGCACAGGGACTTCCCTGGTGGTTCAGTGGCTAAGACTCTGTGCTCCCAATGCAGGGGACTCAGGTTCGGTCAGGGAACTAGATCCCAAATGCTGCAACTAAAGATTGTGTGTGCCACAACTAATACCCAGTGCAGCCAAATGAATTAAAAAAAAAAAAAAAAAAAAAAAGCCCACTGTACAATGGATAGGATAAACCCTTACAATAAAGGATTATCAGACTGCAAATGGCAGGGTTGAGAAATCCTGAATTAAGATCTCAAGGCTTAGAGGGCTTCCCAGGTGGCACCAGTGGTAAACAACCTGCCTGCCAATGCAGGAGACATAAGAGATGTGGGTTCAATCCCTGGGTTGGGAAGATCCCCAGGAGGAGGGCATGGCAACCCCCTCCTGTATTGTCTGGAGAATCCCCACGGACAAAGAAGCCTGGTGGGCTATGGTCCATAGGGTTGCAAAGCAACTTAGTAGCAGCAGCAGCAGCAGCAGCAAGACTTATAACAAGGATTCTAGCTGATGCATTTATACCTAGGATTTAGGAAGACCATGTCTGGAGGCTGCAGGCTACACTCCACCCTGAGGCAAAGCTTTCAGTTTACATCTGCAAGTCGATCCCTGAAACATGCATTCTACAAAGGTGGTGTGTCCACGTGAAAGTCATTGATTTCTGTTGGTACATGGCCTTCCCGGGGATGCAGGTGAAAAACGCTTTTCTTCCCTACTTGATTTTGCTCTCCTCAGGTAAGTTTACACCAGGATCTTTGAAGTTAAATCGAATAACAGCAGAGCTTATTAGCCTTGGTTTTTTGAAACAACTCCATTAATGTTCCCCAGCTTATGCAGCCTGGACATGCGGGTCTATTGATTTGACTTGAGAAAATTCCTTCTTCCTGGAGAGTAGCCATCTACTTTTGTGCAATTTGCACCCTCTGGGTTGTCAGACAGGCCTGGGTCCCTGAAGCTTTATTGATTGGTGAGGCCACTGATTTTTTAATGAACTCATGTACAATGCAGGAGATGAGTAGCCTGTATTGATTCACCCTCAAGGGATGCCTTCTTTACAGAGAAATCCCCCCTCTAAATGGTTCCAATTTCATTTTGTCTTTGTATTTTTTGTTTTGCTGTTCACTTTATCTTCAGCACGCAGTGAAATGAGATGTTTAACATCCATCTGGCTTCATGCAGAAGTGTTTGCTTCCCGACACTTCTCCAGAGAGTCAAAGCCTCTGACTGATCTTAGTATGCTCACTTTAACCCTTCAGCATCCTTTAAGAAAAGGAGGTTCAGTCATGATTCAGGGGGCTCTCCCACCAACGCAGCAGCCAATTAAAACATCCATGAAGTTCATTAGGTGTTTCCTTAATGTTCATCATCATGGGTTGGTGGGCTTGCCTGGAGGTCCAGTGCTAAAGAATCCGCCTGCCAATGCAGGGGACACAGGTCTGATCCCTGGTCCAGAAAGATCTTGCATGCCTCGGACCAACTAAGCCCGTGGGCCACAACTACTGAGCCTACGCACCAAAACTACTGAAGCCCTACACGCCTAGAGCCCTTGCTCCACAAGAGACGCCACTGCAATGAGAAGCCCTTGTGCAGCAACTAAGACCCAGAATGGTCAAAAATAAATGAATAAATGAATTAAAAAACTAAGAATTTCATTATCATCATAAGTGACAAGGCACAGACACTGGAGTGGGCGAATGGGACTCAAACCTCACTTTACTTGTTTATTACATGAATGATCTTGGCACAGAAACTTTCAGAGCTTCAGTCTTACTGTGAAATGGAGACTTTTGTTTACTCACTCAGTCATGTCCAACTCTTTGTGACCCCATGGACTGCAGCACACCAGGCTTCCCTGTCCTTCACCATCTCCTGGAGCTTGCTCAAACTCATGTCCACTGAGCCGGTGATGCTAACTATCTCATTCTCTGCTGCCCCCTTCTCCTTTTGCTTTCAATCTCTTTCCCAGCATCAGAGTCTTTTCCAATGAGTCAGCTCTTTGTATCAAGTGGCCAAAATATTGGAGCTTTAGCATCAGTCCTTCCAATGCATATTCAGTACTGATTTCCTTTAGGATTGATTGCTTTGATCTTCTTGCTGTTCAAGGAACTTTCAAGAGTCTTCTCCAACACCACAGTTTGAAAGCATGAATACTTCAGTGTTCAGCCTTCTTTACAGTCCAACTCTCACATCCATACATAACTACTGGAAAAACCATAGCTTTGACTATACAGACCTTTAAGTAATGTCTCTGCTTTTTAACACTTTTGAGGTTTGTCATAGCTTTTCTTCCAACTGAAATGGAGATAAAATCACTTAAATCCTAAATGACTGCTGTATCCATCACTTTAAAGACCTGGGTGCCTGGGAATCATTCAGTAAATTTAGTTGTCCACTCTCACCTTTCTGGTTAAAAGATGATCTGAAAAAACTTGGGAACTTTAGAAAATCTCATATTGGGCCTCAGTTCAGTTTAGTTCAGTCACTCAGTCATGTCCAACTCTTTGCAACCCCATGAATTGCAGCATGCCAGGCCTCCCTGTCCATCACTAACTCCCAGAGTTCACTCAAACTCACGTTCATCAAGTCGATGATGCCATCCAGCCATCTCATCCTCTGTCATCCCCTTCTCCTCCTGCCCCCAATCCCTCCCAGCATCAGAGTCTTTTCCAATGAGTCAACTCTTCGCATGAGGTGGCCAAAGTACTGGAGTTTCAGCTTCAGCA
Source organism: Bos indicus x Bos taurus (assembly GCF_003369695.1). Taxonomy (NCBI): domain Eukaryota; kingdom Metazoa; phylum Chordata; class Mammalia; order Artiodactyla; family Bovidae; genus Bos; species Bos indicus x Bos taurus. Next base: position 23,423,110 of record NC_040092.1, on the reverse strand, counting down.
TCATTCCTTCCAAAGGACACTCAGACTGATCTCCTTTAGAATGGACTGGTTGGATCTCCTTGCAGTCCAAGGGACTTTCAAGAGTCTTCTCCAACACCACAGTTCAAAAGCATCAGTTCTTCGGCGCTCAGCTTTCTTCACAGTCCAACTCTCACATCCATACATGACCACAAGAAAAACCATAGCCTTGACTAGACGGACCTTTGTTGGCAAAGTAATGTCTCTGCTTTTGAATATGCCTACTAGGTTGGTCATAACTTTCCTTCTAAGGAGTAAGTGTCTTTTAATTTCCTGGCTGCAATCACCATCTGCAGTGATTTTGGAGCCCCCCAAAATAAAGAATGACACTAATTGGCCCTAGAACAAACCAAACGACACTTTCATTGCATAGAATGAGTATTTTGAAAAGATTAAGAAACCAAGGCAAGAACAAATTGTACAGTAAGTCCCCTCTACATTTGAATAAGTTATGCTATAAGAGCATGTTCATAAGTCCAATTTGTCCATAAGTCCAACAAAGCTAGTCTAGGTATCCAATTAACACAGTTGGCTATATAGTACTGTACTATAATAGGTTTATAATACTTTTCACACAAATAATACATAAAAAGCAAACACAAAAAATAAAGAAAGCATTTCTAATCTTAGAGTGCCAGAGTGTTGTTCTGTACAGTAGTACAGTACAATAGCTGGTGAACAGGGGCTTGCATTCTGTGAACAGGCAGGAAGAGTGACTGACTGGAGGAGGGAGAGGAGGTGAGAGATGGTAGAGCTAAGGATTGTCAGCAATAGGAGATGGAGGGCAACTGCAATGTCACTTGTGCCTGATGCTGATGGCACAGGTTCTGGTTCCTTGCTGGATTCCATTCTATCTACCCTCTTGGCTCAGATGGTAAAGAATCCACCTGCAATGCAAGAGGCCTGGGTTTGATCCCTGGGTTGGTAAGATCCCCTGGAGGAGGGCATGGCAATTCACTACAGGATTTTTCTTGGAGAATCCTCATGGACAGAGGAGTCTGGTGGGCCACAGTCCACGGGGTCACACAGAGTCAGACATGACTGAGCACAGTACCCTCTTGAAAAAACAATCTAGTGATGTCTGGGTAGTGGCTCTTTTTTCTTCTTATCATAGATGACATTCTGGGCTTGAGATGAAGATACTGTAGACTGTCCTCTATACAGTATTAGTATAGTGCAGTACACATCAGCACAGCCACTTGTAGAGGACACACACGTGACAATATACATCAGACACATGAACTAACTTACATGACTGAGTATGTGAATGCACATTCACATCTTTGAAAGCTTGCAACTTGAAGGTTAGCAGGTAGGGAACTTACTGCGTAGCACAGGAAACTCTACTCAATGTTCTCTAATAACCTATATGTGAAAAGAACCTGAGAAAGAATGGATAGATGCATATGTGTTTCTGAATTACTTAGCTGAACACCTGAAACTAACACAATATTGTAAATCAACTATACTCCAATATAAAATACAAATTAAATATAAGAAAGAAACCAAGCCTTGAACAGATGAGACAACTAGCCCAAGGCCACAGAAAGTGTAGTAGAACCTGGATTTGAATCTATGTCATGAGACTTCAGATTCTGTACTCTGCTGTATGGCTGTCTGTGCAGGGTATCTACTGACGTATAACCACAGTTCCAAGACTGCTTGAAATGCATCACTACCAACATAAAATAGAAAGGAATGGAGTATTTGATGGTGAGATTAAAATAGGGGCACAGGACTAAAGAAGAAGCAGAAAGGCCAGGGGGTAGGACAGTGGATGGATGATGGGGGATAGATTTTGAATGTTTACACAACCTGATTTTAAAAACAAAAACAGGTTCCAGGTCTTCCTTGGTGTCTCAGTGATAAAGAAACTACCTGCCAATGTAGGAGACATGGGTTTGACCCCTGACCCGGGAAGATGCCACATGCTGTGGAGCAACGAAGCCCATGCACCACAGCTACAGAGCCTGTGTTCTAGATCCTGGGAACCGCAACTACTTAAGCCTGCACACCCCAGAGCTGTGCTCTGCAACAAGAGAAATCACTTCAGTGAGAAGCCTGTGCACTGCAACGAGAGAGTAGCTCCCACTTGCTACAACTAGAGAAAAGCCCAAGCAGCAATGAAGTCTCAGCATGGCCAAAAATAAAATAAATAACTAAAAATTATTTTTAAAATACTAATATTTAAAAAAAGAGGATCCAAGGGCAGAAAGGAGTAAACATAAAAACCTCCGGACTCCTGGAGGCAAGCAGAGAGAAGGAGGGATCAGGTCCCTCCTGGAACTGGAAAAGAGCACAAATGTCCTCCTTGGTCCTCAGGCCACCTGACCAGGAACTGCCTACCCATCTTGGCCTCACCAGGCAAAGGGCCAGGCCACTGCTTTGTTTACTGTCCACTAGGGGGGATCCCTGCATCGGGAAAACTCGAGTTTCCTGCACACATCTTCAGATGTACCTCACTCTCTCCTTTGCAAAAGCAGGCAGTCCACTGGTGAGTTCTTTTATGGAAAGATCAGCTTTCTGAGACAGAGCCAAGAGGTAAAGTCAAGCTCCGTGCAGAAGGGGCCCCCGAGGGCTGACCAGCTTTCCGTGCCATGGTTAAGATGAGGCTGAGAGGTTGGAAGCAAGCGACTGCAGGACAGTCTGGCCACAGAATTCCAAGTGTCACTTTGTGTTAGAACAATGGTGACAAACGGAGAATTTGACAGCCTTAATGCTGTGACTATTAGCATCTTTTCAAGTTAAAAGGAGCCTATTAAGGGCTAAATGTAGCTAAGCTATGGCCCCTTTGGTCCTCAACACATCTGGACAATGCTCTCTAGTTTAGGTGTTTGTTTATTTGTTTGTTTTTGGCTGCACTACATGACTTGAGGGCTTCCCAGGTAGCATTAGTGGTAAAGAACCCGCCTGCCATTGCAGGAGACATGAGAGACATGCGTTCAATCCCTGGGTCGGGAAGATCCCCTGGAGGAGGGCATGGCAACCCACCCGAGTATACTTGCCTGGAGAATCCCATGGACAGAGAAGTCTGACGGGCTACAGTCCATGGGGTCACAAAGAGCTGCACGTGACAGAAACGACTCAGCATGCACACATGCACACAGCTTGTAGGATCTTAGTTCCCTGCCCCAGAGCAAGTGCAGGCCATAGCGGTCAGAGTTCCGAGTCCTCTGGATCACCACAGAATTCCCTCTAGTTTAACTTGTTAGCATCCCAGAGACAGAAGCAGAAGATATTAAGAAGAGGTGGCAACAATACACAGAAGAACTATACAAAAAATATCTTCATGGCCCAGATAACCACGATGGTGTGATTACTCACCCAGAGCCAGACATCCTGGAATGCGAAGTCAAGTGGGCCTTAGGAAGCACCACCACGAACAAAACTAGTAGAGGTGATGGAATTTCAGTTGAGCTCTTTCAAATCCTAAAAGATGCTGCTGTTAAAGTGCTGCATTCAATATGCCAGCAAAATTGGAAAACTCAGCAGTGGCCACAAGACTGGAAAAGGTCAGTTTGCATTCCAACCCCAAAGAAGGGCAATTTCAAAGAATGCTCAAACTACCACACAATTGCACTAATCTCACATGCTAGCAAAGTAATGTTCAAAATTCTCCAAGTGAACTGTGAACTTTCAGATGTTCAAGCTGGATTTAGAAAAGGCAGAGGAACCAGAGATCAAACTGCCAACATCTGCTGGATCATTGAAAAAGCAAGAGAGTTCCAGAAAAACATCTACTTTTGCTTTATTGATAACTCCAAAGCCTTTGACTATGTAGATCACAACAAACTGTGGAAAATTCTTCAAGAGATGGGAATACCAGACAACCTTACCTGCCTCCTGAGAAATCTGTATGCAGGTCAAGAAGCAACAGTTGGAACCAGACATGGAACAATAGACTGGTTCCAAATTGGGAAAGAAGTATGTCAAGGCTGTATATTATCACCCTATTCATTTAACTTATATACAGAGTACATCATGTGAAATGCTGGGCTGGAAGAAGCACAAGCTGAAATCAAGATTTCCAGGAGAAATATCAATAACCTCAGATACACATATGACACCACCCTTATGGCAAAAAGTGAAGAGGAACTGAACAGCCTCTTGATGAAAGTGAAAGAGGAGAGTGAAAAAGCTAGCATAAAACTCAACATTCAAAAAACGAAGATCATGGCCTCTGGTCCCATCACTTCATGGCAAATAGATGGGGAAATAATGGAAACAGTGACAGACTTTATTTTGGGGGGCTTCAAAATCACTGCAGATGGTGACTGTAGCCATGAAATTAAAAGACGCTTCCTTCTTGGAAGAAAAGCTATGACCAATCTAGATAGTATATTAAAAATCAGAGATATAACTTTGCCGACAAAGATCCATCTAGTCAAAGCTATGGTTTTTCCAGTAGTCATGTACAGATGTGTGAGTTGGACTATAAGAGAACTGAGTGCTGAAGAATTGATGCTTTTGAACTATGGTGTTAGAGAAGACTTGAGAGTCCCTTGTATTGCAAGGATATCAAACCAGTTAATCCTAAAGGAAATCAGTCCTGAATATTCATTGGAAGGACTGATGCTGAAGCTTAAACTCCAATACTTTGGCCATCTGATGCAAAGAACTGACTCATTTGAAAAGACCCTGATGCTGGGGAAGATTGAAGGCAGGAGAAGGGGACAACAGAGGATGAGACAGTTGGATGGCATCACCAACTCGATGGACATGAGTTAGAACAAGTTCCAGGAGTTGGTGATGGACAGTGAAGCCTGGCATGCTGCAGTCCACGATGTCACAAAGAGTTGGACACAACTGAGTGAACTGAACTGAGAGACTCGACCAGTGAACCCTCTGAATTAATTCCAGGAGCAGCAATGATAGTAATAATAGTGTTTACATCTGCTTCACGATTTGCGCTTGACAAAGTGTCAATTGTACAAAATGCCTTACTGACTGCTGTTGCCCATTTTGCCTCAAGGAGCACGTGAAAGCATGGACTCTTGTTGATTGACCGTGTGATAAATAATGATACTGTATCATATTCATAGAACAATAGAGCATGCGAGGTAGCGTGAACTTACCTTTTCTGTTAAGAGGAAAAGCTAAGATTCTTTAGAGTTGAATTGACTTGCTGACAGTCCTGGAGTCAGTGGCCAAGAGAGGAATCTACTTTTCTGTATTAGAGGCAAAATGACCTGATGCCAAGAGTTGACTCATTGGGAAAGACCCTGATGCAGGGAAAGATTGAGGGCAGGAGGAGAAGGGGCAACAGAGGATGAAATGGTTGGAGGGCACCACCGACTCAATGGACATGAGTTTGAGCAAGCTCCAGGAGATGAAGGACAGGGAAGCCTGGCATGCTGCCATCCATGGGGTTCCAAAGAATCGGATACGACTGAGCGACTGAACAGCAACAACAAGAGAGTAGTTATGAGCACAAAGAGTAGGATACCCTGTGCTTGTCAGGTTCCAGCCCCACCACTTACCTCTTGTGTAGTCACTGCATCCAGGAGTTGCAGCTACTGGATGGATGCTGCTGACAGTCCCTAGAGGTGATGTCAAGTCCTACTTATTGATTAATTTCCTTTCCATTTCTGAGCAAGCAGCTGGTCACATTAGATTTCCTCTGACAGCCCATCCATCAGAAGATACTCTGCCTTACTTTACCCATCAGAGACCATATTTGAAAACAAGATGCTTCCCTAGGGCAGGGAAAGCTTTAAAATGTTAATGAAACTTCTTTGAACACTTTAGCATCTCATTAGTGTCTGGTCAGGTTGATAGTGAAGCCTGAAAACTTAATTATTGCAGAGGAAGTTGGCAGGCACTCTCTTGGAGGGCAAGTAATCGTGTTTTATTTATTTCTCTCCAAGAATGAAAAAATCCGGTCCCAGGCTGACGATGCCTGACTGGTTTCTGGTGTTAACGGAAGCCAAGGTTCATTGGCAAAGTATACACTTCCTAATAACACAAAGACATGAGACCATTCTTTAGCCTGAAAGACAGATTCTCAAAGTTTACAATATAATCACACCCTGGAAATCACATTTTTCTTTCTCCTCCAAAAGACTTTTAAAGAAACTTAGTAAATAGAAGAAAAGAAGCCTATGGGGGTATGGTTGGAAATGCATATGTTTTGAAAATTCAAAAAAGCTTTCTCCCAATAAACCAATCCCTTTACTAGAAAAACAGTAGCCAGGGGTACTTTTTCTAATAGTTTTAAGAATGTCCTGTCCACTACATGCCTGGAGAATCCCAGGGACGGCAGAGCCTGGTGGGCTGCCGTCTATGGGGTCGCACAGAGTCGGACACAACTAAGGCGACTTAGCAGCAGCAGCATGGGCACTTGTCATCTACTTCTACAAGGATTAAATCACGTGCTACTGCAGCTGCTGACCTTCAACACCCCCTGAAAGGAGTTCAGGGTGGAGACCAGGAATGAGGGACTCTGTGCTGGGGGTGAGGGGGAACTGGCAGGAAAGATCTTCAGATAGTTAGATATTTTCAGAAACTGATTTTACGAACCCAATCTTTTCATCTCCTCGTATCTAGAAGGGGCTTCCCTGGTGGCTCAGTGGTAAAGAATCCACCTGCAATGTAGGTGACACAGGAGACACAGGTTTGATCCCTGGGTGGAGAAGATCCCATGGAGGAGGGCATGACAACTCACTCCTATATTCCTGCCTGGAGTACCTCATGGATAGAGAAGCCTAGTGGGCTACAGTCCATGGGATCACAAAGAGTCGGACATGACTGAAGTGACTGAGCACATATCTAAAAAAGCACTTAATCCCTTCATGGTAACATCAGCTCCTCATGACTAGCAGAAATCTTTGGCAAAGATAAATGCTTGATTGCATGAATTCCCTCTTCATCAAAATCACACATATATTGACCTTCACCCTCCTCCTCTCCTCTTTGAAGCGGGTTCTCAGAGCTATTTGAGGTACTGTTTCCTGGACTACAGGCTTCATTTTGCCCCAAATGAAACTTAACTCCCAACTGTAACATTTGCATTTCTTTAAAAGTCGACAGCCCTGTATCTACACAACACACTAAAGATTCAGTTATGCATTCACAGAGCTGGCAATGGGTGGCTCTGGTGCCAGCAAGCACCTATGGGTAACTGCCGATCTACCACCCACGAGCTGGGTGACTTGAGGTGAATTACCTAATGTCTCCACATCTGTAAAGGCACACAATAAATAGCATTTGTGTGTGTGAGTGTGTAATATCCATCTCAAAAAGCTGTGTGGCTTAAATGAGTCAATACATCAAACATGTTTATATGCGTGCCTAACCTGGAGAATCCCAGGGACAGAGGAGCCCAGTGGGCTGCCGTCTATGGGGTCGCACAGAGTTGGACACGACTGAAGCAACTTAGCAGCAGCAGCAGCACCTAGCATGCTCAAGTTCAAGGAGCTAGCAAGTTGTGAGGCCAGGATCAGATCAACACGTTGGTGCTTGAAAGTTTAATCCCTGCTCTATGCACTGGGCCATACTTTTTGGTTCTTTATCCTGAGCTAAGGGGCTTTCCAAGTGGTTCAGTGGTAAAGATTCAGCCTGCAACGCAAGAGACCTGGGTATTATCCCTGGTAGTCAGGAAGATTCCCCTAACAGAGGAAGCAGCAATCTACTTCAGTATTCCTGTCTGGGAAATTCCATGGACAGAGGAGCCTGGTGGGCTACTGTCCATGGGGTCACAGAAGAGTTAAATACGACTTAGTGACTAAGCAACAACAACAATAACAAACCTGAGCTAAAACTGATAGCCTTTTAACTTCTACTTTGGAATTTATTAAAAAAAAAAAAAGAGAGAGAGAAGACTCCATTGACATGGTGACCCTTCCAATCCTTAAGAAAGAGTTCCCATCCCTTCTCCTACCTCCCAGCCATGAGTCTTTTTCTTTTCTCACCAGATAAATGCTGATAATTTCTTTGATTGATTCTCTTGTGGTTTCATCTCTGGGGCACTTGGTACCACCACCCTGCTGGTATTTGGTCACTAAGTCATGTCAGACTCTTCTGCAACCCCAAGGACTGTATGAACACCTCTTAAAGAACACAGTGCAATGCACCAGAATTCATCATGTGACCTAGAATGACAGAGCAAGCAAAAAGGGACAAGGGACATGAAGCCTGACTCCCAGAATGGCCAAAGTGAAAGTACTGAGGGTTCACACAGTCAAATCCAATGAGTCTTAGAGTGTGTGTGTGTGTATATAAATATACAATTTTTTTACTTAAAATTTTTTTTGACTCTGAATCTTTTTAGTTATAGCACGTGAACCCTCAGTTGTGGCACGTGGGATCTTAGTTCTCCAAGCAGCAGTCAAATTCATGCCTCCTGCATTGGAAGCATGGAGTCTTAACCACTGGATCTCCAGGGAAGTCACTAAAAGGTATATTTTTTGATACAGCAAATGTTTATTTTCCTAATGAGTTATTCAGGGATACTCCAAATTTTCCCATCGACTCAGATCTTTCTTGAAATTCTGTTCCTACCCATTTTATCTTTTCACGGTTCACTTTTGACAGAGACCAGGATGCAGAGTTCACATTCCTCTGAGCTATAGTTTTAAGAAACAAGCAGAATAAGAATAACGAGAGATGACACGTGTAATTATAGTGCTACCTTAACCTTCTCAACAATCTATGTGATAAGTACTATTTTTCTTCCCTTTTAAATACAGATGATTTGCTTTACATTGATATTAAATTGGGAACTAATAGCTACTTGTCAACAGAACAGAACATTTAGAATGAAAGTCTGAAAACATGATAACTGAGCTAGAGAAGCTGAAGCATTGTCATGTCGTACATGTATTTTTCCCCCTCTAGATAAACTGCAGTCACTCATTCATTTTGTACCAAGTATTACCTGAACATATCTTGTGTGTGTGTGCTTAGTCATTCAGTTGTGTTCAACTCTCTGCAGCCCTCCAGGTTCCTCTGTCCATGGGATTCTCTAGGCGAGAATACTAGAGTGGGTTGCCAAGCCTTCCTCCAGGGGATCTTCCCAACCCAGGGACTGAACCCACGTTTCTTGTTAGCCAAAAAGTCCATTCGGGTTTTTGTACCATCTACAGAAAAATCTGTACGAGCTTTTTGGCCAACCCAAAACTCTTGTCAAGTTTCTGTTCTGGGAGTGAAGATAATAAGTAAACAATCAAATGGCACCGAGATCAAGCTTCACAGAAACCATTCCCACCAGGGAGATTAAACAAACACAAATAGATATTTCAGATATCCATTAAGGAAGGGAGAGACTGGGGATGAAAAAAACAAAAACTCATTAAAGCAGAGACAAAAGTATAGGTATGGAGATAAGATCATAGGAGCTGAACTGAGGTTTCCGTGAAAAAAAAAAAACAAAAAGAACTTCAGCCTGTGATTGCAAGGTCATCTCTTGTCTGAATTTTCAGTTTCCCGTCGTCCTGGTGGCCTGCCCTGTGGATTTCCAGCTTGTCCTACTAGCTTCTACCATCACACAGATTAATTCCTGGCAAGTCTCTTCTTAAGACATGCTCATACTACTACTGCTTCTCTTCTTACCACTGAGGGAGCAGAGTTGAAACACTGACTGCCCAGGGGCACAGCCAAGATGACTGTCAACTTGCAAGTCAACACCCACTGCTGTAGCTGCCATGGTTTTGCTGCAGCCAGCCAGCCCTTCCTATGTCGTTGTTGAGTCAAATTCAGTCGTTTCTGACTCATTTGCAACCCTATGGACTGTAGCCCCCCAGTCTTCTCTGTCCATGGGATTTTCCAGGCAAGAATACTAGAGTGGGTTGCCAGTTCCTTCTCCAACCTCTTCCCATAAGTCAAGTTAAAACTTTACCCTAACTAACACCAATGGAACTTTAGCATATAAAGAATCATATTCCTAAAACTTCAACTCAAACAGACAAGGAAAGCAAGCAAAAATGCCCAACAAAACTGATTAAATGGGGACTTCCCTTGTAGTCCAGTGGTTAAGAATCGCCTTCCAATGGAGGGGATGCAGGTTTGGCCCCTGGTCTGGGAACTAAGATCCCACATGCTGCTGCTGCTGCTGCTAAGTTGCTTCAGTCATGTCTGACTCTGTGCAACCCCACAGACAACAGTCCATCAGGCTACTCTGTCCCTGGGATTCTCCAGGCAAGAATACTGGAGTGGGTTGCCATTTATTTCTCCAATGCATGCAAGCATGTTAAGTTGCTTCAGTCGTGTCCAACTCTGTGCAACCCTATGGACAGCAGCCCACCAGGCTCCTCCATCCACAGGATTCTCCAGGCAAGAATACTGGAGTAGGTTGCCATTTCCTTCTCCAAGATCCCACATAATTCAGGGCAATTAAACCCACACTGTTATTAGAGAGACTGTGCTCCAGAGCCCTGGTGTCTCAATAAGAGAAGCCCTTATACTGCACACACTGCAACAAAGCCTCAGTGCAGCCAAAATAAAAAAATAGGCATTTTTAAATTAAAAAAAAAAAAAGCCTGATTAAGTGTGTTTTGCACAATGTGAAGCTCTGTTGGTAGGAGAAATGCACAAAGAGATCCAAAGCTTATAAACACTGACCACAAGGCTTGTGGTGGTTTATACACTGGATTCTCTTTCTTCTAGAAAGCCCCAGGAGTAGTAACTAACTCTGAGATCCAAGTTTGCTCATCTTCTGTCTACTAGCTTTCCCATGCCAGCCTCTGAAGGGGACTCTCGTGATAACTTTATTTCATTTTTCTCCTTTTACCTCAGATGTTATAATCGATTTATGATTGATAAAATTTCAAGACAACTGTAAACTTCAGCCAGAGAGAAGCTAGAGTTTTGGTTATAACCTAAATCATGATTTTTAATTTTAGTGCCGAGCCTCAGATATCTCTGAAGTCTGCCTAGCCCACCATTTATACGGTACTTTTGTGGCCTGTGATAACATGCTATCCTGGCAGTAGATACTTTCAAAATCCAGCTACCTGCTGGTCCCTTAAGAAAATGAAGAGAGAAGTTTCAAAAAAGACAGTACTTAAAGGAAAATTCATTAAAAATTCAGCTGGGCTCAAAGCAGAGTTCTTGTGTCAAGGAGGTAATAGCTAAGAGGGGGAAGGGAAAAAACAGGAAGAAACTTCCATTATCACTCTACCTGTGGACAGAGAATATCCATCAGTAGCAAAGATTAACTAGACTGCAAGGAAATCTAACCAGTCCATCCTGAAGAAAATCAGTCGTGAATATTCATTGGAAGGACTGATGCTGAAGCTGAAACTTCAATACTTTGGCCACCTGATGCAAAGAACTGACTTATTTGAAAAGACCCTAATGCTGGGAAAGATTGAAGGTGTAAGGAGAAGGGGACGACAGAGGATGAGCTGGTTGGATGGCAACACAGACTCTATGGATATGAGTTTGAGTAAACTCCAGCAGTTGGTGATGGACAGGAAGGCCTGGCCTGTTGCAGTTCATGGGGTCGCAAACAGTCCAACACAACTGAGCGACTGAACTGAACTGAAACATCCACCTATCGGACCCCTCAAAGGGGTCACTGCAAAAAAGATCAGGGTGGGGGGACTAGTGGGCTTTAAGTGCTGTTCAGAAAGTTTTTTTGATCCATTCTTTCTTCATAATTTGTACAAAAGAATATAAAACAGATGTGTCTGTAACCCCTGCATGGAAAACTTCAAGCTGGGGAAACAACACTAAACACAAGTGTTCCTCTTAGAAAGTGAAAGGAGCTAAACCAAGAAAAATCTAAGCAATTGGAAAGTCCACGAAGGTAGAGACCAACTTTCATGTCTGGCATGTGGTAAGAGGTAATGTCATGAGTGTTCAATGGATATGATGCCATCAGTGTTGTTCTAGACACTCAACAGGAATTTGTCATGTCTTGATATCCACCCCCCTGGTACCAGCAAGATGGACATTGGCCGCCATGTTTGGAAGTACGAACCACCCCACCCCTACCCCCAACTCTGGCCACCTTCAATTGGATAATTGGTGAACATGTGACTCTGGCCACCTTCAATTGGATAATTGGTGAACATGTGACCCAAACTGAACCAATGAAGCAACAGGAGTGGAATTAGGGGATAAAGTCTGTCTTCACTCTTTTTCTGAAGGTAGAAACATCAACTTAGGAGCAGTTGGTGGCCCCGTGGACTGAAAAGCAGGGGACATCGTTCTGTAGGAAGACTAATAATGAAATGTGTTCCAACACTACTTCCAGGTTACTCTTGAGTACGGGGTGCTTAATTTCCTGCCCTTGATGTCCATAAGTCTTCCATCATAATAAGGAAGATCTGTGCTCTTTCATCTTGAGTCCACAGGGATGATGGTTTAAGGCTAGGCAGAGCAGACTTTAGAGGTGACTGAAGCTCTGCACTAAAATTAAAAATCAAGATTTAAGTTAGAGTCAAAACCCTAGTTTTTCTCTGGCTGAAGTTAACAATCTCTCTGGTTGAATTTTATAATCTTGAAGTATTTAAGACATGGTTCACGTATCAGTCAAAGACAAGGACCAGATCCTACACACCCAACTCACATCCTTGCCCTCGATGCTAGGAAGGTCAGCAGAGTCTTTATAAGAGGCACTGAAATAAGAGTCACAGAATGTGGGTTCATCTCCCACTTATGAAGCAAGGTTTCTGGGTCATCCCAAGAAAGGAAGTATTTTGCTGGTCTCCAGTCCCTCATCTGTAAAACTGGGCATCATACTGGAGCTGGCTGGACTTGCAAAGGATGGAGAATGATTTGACCATGATGAGAGGTGGCGGGTGGGTACAAGATGGAGGGAGAAGGGTTGAAAGAGGAGGAGGTGGGAAGAGAGTGGAGAGGGTGAAGGAGAGAAGAGAGAATCAATATATTGACTGGCAGAGAAAAAGATGGTTTCAAGCTCTGAAAGGAGTGTGCCTGCATTCTTAGTCATTCAGTTGTGTCCCACTCTTTGCAACCCCATGGACTGTAGCCTGCCAGGCTCCTCTGTCCATGTAATATTCCAGGCAAAAATACTGGCACAGGTTGCCATTTCCTACTCCAGGGGTCTACCTGACCTGGGGATAGAATCTGTGTCTCTTGCGTCTCCTACATTAACAAGGGGATTCCACTGTGCCACCTGGGAAGCCCCTGAAAGCAGCAACAGTCACCAACAAAAGTGAGTGAAAGTCACTCAGTCGTATCCAACTCTTTGTGACCCCGTGGAGTATAGAGTCCATGGAATTCTCCAGGCCAGAACACTGGGGTGGGTAGCCTTTCCCTTCTCCAGGTGATCTTCCCAACCAGGGATCAAACCCAGGTCTCCCACATTGCAGCCAGATTCTTTACCAGCTGAGCAACAGGGAAAAATGTCCCCACAAAGATCAAGCAGGTGATAAATGAGCAGAACAGCTCAGGCGAACACAGAAAAAACAAGAGCACCCATAAAGGGAGGTACGATTATTACACCAATTTTACAAAAGAGGAAGCCAAGGCTGAGACGGAAGTGACTCAACTAAGGTGACACCTGGTCAGGTGCTGAGCTGGGATTTGCCAAATTCCAAAGCACACGCTCTTAACTGATGCCCCCTGAGCCACAGTAGTCAACGCTGGAGGCCAAGTGTGACTTTTCTTTGCTGTGTTGGTTCCTGAGTTGGACAATACCCACGTCCCAGTGAAGAAAAATACAAGAGGCTTGGGTCAATTCCATGCATGGCTGAGTCTCTCACACTTTATTGGATAAATAATAAAGAAAAGAAAAAGTGAAGTCTGTTATTAGTCAGTGCAAACCTCCCTTTGCAGACCAGGAACTGGAAGACAGGCATCTTTCAGGCTTCTGTGGGTGGGTAAAGGGAGAAGGCAATGGCAACCCATTCCAGTACTCTTTCCTGGAAAATCCCATGGATGGAGGAGCCTGGTAGGCTGCAGTCCCTGGAGTCACTGTGAGTCGGACACTACTGAGCAGCTTCGCTTTCACTTTTCACTTTCATGCATTGGAGAAGGAAATGGCAACCCACTCCAGTGTTCTTGCCTGGAGAATCCCAGGAACGGGGGAGCCTGATGGGCTGCCATCTATGGGGTTGCACAGAATCAGACACAACTGAAGCGACTTAGCAGCAGCAGCAGCAAAGGGATTGGGCTTCTCTAGGAAATGGCAACCCACGCCAGTGTTCTTGCCTGAAGAATCCCAGGAACGGGGGAGCCTGGTGGGCTGCCGTCTATGGGGTCGCACAGAGTCGGACACGACTGAAGCGACTTAGCAGCAGCAGCAGCAGCAGCAGTGGCTCAGTGGTAAGGAACCTACCTGCCAAAGCAAGAGACTCTGGTTCAATCCCTGGGGCAGGAAGATTCCCCAGAAAAGGAAATGGCAACCCACTCCAGTGTTCTGGCCTGAGAAACCTCATGGACAGAGGAGCCTGGCAAGCTACAATCCATAGTCACAAAAGAGTCAGACATGACTTAACAACTAAAACAACAAAGGGACGAGGAGTCTCCTATTTCTGTACTGTGGAGGACCAGCAGAGGGCCCTGTGAGCAGAACCCCATCAGGGTGAGTGAGACAGAGACAGGCAGACAGAGAGGGACGACACAACTAAGACAGAAAGAGAATCCGTCTCCTCAAATAAAGGAACAAAGTGACAGCAGGCGGGGGAAGTAGAGGACTTTAAACATAACTAGAGGACTTCCCTGGTGGTCAGTGGTTAAGAATCCACCTGTCAATGCAACAGACATGGTTTGGTTCCTGCTCCAGGAAAATCCCACATGCCCCAGAGCAACTAAACCTGTGTGCCACAACTACTGAGCCCACATCCCATAGAGTCCATGCTTTTCAATAAGAGAAGCTGCCACAGTGAGACACATGGCAACTAGAGAAAGCCCGTGCACAGCAACAAAGACCCAGTGCAGCAAAAATAAATAAATAAAGTTAATAAAGGTTGTACCAAAAAACCTATTAAAAATAAACACAACTAGAGACACAGCTAGAGACAGTGAAACACAGGTTGCAAAGCAGAGAACAGGGAAGCTGAGAGACATGAAAAGATAAAGACAGAGTCACAGAAACAAGGCAGAGAAAGAGAGGGAGAGGAAGATATAGAGAGCCCAGAAATGCACAGCAACTCCCAGAGGAGGTGCCATTATCATGCCCATTTTGCAGGATAGAAAACTGAGGCTCAGAGGTGTGCCCAAGGCCAACATCTGATAAGCAGTAGAGATGGTCAAGTGCCCAGCTTCAAAGAGCCAGCTCTTGGCTAATGCCCCAAACAGCTTGACGGCAATTATCTTCTGAAAGGAAGTGGTTTCTACCTTTCCAGAGGTGGCAGGGCAGGTCAAAAGTGATTACTTTGTTCACGTTGGCAAAAGCCTTGCTCTTAGTCAAGGTTAAGAGAAGTGATGGGTTCTCTTGTGCACACCTGTTCTGGTCTCCATCCACATGGCTCCAAAAAGGAGATGCAGCTCAAGACAGATGTTTCTGTCTGTCTGGTCTGTTGAAAAAGCCAGCTAATTTCTGGTTCTGGGTCAAAATGGAACAGTTGAGGAGTCCTTAGAAAAGCCGCTACTCAGACTTCCCTGGTGGTGCTGTGGTTAAGAATCTGCCTGCCAATGCAGGGAACATGGGTTTGATACCTTGTCCAGGAAGATTCCACATGCCTCAGAGCAACTAAGCCTGTGTGCCACAACTATTAATACTGAGCCCATGCTCTGGAGCCTGTGCTCTGCAATAAGAGAATCCACAGCAATGAGAAGCCTGCACACCCCAACTCAAGAGTACTCCTTGCTCACCACAACCACAGAAAGCCCAAGCACAGGCACAACAGCAAAGACCTGGTGCAACCAAGAATAAATAAAAAGAGAGGCCCCTTCTCTGAGTGGTGAGAAGGAGAAGAAACAGGAGGGAGACAGAACAGCATTCAGACTGATGGAGTAAATAAATATTGGCATCCACACCCTACTCCCTGGAATCTGCAAAAGTCGCCTTAATGACAAAAATAAAAGGTGTGGAGACTTACAGATGTGACTCAGTTTAGCATCTTGAGATGGGGATAAGATTATCCTGGAATATCCAGGTGAATCCTGAATACAAGTGGAGATCCTTATTGGAGGGAGGCAGAGGACAATGTGACACAGAGAGAAGAAGCCAATTAGTTTCCAGGGGCTGCTGAAACCAACCACCAGATGATGCTAACAGAAGCAAACCCTCTCACGATGCTGGAGGGTGAAGGTCCAAAATCAGTGTGACTTGGCCAAAGTCAAGGTCAGCAGGGCACTGCTCCCTCCAGAGGCTCCAGGGGAGAATCCGGGCCTCTGGTCCCCTTGGCTTGTGGCCACATTACCCCCATCTCCACTTCAGTGTTCACCTGAGCGGTTCTGCTTATATCCATCACCTGCTTGGTCTTTGGGGGGACATTTTTGTTGGTGATTCCTTCTCCTTTCAGAGTTCAAAATTGTCTTTTTCTCTACTTGTCAACATAGTGATTCTCTTTTCTCTCCCTGCTCCACTCCCATCCCTTCCCCTCCTCTTCCTTTCTCTTTCTTTCTCCCTCTTGCACCACCCCCCCCAACTTCTCATCATGGTCAAATCACTCTCCATCCTTCGGAAGTCCAACAGGCTCAATCATAAATCGGCAGGACCCACCTGCATTATAGAGGCACAGGACATGAATATGCAAAAGAATCCATCCACGTTGACACTTAGGTGACATTGGGAGTGGAGATTGGTGTGACTGGGGCCACAAGCCAAGGGACTGGAAGAGGTAAGGATCAGATTCTCCCCTGGAGCCTCTGGAGGGAGCATCACCCTGCTGACCTTGATTGTGGCCAAGTTCAGGTTGACTTTGGACCTTCTACTTCTGTAACTTTGAAAGGATACATTTCTGCAGTTTTGAGTCATCCATTGTATTCATGTGTGCTAAGTCACTTCAGTCATGTCTGACTCTTTGCGACCCTATGGACGGTAGTCACCAGGCTCCTCTGTCCATGGAATTCTCCAGGCAAGAATGCTGGAGTGGGTTGCCATGCCCTCCCCCAGGGGATCTTCCCGACCCAGGGATTGAACTATGTCTCCTGTCTCCTGCATTAGCAGGTGGATTCTTTACCGCTAGCACCACATCAGAAGCCCCATTCATTGTATGGTGATTTGTTATTGTGGCTACGCCACCCAGACAGAGATCGAGAAGACAGCAAACACACAAGCTGAGAGAGACTGGTAAGAGGGAAAGATCCACAAATAAAGAAACAAGAGCAAAAAGAGACTGGGAGAAAATGTTGACAACATCTAAGTTTAAACGTGGATGGATTCTGCATTTTTATGCTCCCAGCTTCCATAATTCAGGTGGTCCTGCCAACTCACATACCCCAGCACCAACAATGAATAATAAGTGTGTAAGTGTTTATTTCTAATTCCTCTCCAGTACCTGAATCTATTAGCAGTTCAGTCAAGCTGTGCCTAATTACATCTGTAACCTGTTAATACAAGCGTCTTTGTTGACTGAAGGAATCTTCTTATCGAGCTTAGGCCAAATTAAAATTTAATACAACACCAAGTTGCCACCAAACTAGCATGCAAATATCAGTCATTTAATTAACACCCAAACCTGATTAGACAGAGCTGCTGAGAGAAATATTCCATAGGACAAGCTGACGATGCAGGGTCACAACAATGACCTCATTGAAGGTGAGTGAGCACTGTTGTAAGGATCTAGCATCTGGTCCCCGGTGGGTTCAGTCACAGGGAGATGTAGCTGGGTCAGTGGCTGGTTCCCATCCCCTGGACAAGTCCTGTTTCCGGGTGTCTGAACAGGAGATGGGAAGAAAGAGGGAGCCGGAGAGGGAGATGGTGCTAGAACAGACATAGAGGGGGACTTCCCTGGTGGGCCCGTGGTTAAGAATTCACCTTCCAATGCAAGGGATGCAAATTTGATCCCTGGTTGGAGAACTAAGATCCCACATGTGACAGGGCAACGAAGCTCACACGCTGCAACTAGAGAAGGCCACACACTGTAACAAGGACCCAGCACAGCCTCCCTCAAAAAAGAAACAGACAGAGAATGAGAGAGAGAAATGTAGACTGAGAACCAAATGCTTAAATAGAGTCAGAGACAGTAAAGCAGGAAGGCAGACAGGAAGACATCAAGAAGGAGGACAGAACATACAGCGGAAGACAGAGTCAACAGAAAGAGGAAGACTGAGGGAGCCAGACTGCTTTCTAAAGAGAGTTAATCCAGGAGAGAAGAGAGTTAAGGACATAGAGAGAAATAAAAACCAACAGAACGAGGTGATGGCAAGACAGATCATGAGATGCAGAGAGGGATTTCCCGATTGGTCCAGTGGATAAAAATTTGTTTTCCAATGCATGAGGATGTAGGTTTCATTCCTGGTCTAATTCCTGAACTAAGATACCACGTGTCTTGGCAATTAAGTCTGTGTGCTGCAACTAGAGAAAAGCCTTCATGTCTCAACTAAGACCCAGTGCAGCCAAAAATAAACCAAAACGGATACAGAAAAAGTAGAGTCAAAGAGATATACACAAGGAGAGGCACATGGACCTCTGACCCAGGGATGTTGTGGTCAGTGCCCTGCAGTGCCCTGGGCTCCTCAGAGGACCACTGGTCCGTGCCTGGAGCTTAGTGCCCTGTGACCACTAGCCAAGGCTGAGTCACTTGGCTCCAGCACTGAGAACCCCTCTTCACCTGCCCCCATTTAAGCTGCATTTCCAGGGCTTATCAGGTATCTGGCAGGTAATAGATACTCAGCAGACACCTGTTGGGAAGAAAGGAGGAGGAGAAGGAAAGAGAGGAACTCAAAGGAAAGGGATTCTCATAAACCCCGGGAGAGACGACACTTGCCCATCTCGCTTTGTGAAAAAGCTGAGGTTCAGAAAGACTTGATTATCTGTCCCAAAGTCACAGGGCTGGTGAGTCACACACATCCCAATCCTTGGGCAGGTGAGATACACACACTTCCTTCAACCATTCATGTGTCATCAGATTTCCCTCTCTTCCCAGACACTTCTTCCCAGAATAGCAGTGTGATATGATAACTCAGAACCCAGGTTTTAGGAACAGTCTGCCTGTTTCAAAAGCTACCCATACCAGGGAGAGTCACTTTTCCTAGTCTGTAAAATGGGTATAAGGCTTTCTATAACTCATACTGTTGCCTTGATTAATAGTAATAAGACATTTTGAACATGTCAAGGTACATGTGGCACATAGTTGGTGCTCAATTAAAAGTAACTATTATTTTATTACTCACAGGTCTTTGTTCTCCCTAGCAAACTCCTTCCCTGATGGGAAGGATCATTTCAAACATAATTTCAATGTTATCTTTACTTGAAAGCCTTCCCTGATGAAACATTTTCCTCTTGGGAGAATTAGCTCTTTGTCTAAATATATAACCATATCACTCATAAAATACTTCCTCTTAGCATACAGGAACATGGTCAGCTAATATCTCTCAGCTTCACTGTAAAAATCTTGAAGGTAAGTGATGGGTACCTTTTGTATGCCTTATACCTAAAATCAAGGAGAGGGCCCAAAGCACAGATGGTATTTGAGTAACTGTATACAGTGCTTTTTCCAGTAGCCACGTATGGATGTGAGAGTTGGACCATAAAAAAGGTTGAGCGCCAAAGAAAGTTCCTTGAACTGCAAGGAGATCAAA